>NW_020884880.1:10429136-10757549 GCF_003945725.1 Corapipo altera
CGCCGCCGCCGCCGAGCCCGGCCCGGCCGGCCCAGCCCCGCACGCCCGGAGCCGCGGAAGCCTTACCTCCCGCGCCGCTCGGGGGCCGGGCTGCGTGACCACACCTTCCGCAGCACCAGCGCCGCGCCGGCCGCCTCCCGCGCCCGCTCGCCACCGCCTCCATCGTCCGTCTTCCGTGCGCAGGGGGGGAGAGCGACAGAGAGAGCGTGGTCAGTGCCCGCCGGGGTCGGGGCTGGGGCTGCGGCTGCTGTCCCGCCGCGGGCTCCAACCGGGGGAAACCGCTGCCGGAGGCCTAAACTGGGGAGGGGGCTCTTTACACCGCGGGGCAGAGAGAAGGAACGGGCTCCCCTTTGTGAGCAGCACTGGGCTCCCTGTGTTGGATTTTAATTCACAGAAGCCAGTGGGGGTGGGAGAGGGGCTTTGACTATGCGGGTTTCTGTGTCCCCAACGTGGTGGCTTTTTTAATTCCCTTCCGATCAAATAAAGCAGAGGACAGGTAACAATAGTCTGAAAGTGGCAAGTGCTCCCGAGCACGCTAGTAGTACAGAGGCAGAATACACCTTCTGTACTTCAATAAAGGCAATAAAACCAGCGGAACAGGCATGCAATGTGTTCCTCTAAGCATCTCCTAAAATACTCCGTGTACAGATCTCCCTTCTTTTCAACAACTTTTTAACTCGGGAAACAAACACCCTCACAGAAAGGTCAGCCCAGTGACTGTCCCGGGTGTGAATCTTGGCTAAGGTGCAGTTTGGGCACTAACTTTCTCCCTGTGTGCTCCCTCAAACAGAATGGAGCTGAACCATCATCCATTTGTGCACACGCAGCCCGCATCCCCAGTGCAGCCAAAGCCAGCTGACTGAGCAGTGCGGGAGATGAGAGGTTGTTGCTGACTGAGCAGGGCGCATTGAAACACGGCAGCTGCCAAATAGCGGCTCCCAGCGCTCTGCTAGATCCTCCTGGCAGATTTAGTCACCGGAGGGTGAGCGAAACAAAAGAGGCAGCTGTTGCAGTGCGAGTAAATCCAGGTGCTGTTCCTCTGATTCTGACCTGGTTTAGTTATACCGTTCAGTATGTCAAAAACACCTATGAAAGCAATAGGTGTACTACTCAAAGGACAGAAAAGAGCATTTGTGCATCAAGAGTAGGTCCAGCAGTGAGAAAGACTTCAAGTGGGCTAAAAATTGATGAGGAACAGATCTATCTTGGCAAAACAAGGGAGAGAAATCACTTTATGACTCTTCTTTCTATTCTTTCATTTCTTATTCTAAGACCCAGTAAATCTGACTGCTACTTCTGGTTGTCACTGTGGCAGATATGTCTGAAGATGCAGTCCCTGCCCTGAAAAAGTTTTCTTTATCAGTAAACAACAATGTAGAATTGATCTACTAAATTTCTGCAAGGTCAGACGTACAGGTACTGAGCCAATTAATGTCAGATATTCATTGTAACACTCCCAGGAGACATTACTGAGCAGCCGCATTACAGGAGTACGGATACATAATTGTAACCTTCCATTCCGCTGGCCATGGTTTTTTGTTGCCTACATATTTGAAAAACTGCAATGAAAGAAGCAGCAAAAGAGAAGGAGAGGAAGAACAAGAAACAGGTGCAGCATTAAAGCAATTCAGTAACAGGGAGATTTATCCAAACAAATAAATTGCTCCATTTCTCTGTCCTTTCTCTGGCATCCTCTAAAATAGCCCTGATTCTCATTTCTCTGTGCTCACTGACATTCCAAACTGCAGCACATATGGAGCATATATGTGATGTATGGTGCTGTATTTGTACAAACCATCTATTTCCACATAGATGGGAATGGATTTTAAGCACACCCATATACATTACATACATGAGCAGCTGGCAGCAAGTCAACAGGGAGCACTGGGAGGGTGAAAGCTCTCTCACACTGAAAGGACATTAACAATGGTTGTTCTGGATGATGGTGTTTCCCCTTCAGCATTTCCCCTAAGCAGAAACATTTTCAAAAAACCTTTTGGGTACTTCTTTGTGAATTAACAGCATAAAGTGCCCCAATGGTGAGATTTTCATAAGGCTCTTCCTCTTGTCCTTGCCTGTTTTAGCAATTTCAAAGAAGAGAAAAATCAACCTATTTCATCAGGAAAGATAAAAATTGTGCAAAACTAAGGCCAGTCGGGTTCAATTTGGATTTTCATTACCTATAATAAATATTTGCCAAAAAAAGGAGAGGGATAGAGAATTTCTTAATTTTGCTATCTTATATTGAAAATTATTTAAGGGAATAATTATTATTTCATTAAACTCCCACTTCTGCAGGAGTTATTTTTATGTTCAGTCAGGCCCTTCAGTCATATCATAAACCACAACAACTAACCTGAACAAAGCAAAACACAAAGATATGTCCTATGTATTTTCACAAGTTCTGATTTCACTACAGATATTACTCTAAAATGACATCAAGGCATGCTTCATTTATCAGAATCTGGAATGGTCTGTGAAATAATTAATTCTTACTGTAAGAAAACCAGGCTGCTCTCAGCATGCTCCATCTAAATACAGTGGCAGATGAGAAGGAGGATGCAAAGGGCCCCCAAGTGATAAGCAGTGTGTACTGAAGAGCAAGGCAGCATCCTAGCTAAGTCCCTAGAAGTCAGCACACTGACTCAAGAGACATTCTCATCACATTTTCAATTAATAATGAAGCCTCACAGCACTTTTTCAGACCTTTACACCTGCAACCTGTGCTGGCCACGCGGGGTCACAGCAGCTCAGCGTTACCACCTCTCTCATTTTATGGCTGGGCAGATGAATTGAGGCAGAGAGGCTACCACTGGTCATGCTCCAGATCAACAGCAGAATCACAGTTCACTCAGGTGATGCTACACCAGCACCTCAGCTTTGAGCCCACCACACTGCCTATCTGATATTTATTTCACTCCAGTGCAGAGGGTAGGAAATGACTCCCAGTAGCCTGTGCTTTCACAGAGGTAGTACAGGAAGGGGCAGAGCACCAGAAACACCACAGAGTTGAATCGCTGTCTCACTTTGCATGTGGCCTTGTGCAGACTCTCCCTGTCTCAGCTGTCCCTTCAAAACCACCATTCACATCCTGCTTGGATGTTGTAATCAATCCCTGGTGCACATTACCCATCACTAGGAAATTTAGCTAGCTCTGCATCTGTCAACCATTATATTTCACATTTATTACAGCTTTTGATTAATCATCTGTTGATAGCTAAACACAGCACTATCAACCTCTACGTCAGTTCCCAGCAGGAGTTTCAAGTAAACAGCAAGGCCCTCTGGACTCTGTGGATCTTCCAACCAATATTATGGCCAATTTTCCACTCCTCTCATCCATCTTCCTAACACTGAGGTAAGCCATTTATCTCCTGGGTAATATATTTTAACAGAAGACAAGTGCTACCTTTATTTTCAGCATGAAAGGACCCCTGGGGTGGTATAAATATTTATATGCTTATAGGAATGAAACAGCTGGAAGTCCTTGCTTAGCGGGCCTCAACTTGTGGAAGTTATGCTTTGCATGAGCAGGAATATGACCCTCTGAATTACCACAGGGGCATAAGAAAGCAGAGGTACATATGCAGTGTTGAAAACAGCCACAGCGTGCCAGCTTCCTTAGGGAAGGCATTAGCTTTTGGGGTTATTTGCAATTGGCAGGGAAGAATCCAATCTCTGGCCAAAGCAACCAGTAACTTTGGTATCAGTCAGGGATATTTCTGTGTTCCTTGAATTCTTGAGTTTGGCATTTTAAGTAATTAAAAGAGGAATGGACATCCAGAATGCACTGCCTCTCCTCTTCCTATGAGAAACCTCCACTGCTCAAAATAGCGTTGAAAAATGCTGTATTTTCCAACAGCTTTCCAACAGAAAAAACCCCAGTATGCTCTGCAACAGACAGTATATTCATAAGCCTGCTTCACTGAAAAGAAAACACATTTTCACATTATTTCTCCACAGGACAGAACACCTGTGCAAGGATTTATTTCTTTATCTGTGTTACCTATTACTGAAGTACCTAAGGTTGGAACACCCTTAAGCAGCAATGCACACTATGCATTTCCCAATGACAGAACTTTTGTCCAACATCTCTTCACCTGCTTTTTTTAAAAAAGGGACCAGACACAGAGCTACTCCAGCAAACCCCACATCCAGAGAGACTCCCATATTGCTGGTTTCAATGGATAAAAAAGTAATACAACAACTAAGAGATAACCTATAATGCAGCTATAAACTTAATGGAGCATGGAAAATCCAGTCTGCAGACAGAATTTCCTGCTGCCAAACAACCAAGCAAAGCAAAGGCAAAGAGAATCTTCTTTGGAGGACGTGCAACAAAGCCAACTTTACACAGGCTAACTGCTTCAAAATCACATCAAATAACAAAGAAGTTGCCTCATCTATGAGCTATGGAGGGCAGGAACATTTTGTTTTCATAGCGTAATTTGGTAAAACTGACTCAACATAATCAGATAAGGCTGATCACTTCTACCTCTATGTCTTTTCATGCTGGTGCCAGGTCATGCCCTTGAGAGGTATGGGAAAATGATTTCAAGGGTTGTTTGTGTTCTAAAGAGAAGACTGCTCCCTTCAATGAATGCATGGAGTTTCCCTGTGCACAGGAATATTTCTGTGCAAATGGTGTAAAATACATGAGCAGAGTTGGGAAGAGGGCTCAGAAGTACAAGCGTAGAGAAGCTTCCACTGCTGTGCAGGGAAAGTGCTCCAATAGGTGACAAAGCTGGACAAAAGCCTCAAAATAACAAGATCCTCATTTCCAAAGACTGATTGTTTTGCTGGGCAGGTGTCTTTTTGCTTGGATGTTATAATCAATCCCTGGTGTATATTACCCATGCAAAAGAAGAATTACAAGAACATGAAGAAGACAGAAAGGTCAAGCCCAAAAACTAGAAAAAAAATGGCTGGTATTCTTTATGTAGTTTCTTCAAAAAAACCACTTCTAATTTTTTGGGGGTTTCTTGGTTTTTTGTGGTTTTTTTGCTATGTCTTGCTGCTCTGCCCAAACACCTCTGCCTTGTTCAGCCTATGTTAAAACTTCACTCTGAGACTGGGTCCAAGCTAAGACAAAAGGTGCTGTTGGGACCCTGCTGTACCGATTGCAAAGGCTGGAAGCACCTGTCTCTGAAGTGTGACACTGAGAGAATGAGAACTAGATTGGACACACCAAAAGTGATAGTTACACCTCCATCCAGGCTCATTATATCCTACAAGCAGATCTGGTTGTAACAGCCAAGAGGTACAGCTGTAAAGAAAACCCTTTGCAGCTCAGGCTGAAGCATGCTCAGAGCTTACAGAGCCTTCAACTATTAACCTCAAAGCTCTAGAAACTCTTTAGAGAGCTTGTACAAACTGCATTTTTTGGCCTCTAACTTGGGTCAGATTTGGGCAAATATTTATGAAGATGGCAAAAAACCAAAGACTCTTCCCCAAAGGGATTTCAGATCCTACTTCAGAAATATAAGGGCGTAAGAGCTTCTCAGAGAACTGCTGCCAGAATTTTTTTTAACATAGCAAAACATATTTACCCCTAACTTCACTCTTAGCTGTGTCTGAACCATGTTGGCTGCATTTTTCATTAGAAAATTAAATAGGCTGGAGCAGACACCTTTCAGAATGAACAGATAAGATGCAACAACTCTTAGAAGCAATGGAAAATGAAGTCTTATGATGTGAGACATTTGCCAGCGCTAGCAATAGACAACGAGATGAGCCCTGGCTATAAAATATAAACATATTTATGTTGCAAATATGATAGAAAGTTAAAAAAACTAACAAAATGCAACATTCTATTAACAGCTCTTTCTATAAGATACTCTTCCAGACTGCATCCATCAGGACTAAAGACCTGCTTACACTTCACTATGCTTTTTCCTGGAATCTGTTATTGTGGAAATTGCAAAATTAGATTTAAAGTCACCAAAGTACAAACAGATATACAAAAATGACTCTATTCTTTGCAGGCTATTCTTCCTCATTTGACAAGAAAATGGAAAGGAACAGATCACAATTAACATGGAGATGGACGACAATATCTCTGATCTCTGTGGATAATCCATCTCAGAATATGTCACTGTATTTCACAGCATTGCAAGAGAAACCAAAACCTCCATTAAGACGTTTGATTTTCTTTCAACTACAAGAGGACAAAAGCATTTCATAGTCACCAGCACGGCTTAATCCAACTACATAAAGAGGAGACTGGTGGTTTTTTTCTGCAGTGGTTACCCTCTCTTTACTTCAGAAAAATGAAAATAAAAAAATAGTCACTACTCTACCTCTATTTAAAACATCACAACACAAAATGTTTTCAGTGGGCTGCCTGTTTTGTAGGTGCATGATCACCACTTTTTCCAAATTTCAAGGGAAAAATTACCTTACAGGACTGCAGGACCATCAAGAGCAGCTTTTCTTAAGAATAAAAAAAAAAATCTTACAGAAGACTGTGTTATTTTATTCCACTATAAAATACAGCTCATAGGACAGACATATTATATTTTATTATTTTTTCTCATGTCATCTTTTGTCCAGTTCATTTTTGTACTCTAATATTTTTGTTTTTCTCTTCAGTTGTTAAATCCACTTTCATAAACATGGGCTAATTCACAGTATACCAGTAGAAACAAAAATCAACTAATGCCTTATACAGTGATTTCTCAGTAACTTCTGACTGGGCCGTAAAACCATAAAACACTCTAAATTTTTTGACCACCACCTCCTTCAGCAAAAGGCACCCAGGGATTGTACTGAAACTTCCTGGTGTTCTCACACTGAGCTATCACTCTCAGAGATGCACAACAAAAAGCTGACATTCGGCTCAACACAACCTTCCCTGCATTTATCAACTTTGCAAATTGCGGTGAAATGAGCACAAGCCACAACATGGAAAAAAAAATCAAAATCCTTTGTTGCTGAAGCCAATTTTGAATATTGCATCTGATAATGCACAGAACAAGCCCTTTTAGAAAAACTGTTGGTGCTGTCATCTGCATACTGAGTATCTGCAGCAAAGGCAACGTTAATAACAAGTTATCCTTGTAGAGGGGTCAAAAGGACAGTGCTGGTAAGACAGAGATGACAGACAACAGGCATCAGGGAAAAGATTAATATCCCTACACAGTCATACATCAAGGAACTCAATTTTTGCCTGTAATCCCAAAACTGCTGAGAGTAGGATTATTTCTGCTTTCCCTATTACTAAGAAGAAAGAAACCGCTCATGGGAATAGGGCACTGCTAAATACAAGTCCTTATGTGAGCAGAAAGGCTGCAGTTAGGTCCTAGGACAAAAAAATAAAGCTCAGTTGCGTGATGTTCCCAAGCAGGGGTCCCACCGCAAGTGAGGTTAGGGATTCATTGTGCAGGCACTTAAAAACATGAAAAAAGTTTGTGTAGTTACAGAAAGACAAAGGAAGTGAGAAAAGAGGAACCTTATGCAGCTTTTCACAGAACCATAGGATCATTTATGTTGGAAAAGACCTTTGAGTCCAACCACTGGAAAGTTTACAGTTAAAAAGGAAAAAACCTTTAATGTTCTTTGGAAAACAACAGAAGCATAAAATCCTCAACTGAAATGGGAATCCTGGTTTACACTTCCTTTGGCACACTTCGACGGTGCCATGCTGCAGTACAGATGAAGACACGGTGTTGGCCATGTCATAGCAGGTTAGCTGCAAGAATGCCCTAAATGGAGAACAAATTGACCATACCCCTGATTTGCCCCCAAAATTCCTCCAAATGTATTTAGGGCGAGAACACTTAAAGGGTAGGGCTTTAATGAAAGGAAGTAATACTTTTAACACAGGGAAAAGGGCACACTTTCTAAAGCAATATAAAAAAACCCATTACTGGTATCATAACCACTGAAGCAACGTTATCATAACCTTAACACTCCACAATTCTGTCGGATAATGAAAAATGTCTTCTTAAAACAATTGAAGGCTATGCATTTTGGTTTTCCCTTTCCTGGACCACACACTCTTCATAGCTATTAGTGGGTAAGTTTGACAGCCTGACAGAGAGCTACCACCTTGGCAAGGACAACTGAGGAGGCCTTCTCTCTGTAACAGCACAAAAGCAGAAGGGAAAAAAAAAGGAGGAGGGAGTGGAGAGAGAGAGAGAGAAAGAAAAGACGTGAGGATGGTATTAATATTGTTATCATTCTCTCACAGCTGGCAGGAAAGCACTTACTTGAAAAATACCAGTATATGGAAGAATTGCAGGCTCAGAGCATCTGTATTTCTAGAAAAACCTGCACCACACCAGGGGAAATTAACATGACTGTAGAACAAAAGGGGCAGATGCCAACAGTCCCTTCCAGTGGCCTTGCAATTAATGTGGTGGGATGTGGAGCTGATTGCAAATTTTCCAATGTAACTTTTTTTTCTTTTAATGAAAAAATATGGATTCACTACTATATTCACTGAAACCATGCCAGAACATGTCAGTTTGAACAGAAAGCAGCCTGCTGGGCTTCCCCCACTGCCTGGACGTACTGCCCACCTCAGGCTGGCAGGGCTTCTGCATCCCCTTCCACCCAGGAGCTCCACAGGCCTGGAGGTCCAGGTCCCAAGGTAAGCGTCAGGAAAATTCAATCTGTATTTCTGCCCTAAGAGAGTTTTGCAATTTTATTATTTTCACCAGAATCAGAATTGCAACTTTTTTCTTCCCAAGAATGTAAAGTTTCCTACAGGACAAAAATGCAAACACTAGATGCAAGTATCTCCTTTATTAATAGCATAGCATAGCATAGAAAAGAATAGAATAGGAGTGTGTAGATGAAATCACAGTTCAATACTCCAGTTACCTGGGGGATACACTGGAAAACACTGAAACAGTGTCTTCAAGGATGTCAGTGGCAGTGGGTCAAGCCTTAACTACAGTGAAAAGCAAGAGGGAGATGATATAAAAATTGCAGGACTTATGTTTTGTCCAGGAAGGGGGGGGGGAGGGGGGGAAGAGTGCCAAGGATTCAAGAAGGATTGCAGACTTAACCCAGATACCCCAGGACTGAAAACACATATTAGTATTACCATATAGGTCAGGGAAAATAAAATGGAAGATGATCGTGTAGATATACAGAAGTTATACTTGAGAATAATCTTAACATCAAAAGGGTGAAATTCTAGAAATTACTGGAATATGAGGGGAAATAGATAACAACTTGATTAACATCTAACAGGGCTGGAACTTGATTTCTCTGGCAGCCCCCATACCACTTTCACTCAAGAATGAAAACTACAGAATACAACTCACTAACATTAGTGGATTTAATTTATTAATGTAGACTAATATTCACCTTGGTAAGGACACATGTACAAAGGCCTTACAACCTTTATAATGGAAGCAGCAATAAATAAGGTCTCCTGAAGGAATTGAGGACAGATGGCAGTAACTATATGACACTGTCAGCCTTATATTGCTCTAATTACCAGTTCTGGACGCATACAACTTCTAAGTCAAACAGACAAGATTGCTGATTCCTTTCTTTACCTTTCACTCCAATTTATACTTGGTGTGTAGCAAAACATTATTTAAAAAAACTGACTTATCCACTTACTGTCTATTAGAGAAACCTTTGTCTCTTAACTTACGTCCATAGGACCTCTCAGTGCTGCCAATGCCATCAGTCTAATAAAAATGAAATTAAAATATGTATGCTATTCACATTATAAGCCATAATTACAAACTAGGAAGATTAAAACTTGCCTATTAAACTGAGGTGCTGCTCATTACATTTATCACTGTAAAGCATATATCTTTTTGTGGAAGCATTATGCTCACAGAAGGATGCAGCTAAGTACTCAGCAAAGGTCAGGAGCTGGTTCTGGTCTCACAAAAGGCTTAAGATAAACCCTTAAAACTGAGAATACTATATAAAGCTCAGTCTCATTCTCAAGAACTCCAGAATCAAACTCTCTCAAATGCACTGACATTTAACACGGTCTTCAAACAGCTAGTGTGAAAAAGCACTGAGTAAAGGAGTAAAAAAAAAAATCCAAAGCTAATGGTTAAAATCAAAACAATTTATTTAACTTACAGACCAACAGTAGTTGTCACAAAGTAGAATTTATATCTTGTGGCTTGGTGGTTGTTTTCAGCTAAGTTAGATATAATGCAGTGATTTCTTTTGAGAAAAGCATGAATCACTATGGCTCCAATTTTCTTGGGTTTGGATGACAGTTTTAACTCGCCCCAAAATAGTCTGAAATCACCAGTCTTTCTATGAACGCTTTCTAATGGTTCTTTCCTTGCTAATTAATTCATGAAACTAAATCATTCACAGACAGATAAGCCACTAATCACTCACAGTCTTGATAACAGATCCTAGTTAGATAGCAATGCATAGAACACGCGATAAGGCTGCCAAAAAGGAAAGGAAAAAGGAGTTAGAAGGAAAAATAAAACTTACTTCTTCCACCTAATAGCAGGAGAGTTGATTCTGTGCAGGACAAAATACTCACTGATGTCAACAAATAATCAACTATAGAAATGAGAAAAATCAGGCTGCTTCTATACGGGTGCTGTTTTCTAACATTACATGCACAGGAGAAAATTAAAGGATTTTTTGGTTTGGTACAATATTTGTCGTCCACGTTTAGCAAAAGGAAAACATTAAAGAATAAGGCAGGTAGGAAAGAGGGGTTAACAACCAGCTGTTTTCAGCAACAATTCAAAAGTGATGGTTATAGCACACAAGAAATAAAGAAATTTTATCGCAAGATTACAGTAAGGAAAAAGAAGAAAAGTGCTTCGTTGCATGCCTACGTAAAGAATAATCCTATAAAATAATAAATTTAATTAAAATTTCATGTATTGAAGAAAAGTGTCACAAAAATAAAAATTACAGAAACATATACAATGACACCATATAATGAAGTATAATTTAATATTTCTCCCATTTTATGATTTTAAATAATCACATATTGCTTTACTTTTATTTTGTTCCAGATGGAATCACGTACCTACTTCTTTACTGCCTACATGCTCTAAAAATTCAGTATGAATGCTGGGAGTCTCTTCTCTGCTTTCTTTAGATAATACAATCATGGCCAACTTTAAAAGGGAGATAAGTTAGTTATACCAAGGACAATCTCAACATTTATTCAAGTTATGGAATGAAAAATGCATCGTTACCATGGCAACTGTTAAATCACATGGTATCTGCAATGAGATGCAGGGCATCTTGAGTAAACACTCATCTGTGTGCTTGTGTGGTCTCCTCCACAAGGAACGGTTCCTTTGGGGAGGAACATGCGCAGAAGTGTGGCATAGTCCAGATTCACTGTCTCTTCTGCAAAAAAGTTAATGGAAGTAATCCAAAATGTTATTTTTGCTCAGGGAGATTTAAGCAGATCTAACCATTAGAATAGGAAGAAATATTGAAAAAAAAAAAAGATCAAGTGTTGAATGTTTTGCTAGGATTTGCCTCAATCAATACCATGAAACCTTGCAAATGACAGCGTGCCTCTCAAACTCACTTTGTACCCTTGCATCAGAAGACCATTCACAACAGCACTAGGAAAAAAAGCCTTCCTGACAGCGTGAAGGCTGCCAGACATGCAGCAGCACATCTCGCTGGGGCCGTGGGAGCTGTTACTGCCTCCAGCCATCTGCCCCTCCCGTCTGAGGGATGTTGCCGCCTCCAAAACAAGGACATCTGATCTACCCTTGAATCAACCCTGAACCAGGCTGCTGCATGTCTTGCTGGGCTCTGATACTATCATCTAACACACCACCTCTCCCTGAGAGGGCCTCTCTTCCTCCCCAGGAGAGAGAACAGATCTCTCCAGAACAACCCCCTCAAACCATATTGCTCTACTGTCAGTCCCATGCATAAAGTCTCAGCCCATCCATCAGTCACTGGGCTTTTACTGTACTTCCCTGCTACCCTTTTCTAGTTCTTCTTCAGCCCACTATCATGCCCACATAAGGCTCATTCCCTATCCTTTTAATTCACCATGAGGAGCAGCACCGACACCAGGTTCCCCAATAATCTCCCTTGGGTCGCTCCCTTTTTCCTCCTTCAAAGTATCTCCTCCTTCTTGACCTCCTGAGCAACCTGGTGTTACCTAGAGAGAGAGCCACACTGCGATGCCACTTGACAGCTTCTGATATATCCTTGTGTGCTCAGGGGTTTCTTCAGCCAACAAAGGCTCCACTGGGGGATACAACTGTCCACTGACACATATCTTCTGATCCCATTCTCTTCCTCTCATCACATCCCATTACTTTCAGATTGCATAGTACAGACTACCTAGACACTGCCAGCACCTATTATGCCACCCAAGATATATGGAAACTCTCCCATATCTCTCATCCTGGCCTCCCTTCCCCCATTTCCAGCTTTAATTCCTTCCTGACCTTCATGGCTTTAAACAATTTATATAGCTTTCTGCAGGTTTGTACTCTTTTTCATGTATAACTTTGAGATCTCATCTAACCAACTTCTTTCTCCTTACTCAGGAAACTATTTTTATGTCACGCGTCTCATAAATTCACCCTATCTCATAAGTCCTTCCAGAAATGACTTCTTAAACCTGTTTACTTTGTCATTGCTGGGCTCTTCTTTTCCACATGGTTGGCCACTTGCTATTTGACCTGAACTTTGACAGGTAAGGAGATGCCATGGGTGAAGAAGAGAGATGCTCTGGAATTCACCAGATGTCACAGAGCATTTGAGTAACAGAAAGATAAAATGAGACGTGTGAACAAATGGCCAGGCCTTAACTCCCTAATAGAACCCTGTGGAGAGGGTTACAATATCCAAGTACTCCAGGGAAATAACTAATGATCCTTTCTTCAGTTCAGTCATGTTTCAAGAAGCAATTGCCTGAGTTACTAAGTGCTTGAGACTGCCTCAGTAATTGCAATGATTTATTTTATGCATCATCATAACTACAGCACTAGGTCAGGAGGATATGTGCCTTATGGATGCCTTGAATTTTAACACAGGCATTGGAGGCAATCTGAAACAGAGACCACGATGATTTGAAGGGGATAGGTGAAGCCAAAGTCTTTAAAATCCTATCTAAAACATTGGGTTTCTGTTAGATTTTTCATAAAATTAATTATATTTTCAGATGATCCTAAGCAGAGGTTGCTTACATATTCTTCTGCTCCCTTAAAATACAAGTGATCAGAATCTAACGTTCCTGAAATCTGTTGGGATTTTTTTTCCAGTGCAAGTAATGAATGTGCAGTTTATAGTGTAACTACCCACTCAGTAAAGACAAAAAATGAAAACACAAGGCTGTTGTCTCTGACTTATACCTCTGTCTATTCCAGAGAAAAATCTCCCTGTGCAAAGCATGTTTTTTCATATACCCTTACTCTGTACTGGTGAATTGGTTGCCTGCTAACTACCAGCAAAGAGAGGGATAAGATTTGGGCTCATGAGCATTTACTTGACATAAAAAGTATGATCTTTACACATAGCTGATTACCTGACCTACCAAAATGATGCTGCACCAAGGATATTTTGTGAGGACATGTCTGCACAGCAACATAAGGGATTGGTAAGCAGCTTCTTAGGCATCGCCATTCTCCTGGTATTACTTACACTCCTTTCTGTAGTAACTTTTCCTTTTAGCTGTATGAGGCTTCACTAGCACAGGACATTTTTAGGATAATGATAATTTAAAGGGCTGTCATCACCAAAACTTTCAGGCTATTTGAAGATTTTGAAGACAATTTCTCTCCATAAACTTCAAACTGTTCCCCTATGATAACTCAAGTAAAAGCACTGCTAACATTCAGCACTGATTTTCCAAGTAATGTGTTTCAAGATTAACAGTGTAAAAACACTAAACTAACACAGTTTTCAAGGTCAAAAGAAAAAATGCAGCAATGACAGTCCACAGTAACTTTCATTCATTTGGTATTCAGGATGCATTCTTTCTGAATATCAAATCACAAAATCATTGCCAATTCATCAGATTTTAAGTTTTAGATTATTAAACATTAGACTATGCTAAAAATAAAATACAGCTTTTTATTTGATCTTATTAAGATGCTTCTGTACAACATGATCTAAGCCTCTAATTATATATATATCTATATTATCTCAATTGTTATTTCAATATAAGCAAATTCATAACAATGCATTTTAATGGGAAATTAAAAAATTCATATACTAAAAAGTGGAGCATTAGAAGTCAAAAAGTTGAATGTCAAGATGCTAAAAATGAAAATGTTTCTCTATATTGTGTGTGCCAGTAAAGCAAGAGCTCACATGACTTTTGGCAGTGATTTCCCATGATGAAGCACCTCTTTGAGGATTTCATTTTTGTAAAAGCCCTTGTCTATCTAGAACTAGCTCCTAGCTCCTTGCCCTTAACAATGCAATACAGATGAAGTTCATTAAGTCTAAGGTAGAAAAGTGAAGAAGTTTTGCTGTAGCAAGCACTTAACCTGTGCATGGGGAAAAAAAAAGTAAAAGGATTGGAGTAAAGTATTTGTCATAAACGCAAAAGCAATATGGACATATTGTTATTGCATGTTCTGCTGCATTTGCAAAATTGCACAAATGAAGAATCTCCAGGATGGGAAGTATTATTAGATCTTAATCAATAGGATTTTTTTCAAACAGGCTGGGCATCCAACCATTTCACGCAGATCTTTTCCACACACGAGAGCACTGGAATACTGGAAACTGCAGCATTAATGAATTGCAAGGAAAATTGCTAATGCCTACAATTTTGTAGTCAATTTTCATATTATCATGGTCAAGGAACTTTTACAGTTTTTTGATACTTTTACTGGAATGCTAAACCTTTATTTCTTCTTACGGCAGGTAAGACAAGAATTTCTAACATAATTAAGTGAGAAAACTGCTATTTTTTTTCTGTTTCTATTCTTAGGAGATTCTTAATACATATTGAACATCACATGGATTAAAAACTAATACATTTTAAAACAACAGTTATATGCATGATTTAGTGTATGTCTTTTGTCTAATGCAAATATTTACTATTTATATGTCACTGCAATGAAAACAGTATGTGTCAATTGATGAACCAGTAAATATGAGATAGAATTTGAATGCATTGCTACAACAGTTGAAAAGGAAAATGGTGTAGTGAAACTGTAGCCTTTTTCTCCACACAGTACAAAACTAAGTTTTGCACCAGGGAAGAGACAGTCATATCTGTACATATACATATGTGTGTCTGTGTGACAGCTGAGGGTGGGAGAGCGCGAACAGACGAATTACAGGGAGCATACGGCCACCCAGTGCAAGAACAGAGCAACTCTGTTCTAAGGATGGCTGCGGATCCCACACAAATTAGCACATATACCCACAGCTCTTTTGTAAAATTGGAACATGTTCCTTCAGTTTCTGCATACATTTCTACAAGGAAATGTCTAAAATGAAATAAGAGAGGCAGATTTTTAGAGGTCTCCTGAAACTAAAACTGTAGCTGACACTCTGAAAAAAAAAAAAAATTGATAGGGACCATTTTTATGAAAGTACCTGATTTGGGTGTCCCACAACAAAAATCTGCCACCTGAAGCCACTTTCCTGTGGTTTAGGTGTTCAGACATAAAATGGGAGGCTGCTTCAACCTATCTATAGTATCACTCAGCCAGCCAGTGCACTCTGACTACTCAAACACCACATCAGTGTGGGAAAGCATCCTGAGAGCCAATGTTCACAGTGCTCCTGAAAACAGGGAAGTGGCACTTCCATATACAAACAAGGATCTGAGACACATATGTTTGGTCATTAACCTAAGATCTTGGAGGAAGCCCATGCAGGATGGGGAGCTCCTGAGCCCCCAACTGACACCTCAGCTTCACCACTCACCCCTCCTCTTCATAAAGGCAGGTAGTGTGTACCTACATGGAGTTATGTGCAAGATAAGCCAGGGAGCAGACAGCCTGCATCTACTGCTTTTTCTGTCAGCGGGCACTAGATGGAGAGGGGGAAAGGTGACATTCACAGCCTGACGTCCCCAAGGCAGGGGCACAGAAGTTTGTATAGGTCTCAAATGTGATGACCAAGACTTAGGTTTTAATCTGAACAACTGAAAAGGAGGTTGAAACTTTTCAGAATCTGCTAGATGAAAACCTGATGCAATCTGAAAAGAGGAGGAGAAGGAAAGGAGTGTCAGAACAGATGGGTCACCAGGAGAAAGCAGCTTCTTTATGTTAATAACTGAGACTGTGTGTAAATGACTGGTTCTTTCTTCAGAGTGAAAAAAGGTTCCATAAGTAGTCCTTGTAAGTGATTGTCTTTGCTTTTAGCAAGGTTTGCAGTCTGTTTAATGAATAAATAAATACAGCATATGCACACATAGGCAGGTATATCTACAGAAACAGAACTGGTGGGCCATGAGTGCCACAAGTTCCTTGGTGGAGAAGGATTCTGCCACATCCTTGGTGAAATCCTGAGAAAGGCCCCAGATGCAGGAGGCCATCCCCTACAATGTGCAGGATTTGATAGGTTCCCGGTGGGGCACTGGGCACTGCTCAAACTCTGCTGGAAGAACCTTGTGATGCCAATGATAAAGCAGGCAGGAAAATCTGCCCAGGTTTAATCTACTTCTTCTGCCTCTGCATGAAATAGGAGTAAAGAACTCACTGCAAATAGAGTTCTGTTTAGAAGCCACATGCTTCTTTTACACAAGTTCATCAAATCTAAGAAACAAAAAAGAAATCAATATAGCCAAATTATTAGCTCAATATAGGTACTGTATATTATTTAGACAGACTGAACTAATGTGTGAATTTCACTTAAAAGATTCAGGTTTCTCACATGAGGAGACAAAGCCAGAGTGTTAGTACACTTTCCAGCTGTTTGCCATCCACACAAGGAAGCCCAGACTCGAATATGTCTGGTTTTTAGCTCAAAGCTTGAACAACCAGGCTTTGCATATGAGAACCAAAATTATGGTCTCTTCAGTCAGCTCTGATTAGTGTCTTCTCTGACCCTGAACACATCAGGTCTCTATTAACTTGCTAAGTGTGGCCAAACAGTATATATTATAAACAGCAAATCAATTTAACAGCTGTATTTGTATCCACATATATGTTTTAATTTTTCTGTGGTGAATAATTCCCTACTTGCAATATCAAAAGTATTTTGTAAGAAGGCCTCAACTGTTATTGTATTCACTGAACAAATACTAGTGCCTCTAAAAACAGAATAGATACTGTGATATTGGAACCAACCTATAAAGGTGATGCACGTTTGCATTCTGTGCTTGTCTCCTCCTCTACTAAAAAGAGCAGGTTTTCCTTTCTTTCTCCTAAGCAGAAATGCTGCTCCTGAATATACCACACACAGGTCTACTCCCCTCACCTCCCAGGGAAAATGGAGATGAAATAAGGGATGGTGCTCTCAGTTCAGCCACTCCAGGTGAGACAGCAGCATCAGCCAGGCTGGCAGGGGACAGAGCTGACACACAGCAACCTACAAAGGCACGTGAGCTGTAGGCTCTTCCCTTGATCAAACAGGGCTATGTAGTTCAGCATCACCCCCTGTTCAGGGCTTATTCTGGTTCAGAGCTTGGAAATTCATCTAAGATTTGACCTTCGTCAAACTGTTAAAGGAAATACCAGCTACTATTCATGCTCTTCCTGAGTTAGGTCATCCTATTATTTTCCCAGTCACCAAATGAGGCTAAAGTACTTTTTCCTGCAACCAGCAGCTGCTGCTGCTCCCCCATGTCAGAGCCTTCCCCACTTGGATGCTCACGTTCCAGCCAGTGACAGAAAGAATCGGGAACTGCCTGCCACATGGTAGTAGAAAATATATTCAAGGAAGGCCACAAGGTCATTGCTAATTTCAAACCCTGTTTCATGTTTCCACATGAAACATCTAATTAAAACTTTTCACTAGGTAGTTAAAACAAAATCCATGCATATGCACTTGAGACCTCATTTTCATGTGCTGTGAATTAGAACATAGGAGGTGCTGCACACAGCGGTAGGAACACTAATCGAGGAAGGAGAGGGGAATACCTGCTTTGATTTAGAGGAAGACAGTCAGCAAAAATACCACTAATCACCTGGGTTTTCATTCCTTTGCTCTTTGAGCTGCCACATACAACCAAGAAAAATGAATGCGAGTGGTGTATTAACTGCTACCAAATCAGCGTTCTCCACGGGTGACCATGTGTCAAGCACATCTTGCAAAATGCCACCACCTTCGATGGTTACAGTGTGACAAAAGTATTAGACCCTAAGGGCTATACCCTGCTCTCACA
Source organism: Corapipo altera (assembly GCF_003945725.1). NCBI lineage: Eukaryota > Metazoa > Chordata > Aves > Passeriformes > Pipridae > Corapipo > Corapipo altera. The sequence continues at coordinate 10,447,369 of NW_020884880.1, forward strand.
AAAAAATATCTATTAACATCAGCAGGAGCTGAATTAAATTTTGAAAAGCAGGCACAGTGAGTGACAGAATGGCCATAGCAAAAGGACAATTTTTTTAGATTTTAGAGATGTCTCATGATTAAAATAAATAAATCCGGGGGGGGGGGGGGGGAAAGAAGCCTACAAAAAAATACAAGGCTGAGATGTGCTTACATTCCTGCTGTGGATGTGGCTTCAGCAATGGAGGAAGAGATAAACACTTTACAGCTGCCCTTTTTCCAAAAACCCCTCAGTGCAGATAGCCCCACTCTGGTACAGGAAAGACAGCTGAACATAAGGAAAAGGCTAAGTCTTCACACCAGCATGCTCCAGGTGGTCTCCAGAGCATGCCTGCAGGAACAAATACCAACAAATGCTGGCAGCATTTAGTCCAGTGAGGTCCTAATGCAGGCCTCATTGACTTCAGAGCATCCTGCCATTGGAACCACACTGACCTTAGCATAGAAAGCAGATGGTACTAAAGAATTTGCTCCACTGTAGTTTCTACTCCAAACAAGAGCAAAGCTTGACATGTAGAAATATGTTCACCTATTTAATAACACTAACCATTTATCTTCTGTGTTACTGGTCCAAATCTTCATTTTGCACTGAATCCTTTTAACATGACTCTGATCTCTGGGCTGGCTACCAAATCTCAGACAACTTCCAAAGAGGATGCTGTAGTGGACAGCCATCAGCTTCTGGTTTATCAAAAAATTTTCCAGTTATCTTGTATGTTTCTCCTCAGCCAGGTCCACAGTATGAGCCAAAGCCAGATGTCCTTGATTGTTTTCAATTCTAAGAGAAGAGTCTAGTAAAACAATGAATGACTTAAAAGATCTGCACCACTGAAAGATGAAGGACAAAATTACTTCTCCTGAATTCCAGAATTCAGAAAAAATATCATACTTTTGCATGATACATATTCAAAGTATTATCAACTTTTCTTTTTAATCTTCCTGAATTTAGGTAACAAATTCCCTAACTTGACAGAGAGATGTAGGCACCTTTATTACTCAGAGTTCCCAGGACTAGAGTACCACCACACCAGAACTGTGTAGACCAATTTCCCATGAAAAACAGCACTTCTGTCCTCTTCCCTGCTCCTGGATGCTGACCTCCAGTCATCATTTACACCCTTCTTTGTGCATGCATGCCTTCATGAAGCCACATGGTGAAGCACAGGACCTAGATTAAAATACTGGCTGCAGAAAAAATGCAAGGAAATTTCATTTGACACAGTTCAGTTTCTGGATTTTGGAAGTCACAAGGCTTTTGTGAATGAAGGAGGATGGCTGTATTTCATCAGAAGCCTGCATGGGTCATCCCTCACACCATATCTCATTCTCACCCCATATCCATATCCCCATAATGTGAAGGAAACTGAACCAGTTGGAAAATAACCCCACAAGAAAGGTGTATTTATTTTTATTTTTCAGCTTCATTATTCCCCGTGTCTCTTCATAAAGCTGCACTACATGGGACAGCCCAGGGCTGGGGACAAGCATTTGGGGCAGTACAGCCACTGAAGCAACGCCCAAGGACCCAGAGGCTGCATAGTGACTGCAACCGCTTGGCCTTGCCTCAGCTATGCTAAGAATTTAAAAAAATATCTCCCTGGCCCTCAGCAGTTCAAAGTCCAACCCACTTCCAGCTTGCTTGGGATCCCCAAACCACCTAAAAGGGACACCAAAGCAATTCATCAACATTCATTAACCACTGCAGGTTTTATGGCACCCTTCAAGGTCCCATATGTTGAAGACCCCGTTTTATACCTGGTAAACAAAGGTGCAGAGAAGCAGCAAGATTTGAAGAAGGTTATTTATTAAATAACCAATGGAGTCAAAAATAAAAATTCAAAGCTCTGGGTCTCAGGTTTTAGCTTGCTAAATACCATGTGCCCTTTTTACCCCTTTCAGCCCGGGAGCTAAGGTATTGTCCCATACAAGAATGAGTCACCATTCCACGCCAAAGAAAGCCCAGTGTGTAAAATGTGTATGTGGAATTTCCTTCTATACAAAGTAGTTTAATGTTACCAAATAAATCAAAGAGGAGCAAATTAGGCTTTCTTTTCTTTCAAACACTAGGTCAAGCATCTGGAGGAAAGTATTGTGGGAATATGTAACTTGACTCAAAGGAAAACAGGGAGGTTTCCAGTAAATGTGTTCCTATACTAAGTTCACAACATATCATGCAAGCACAAGCATGACTGCAGAGCTTTTATTTTACAGGGAGAAGGACCATATAATTGCACCACTGTTTTGCATCCCTGACAAGAGGACGTTCTCCTCCAAAACTCTGGCCACATTAAATAGACTTAACAAAAGGAATAATAAGTCCTCTGAAAATTATATAGCAAATAAAAATACTTTTCTCATTATTTTAATAGAAGTACTGCAAAAGACTGAAACAAAGCTTTTCCTAGCATGCAAATGATCCCAGTCCTACATCTGAGCAGAAGGAACCTTAACTCTGGGAAACTTTTTCCATTTCAAAAAGATGCCTGTGCCTGTTCTGCACCCAAAAAAAAAAAAAAGCCTAGGACCTGCAGAAGTCTTTTCTTCTCCGAAGATAAAGAGGTTGGCTTACAAAGAACAGGTGATCACCTTGGGCTATGCATTCATTCCAGCAGATGAAAGATCGACCATCTGGAATAGGACACTCTCTCCAGAACAAGACAGAACTAGATTCAAGTCCCTGTTCCCCTGATTCAGACCAGAGACTTGAACTTCAGCTTACCTCCGCAGCAAGCATGTACATACCTCTTAGTCACTCTTACTCAATACAGAGATATAAACTGACAACCTCATTGATAGATTAATTTTTTTCTTGGCTTGTAGTTGAAGACTTAAACAAAATTGCCAACTCTCATCTTACCCTGGTACAGCTCTCTCTAATACTGGCAGACCTAAGAGGTATAAAGAGAAACAGCAAACTCCTGGGCTAATGTGCTAAACCCATCCTGCTTAAAAGACTTTAGACATCTATACCACCTCATAGATATTCAAGCCAGGAAATTTCCTGCAAAACTGTGCTATAGTTGTGCTATAGTTGTATATAGTTGTTTAGTTGTGCTAAACTGTGTACAGTTGTGTCCACTTGATTCACAGTTCTGCAGGAGATGTAGAGTAGCGACCAAGAGTGAAAGGCAGTAAATCTGCACTCGAGATACACAATAGATCCGTCCCAGACAGAGCAGATACAACAAAAGTGATGAATTTTTTAGAAAGTAAAATTTCAGTCACTGCCTGTATTCAGATGTCATTTGATATCAATGTTTTAAAGAATATTTTTCCATTGGAGCCCTGATTATTGACCATCAATCCAACAGTATATCAGTATAGTGTCACAGCTTTGTCTAACAAAAGCTAACAAAAACAGCAGCTCTAGACATGTCCTGACATTCATTCTTGTCTCCAGCTGGACAGGTAGATGCACCCTAAAATAACCTTGGTGTGTCACAGCTGGAATTTCCTTATGAAATTCCTTGGTCGTGAGTAATCTATACAACCCAAGGCTCTAAGTCATTAATCTTCTGTTGTTGTAAGCCTTTTAACAGCTTCAGCTCAACCACTAACCTGCTTCAATAAGCAAATCATCTGTCTTCTTAATGAGACCACTGATTACAAAAGTTAGTACCCAGTAAATTAACAAAACTGTTCCTCAGTATCTGTTGTCCTTCTGAAAACATACCTGCCTCCTATAATATACCTCTTTCATCTTGAACTGTCACAGAATCAATACACTCAAGCTGTATGTACTTATATACTTTTAAACAGTATGTAACTCTAATTAATATATACATTAATCTGTAAAGGGATTACAGGGTGGATTTAGGAAATGTTTCCCTCCCCACCGATGCAGGGAAGTACTGGAAGAGCCTCAGCCTAGAATATAATTTATATAGTTGAATAAAGAAATTAATATTCTTCAGTTCTCTTATGAGCACCTTAGAGAATCTTAAATTTCCTTTGAACATTACCATCAATTTGTAAACAGCTTTTTCAGTTGATCTGACCATGAAAATGATAATATAATCTAAAGAATATTCTCCCCATGTTGCTGGGATGAAAAGCACTTTTCCAACTCTACTAAGACAATGACACTATAAACAGATGTGATTTTCTTAATGAGTGCAACACTTCATTGAAATAATAACTGGAAACACTGTACGAACAGTTTCACATCTATTATAAAGCCATTATTCAATTGAGTTGTAGTTGCTTAAGAGGAGTTTCAAAAACTATGGTTTAGTGCAAATGTGCCTCAAATGCATCTCAAAAGTATGCTGGAGGAAAAAAAGCTATGATAAATTACTTCAAATGGCTTTACATACGGAACTTGCTTTCTATATTATAATTAATGCTACTAATAAGCAAACTTCTCAAAAAAAGCGGGTGCATTTTATAGTTGAATATTTCAATACAGATTTTTAATCTATTTTCTGTCAAAGCAACTTTTTAAAGGGAATGAAATACTTAAATTACATAAAAATACAAATATCCAGTTTTACTTTTCCCTAGGCTTATGAGTGTGATTTGCATGCAATGATAAAATTAGAATTGCAAGCTTGCACAGTTATTTTTACTCTAGCCCACATCTGATACCAAAATAATTTCTGTGTGTTTTAGACAACCATCTCGTTTTCTTTATTTGTCAGTACATTGTATCTCATTGTAGGAATTCAACAGCAAGAGAAGAAGCTTACCTTCCTATTTAGAATCTTATTTAATGCTATTTACTTTCTACTCCCTAGCAAAGCTGAGGTTTAAGAAACCTAACACATATGGTAGGTTCAGTGCTTTAATTAAGCACCTTATTCTAAAACATTATCAAGCAGGAATGGGGGAAAAAAATCACTGTAATATAGTTTTTGTTTTTCTTTATGAGTCTGAGAGTACCAATATGATTAGAGCACTTTGCAAACACTATATTCACCACAGAAGTTGGCACTGTGAGCTACCGAGAAACACCAGTTCCAATATACCAGTCTAACCTGGTCATTGTCAGCTTCCAGTGCCAAAATCAATTAAGCAGCTCACATATAACAGAGTTTGAGCACAGAACTTTTTAAATTATATGACTTTTTCAAAGCTCTTTTTTTCATTCAGACCACAAATCCGAAGAGAAATGAGAGCATACCAGAAAACTGAAACAAAAGCAGTATGGACTTTCTGACAAGGGTACTTAAAGTATGAAGTAAAATATATGCATGTACATGATGTACACACACCCCAATTTTACACCCTCCAGAACCCAGCCAGACTAAAGGAATCCCTTCTCTCATCCACAATAGTTCCAAACTGAGCTTTTCTCCAGTGAAACACCCAGCTGTCATGTATTTTGCCTCTTCCAGACCATCTGCTTTTTCTGGGAAAAAATAATTATTTTTCATCTCCTTCTGAACTGTCAATCCAAATCAATCCATGCCTCACCTACCCTCTGTGGACCACAGACCTCTAACAACCACACCTTAAAGAATACTTTTAGCTACTTTATCTGCCTAAAAATCTCTTCTGTATCCACATGTCATCTACCTTCTCTGAGTGAATCACTAACTTCTGTCCTCAAACTCAGATTAAGATAATGACTATATATTTGAATGACAGGAGAGCTCACCAGTTCTCTTAGTCATCCAGTCTAGCTCCCCATCACACTCCACACCTCATTCACTGCACAGGAAAAAGAGTTATTGGGGTAGTTAGTACCAAATTCTGTGATTAGGCTGAGAACACTTCCTTCTTTACAGGAAAGTACAAGAATCATCAAAACCCAATTAAACTACATTTATTTTTGCTACTGATGTTGGAAATCCCTGTGAGGTTGTACTAATCTGAAGAGACCTTCTTTAGAAACACAGAGGATAGCACCAAGGGATCCCCTACTCCATTTCCCATCACATGCCTGGGACAGAGTATATGTAGAGAGGAATTATGCATATGCACATTCAAGCTGGGGTTTTGGGTTTTTTTTCATAATTCTAGAGGAGGACAAACTAGAACTGTCCTTTAGGTAAAATTCCCCATTGGTCATCTCGGAAAGAGCAGCTTTACTTCTAGGCAGGTTATAAAGCCTCCAGCTTTGAACAGTGACACTGGCCCAGGCTGACAGAAACACACAGCCCTGCAAACCAGCAGCATTTCTGCTTTGACACGGGCTGCCAGGAGGCCAATCCAGCTAGCAAGCTCTCCAAGTGCAGGGAGAGCAGCCTGGCAGGGTGTTTAAGCATCTGATTTACAGACTGCATGCCATCCCTTTGAGGAGGACAGATCATCCAAGAAAACACAGTTTGAGTTCCCCAGGAGGGAAAGCTGGTGAAAGCTTTAGCACAAGGGTACTTGCTGAGAAATGAGGGTCCTGTGGAAAACATGCAGAGCATACCCATTTCACTCCTACACTGAGTGCCCATCCCCCTGTGTTTCTAAGAAAGCAAGGTAAAAGTAAGCTATGCTTTTAAAAATAATAAAAAAAGACATGTAGCACACATAATAAGAACACCACACCCTGAACATGTTGTTCCTCTAACATTTACAGTGAGCCCAAGGGACTGGGTGGTAAGCCAATGCCAATGAATCTGCCATCACTTTTGTAGCAGCAGGATGAGACGGGAAGGTCTGAAAGCCTGGATCCAAGCAGTACTCACTACAATTCAGCCTGCTGCTTTTCTCCTTTGAAAGGAGGGGGAATTGCTGCCTGGAACAGTGAACTCTGCCCAGCCAGTCAAATCCTGACACCTGCACGTGCGTCGGATCAGCTCTCAGACCACACGGGAGGAAGGGAGGGAGAGGAAGGGATGGAAGCTCACAGCTTCCTGAACGTATGCAACCCACCGCCCCTCCACAGCAATGTGTGCATTTTTCCCAGGGAAAGCTAGTTACCTGAGTCAGCTAAACTGAGAAGCTATGACAAGCCTTACCCATGTTCAGTAGTGTCTTCTTGGCGACTATTCCTAATGAAATCAATAGTCTAGTTGGGGGCTTAGCAAATACACCCACACTGTGGACTGTAGATGTCTCTTAGATCTGGGCATGGGCTGCCTGGACTGAAGGGAAGAGACACATCTCTCTCACCCTACAATAACCAGTAAATTGTAGACTGGGAGAGGAAGCACACCATGATTTATTATTGCCTGCACTAGCTGTAAGACATTCCCTACCCAGAAATAAAGGGCAGATGAAGAATGACCTGGGCTTCTGCAGTCTCTCAGACAACATTTCTCTTTGCTGTCACCTCTAAACGCATATCCTCAAAGTCTAAAGGCATATCCTTGCCTCAGAGCAGTAACTGCTGCATTATACTGCTCAGGATGGATATGAGCAGATTGCTCTAGCTCCTGCTAAACTGAAGTCACTCATCTCCTAAATAGCAGCAATTGCTAAGTACCACACTTTTCAAAAGGAGAAGAAAAGCTGAGTGCTTCTTTCCTTTCCATTTTTGGAACTGTACTGTAATCTGTGCAGCTACAGAACTGCAGTTGACACCAAAACACCCTTTGCAATGACTGGAGTAAGCAGCAAAAATATCCACTGAATTTTTGGAGTATCAGTCCTGACATTCTCCTCTCTTCTATGCCCACGTATCTGTAATCTTGCTTCCAAATCCTGAAACACAATGGAAACATTCCCTGGCTTAAAATCTTCTTTATTTAAGCACCTAAACTTTTAATTGTGCTTTGTAGATAGAGTTTAAAGATATATGGAAATTCTGCCAGATGTCCATAGCTAGCGGGTCAGCTGAGGAACAATTCAATCTAGAGGACTTAGCCTGGCTAATTACCCTTCTCACTTCTGCACACCTACTGATACAATTACATATTTAACTACACCAAACCAGACATTATACGTTACTGAACAGAACAGCATGAAGCTCTGAAATAAGATTTCATCATTCTCTTTTCCTTTGTGCAGCTTTATTTCAGGAGGAATGAGCTTGCAGATGAGCTGAAAAGTATTTCTTTTCTAAAGCACGTGCCTTTTTATTCCTGTCCAGTGAACAGAATATGGAATAAATTATATATACAAAATGGCAAGAGACACAAGGACTAGGTGGGATTTTTTTTTGTTTCTTGCAGTTATTATCCTCTGCAGCTTTAGATTGATATGCAATCAGAATAGAAATCTTTACTAGGAGAACAATATTAGGAGACGTGCTATAAGCAGAGCAGTCAAGTTTCAGTGCATTTTCAATCCAGTCGTTAACATCTGAATAAATACTTTCAGAAGCATTAAATGGAATGCTGCTTTCTTCAGTGTAACTTTTGATTGAAAACACAATTTAAAAGAAAAAAAAAACAACACTGAATTCCCTATCCAGACCATTCTTTTTAATTCACACTGAAAAGTTCCAGTCAATACTTACATCCAAATATACCAGCAATAAAGTAATTTTAAGACAATTTAAAGTAAGTACTTGATGTACTCATATACCTCATACATTATTTAAATACGCCCTAAAACCCAACAATTTGGTAAAAAGCATCCTGAAGTCATCTGCTACATTCTATGTGTCTAAGATATTAATAACAGCAACTGACAGCTAATGACAACATAATAATTTAAGTGCGTTGACAATTATTGACCTGAACGCACTTCAGAGAAATGTAAATGCCAGAGGAGAGTAGTTACAGCTCCATGAATAATGTGTGCCCTGGATTCTGACCATCAGCTTTGCTATTTCAGTTTTGTGACCTAAATCTCCCCCCCAGTCAGAAGAAAACAAAAAAAACCCAAACAAGAAATGTCTTACTTGCTCTGCCTTCTCCAGTGACTTTCTATCCGCCTGCAAAAACTGGCAGTTCTCTCTCGCCAGCTTCTGGACCAGCTCAATCCGTCCGATGTCATCTCTTCCCTGAAGCTTGCATAAAACTCCTGCCTTAAGGGTGGGAGAAAGAGCAAACAAATACTTAAATCCACAATCCCAGGACATGACACCGCCACAAATTTCAACCTTAAAAGAAATGCATCTGTTTTCTCATATTTGCGGTACTTCAGTGCTGCTTGCTGAACACAAACAAGTCGCTGCTTCCCAGGAAACAACTGGAGAGGAGTGGAGGCACATCTGAATCTCGAAATGTATCTACTTTGGAGGGAAGAAGGCAGGGCTAACTAAATCAACCGCTCCTCTGAGTGCAACTATCAGATATGCTGTGTTTTATTTGTTCCTGTCAGCCTGTTTCCTGTTACATAAGAGAACAAGAGCAAGAGGTTAAAAACTCATGGGAAAGTTAGCCAGGAACAGCTCTGGAAAAAGACTGAAGTGCAACAAAAGGCAGTCCTAAAAATAACAGGTTACAACTCCCTCTGCTCCCACCCCAACCATTTTTCACGTATGCAAGACTCAAAAGATAAGCTGTGTCACATTTATTTATTCCGTAAATAACAAATCAGTCTCTCTTGATTTTGTTTAGGGAAGAAAATTATATTTGCTTTAAAAGCTATTTTTTGGCTAATATTCTGACAGTTATTCAAGTTATGCTTGTAGTGTTTTGCCAAAACATTGAGCACTGGTTGTTTTCCAAAAATGCCGTATATATATATATAAAGATGGATTCATGCTTGCACGCAGGCGTAACAGAGACCCATTGCAAAGTTAGCTGATATGGGCTAAATTGCTCCCTGAAAAGTCAGTGGCTAATACCACTGTCCATGCTTTGCTTATAGATATAGCCTCTGCATAACTGAGACCTGGCGTGATGATACCACACAGCTTTTATTAGCCCAGGTGTTTCCTGTGGGAACAGCATATGCTTTGGGAGGGCCCATCATATGGCACAGCTATGGTATTAGACTTCAAAGACAATCTGCAAATAAACATTTTTACCCCACTTCCTCCACCATTTTCTTGCTACTATTCATCTTGAGTTTAAATGAATAGCTATCTACTCCAAAATTCACAACACTTCTTGTGAGTCAGGCCTAAAAGCTAAGGATGCCCTCCCTGACTGCTAACCCATTGTGCCATGCAGGCTCCAATTCTTCGGCCTTAAGAAATTCCTGCCCATGAAGGTATGAGAGTGCCCACCCAAACAGTCTGCTGGTTTCTCCAAGGAAGAGGGAAGTGGGGGGTTAAGATTTCTTCAGCTGAAGAAGAAAACAAATCCAGTTTATGAATAAGTGCTTTAATACTGATGGAAAAAATAGGCTTCACAACCAAGTACAAAGAGTCATCCTTACTGAATTCATTGAAATAAATTTGTACATGCCTACATTCTTCCAGTCTGGATGAAGACATCTCCTCACAAGCCTGTATCATATACTTCAGCTCCGGTGAAGGAAAGGATTTCAGATACAGCCTATACAGCCTGTACCCTGCATGCCCTCTGCTCTTCCTGAATCCAGCCTCCTGAGGAATCCAGTTTTCCCATGTGACTGGTTTGAAGGTCAGAAACCCACTGAGAACAGAAGGAATTGCATTGCCTAATCATAGAATCACAGAAGAGAATCACAGAATCAGCCAGGTTGGAAAAGGTCTCTGAGATCATCAAGTCCAACCCTTGATCCAACACCGCCGTGGTTACTAGACCATGGCACTAAGTGCCACATCCAGTCTCATCTTAAAAACCTCCAGGGACGGAGAATCCACCACTTCCCTGGGCAGCCCATTCCAATGCCTGATTACCCTCCCTGTAAAGAATTTTTTCCTAATATCTAACCTAAACCTCCCCTGGACGAGCTTAAGACCATGCCCTTTTGTCCTACCGCTGGCTGCCTGGGAGAAGAGACCAAATCCCACTTGGCTACAACCTCCTTTCAGGTAGTTGTAGAGGGTGATGAGGTGTCCCCTGAGTCTCCTCCAGACTAAACAACCCCAGCTCCCTCAGTCTCTCCTCACAGGACTTGTGCTCGAGTCCCTTCACCAGCCTCGTTGCTCTTCTCTGGACCTGCTCCAGCACCTCAACATCTTTCCTGAACTGAGGGGCCCAGAACTGGACACAGTACTCAAGGTGTGGCCTCACCAGTGCTGAGTATAGGGGAAGAATCACTTCCCTGCTCCTGCTGGCCACACTGTTTCTGATCCAGGCCAGGATGCCATTGGCCTTCTTGGCCATCTGGGCACACTGCTGGCTCATGTTCAGCTTCTTGTCAATCCAAACTCACAGGTCCCTTTCTGTCTGGCTACTGTCCAGCCACTCTGTTCCCAGCCTGTAGTGCTGCATGAGGTTGTTGTGGCCAAAGTGCAGGACCCAGCACTTGGCCTTGTTGAACCTCATCCCGCTGGAATCAGACCATCTCTCCAGCCTGTCCAGGTCCCTCTGCAGAGCCCTCCTGCCTTCCAGCTGATTGACACTCCCCTCAACTTAGTGTCATCTGCAAATTTGCTGATGATGGACTCAATTTCCTCATCTAAATCATCAATAAATATGTTAAACAGAACTGGGCTCAACACTGATCCCTGGGGGACACCACCAGTGACCGGCCACCAACTGGATGCAGCACCATTCACCATCACTCTCTGGGCCCGGCCCTCCAGCCAGTTCCTAACCCAGCACAGGGTGCCCCTGTCCAAGCCGTGGGCTGCCAGTTTTTCCAGGAGAATGCTGTGGGAGACAGTGTCAAAGGCTTTGCTGAAGTCCAGGTAGACCACATCCACAGCCTTCCCCTCATCCACCAGACAGGTCACCTGATCATAAAAGGAGATCAGGTTGGTCAGACAGGACCCGCCCTTCCTAAACCTGTGCTGGTTGGGTCTGATCCCTTGTCCATCCTGTAGGTGTTGTGTGATTGCACTTAGGATGATCTGCTTCATAACCTTGCCAGGCACTGAGGTCAGGCTGACAGGCCTGTAGTTACCCGGGTCCTCCTTCCGGCCCTTTTTGGGGATTGGTGTGACATTCGCCAACTTCCAATCATCTGGGACCTCCCCAGGGAGCCAGGACTGTTGGTAGAGGATGGAGAGTGGCTTGGTGAGCTCTCCCACCAGCTCCCTCATCACCCATGGGTGGATCCCATCTGGTCCCATAGACTTTGAGGATCCAAGTGGCTCAGCAAGTCACTAACTGTTTCCTTCTGGATTACAGGGGGGCTGTTCAGCTGCTTATCTCTGTCTACAAGCTCTAGAAGCCAGCTGTCCTTAGGACAACCTGTCTTACTGTTGAAAACTGAGGTAAAGAAGGTGTTAAATACCTCAGCCTTTTCCTCATCTTTGATAACTATGTTCCCACCCATGTCCAATAAAGAATGGAGGTTTTCCTTGCCCCTCCTTTTGCTACCGATGTATCTGTAGAAAGACTTTTTGTTATCCCTAACAGAAGTGGTTAGATTGAGTTCAAATTGGGCCTTCGTCTCTCTAATTTTCTTTCTACATGACCTAACTATATTCCCAAACTCTTCCTAAGTAGCCAGCCCTTTTTTTCATGATTGGTAGGCTCTCGAGGTCCTTACATTTTCTATGAGATTAGCTCCTTATCTTCTAAATCACAGACACTGGTTTGTAAATCAGTTCAGACACACCGTTATCACCTGCAGATCAGCACTAAGACTGATTTTATCAAATGTAGAAGAATATAGTGAACTAGTTGTCCAGACTTGTTTAACCAATACAGAAAAAGAGGTACTTAGGAAGAGAAATTTTTTTTACTCTACAGTAGACACTTAAAAATGGTCAAATCAGTTGTTTCCTAATATTCTGCTTATTCTCAAGGAATTTAAACAGGGAACCTAAGATTCGGAAGAAGTCTGATGTCTGTGCTTTGCAACACTTTGATGGCTTGGGGACATCAACTAGAGCCAAACCTGCTTTTTTCACAGCTGCAGGATGCTTCCAGCAGAGAGTGTTACATCTTGTGCTGTAACCTCACAGGCTTGTAGGCTAAGGATGACTCAAAGTCTTATGGCCCACTAGGGCTTTGAGACTATAAAGATTTAGAGTCTCTCTGGATCTGAGATCTTAGTACTGTGGAGGCACTTTTTACACCTTCGTCTTGTGCTGCCGTGGTTTAGGAATGGTACTCCCCAATTTAGTGTTCCCACTGTGACTCTCTAAACCACATGCCACTTGCTTACTCCTTCCCTTTCATCTCCCCCTCCCTCTCTGCAGTGAGATGGAAAGGAGAATTGAAGGCACAACAGGTAAAGATTTCAGGGTAAAATAAGAACAATTTACCAGAAACAGCAATGAGATACGAAAATGAACAGTAACAGCAACAATACTGACAGAGGGTACAAGAAACTAACAACTCCCACAGAAACTCTCCAACAATACACAATATCTGACTGCTCCCTCTGCCATGCTGCACTGACCTGAGTAAGCTCTAGGTCCTGGCCATGGTCATAGCTCCTCCTGGCTACTGCAAAAATTAACCCTGGAACCAGGACATGTGCCCAGACAAGGCAGACCATGACCTACGAGTGGCATGAGTCCCTTCTGAACAAGCATTTATTGATCTTCAGTGTATGAAGAAAAGCCCAATGGTTAAAGCCACTTACGTTACGAAGAAGGGGGACTTCAGTTTTGGGGTAACAGTTAGCTTCAGTAAATTCAAGGGGAAGCCAGTTGATATAATCTTTTTGGATTTCATTAAAGCTTTCGATACTGTCTCTCACAGGATCCTTCTGGACAAAATGTCCAGCACACAGCTGGACAGCACACATCATGCAGTGGGTGAGCAATTGGCTCACGAGTTGAACACAGAGGGTAATAGTGAATGGGGTGACATCAGACTGGTGACCTGTCACTAGTGGGGTTCCACAGGGCTCCATCTTAGGCCCTGTGCTCTTCAACATCTTCATTAATTACTTGGAAGCAGGACTGGAAGGGATATTAAGCAAGTTTGCAGATGACACTAAACTCAGAAGAGCTGTTGACTCCCTGGAAGGCGGGGAGGCCCTGCAGAGAGACCTCAACAAGTTACAGGACTGAGCAATTACCAACCATATGAAGTTCAAAAAGAGAAAGTGCCAGATTCTGCACCAGGGATGGGGTAACCCCGGATGTATAGACAGATGGGGGAATGAGATGCTGGAAAGCAGCAACAGAAAGGTACCTAGGGGTCCTGGTCTATGAGTCAGCAGTACCCTGGCAGCCATGAGGGCCAACTGCGTCTGGGGGGCATCAGGCAAAGCATCGCCAGCTGGTCGAGGGAGGGGATTGTCCCACTCTGCTCTGCACTGGAGTGGCCTCACCCTGAATACTGTATGCAGTTTTGGGCACTGTAATATAAGAAAGGTATTCAGCTACTGGAGAGTGTTTAAAGGAGGGCAATGAAGATGGTGAAGGGCCTTGAGGGGGAGCCGTATGAGGAGCAGATGAGGGCACTTGGTCTGTTCAATCTGGAGGAGGCTGAGGGGAGACCTCACTGCAGTTACAACTTCCTCGTGAGTGGAACAGGAGGGGCAAACCCTGATCTCTTCTCTGTGGTGAGCAGTGACAGGACCTGAGGGAATGGAACAAAGTTGTGTCAGAGGAGGTTTAGGTTGGATATTAGAAAAAGGTTCTTCACCCAGAGGGTGGCTGGGCACTGGAACAGGCTCCTCAGGGAAGTGGTCACAGCATCAAGGCTGTCAGAGTTCAAGGAGCATTTGGCTGATACTCTCAGGCACATGGTGTGACTCTTGGGGATGGTCCTGTGCAGGGATAAGGGTTGGAGTCGATGATCCTTGTGAGTCCCTTCCAATTCAGCATATTCTGTGATTCTGTGAACAGTCTGAACACATGGGTCTTGCTCTCTTTCACCACTTGCCCTCTGCCTGTGTTCACATAGAGCATATTACTGCCTTCCACATGGATGAGCATCCCAGGGAAGAAGTAACTCTAAATGCAAGCCCGTTAGCCCTGCCACAAATATGGTCTGTATTCAAATTGGCAATCTCATTGAAGAATCATATTGTTCTATTTCAAATAACCACCAAGTAGAGATACTACATTTTAACATGACCCCTTCTCTGCTAATAGTTCATTAACTGAAAGAATTGAAGAGAACATGAAAAAGAAATTATGTTATTGAGTTTCAAGAGGATAAAAAATTTCTCAGAGGGTTAAGGTATTATTAAATTAATTGTACATGCTTGCCTCTGGGAGTAAAGAATGCACTTGAAATACCAAAGGCTAAACATGTTTTTTCATAATTAAGAGGAAAGCTATGAATCCTTCCCTTTTAATTCTGATTTCCTCACTTATGTTGACTTTCCACTATAAATCTTTCTGCTAAATACTCCTAAGAAAACCTCCAGGTCAATTAAATAATTAATTGATGACAGTTTCTAAAAACTGGTTTGTAAGATGTTGACAGTTTCTGATTACTGGTCATTTTCACTTGTCAATATAAATACAATTTTCAAGTAACACTTTTGAAGCTGTTAGATAAAAGGGTAAAGTCAAGTCACCCTACTTGCAAAGTGCAACTTTGATTTTATTTTGTGCAGGAACATCCTCTCTAAAACCCTGCATGCCCAGATGTCCTTGCTTAGACCTGTAAGACACGTAGACCAGAGATACAAGTACTAACCTATGTGAAGGTGAAAATCACAAAGTTGCATAGTTTAACTGGCTTTAATTTAATGAATGATAAAAGAATGCAGGAACTTTATAGTAAGGCTTTACTACCATTCATGGCTCAAAATTACTATAATTAAATGTGTTTATGCGATATTTGAAATGAAATAAAAAAGTTTAACGGAAATTAAATCAAATTAGTCACTACTGAGGTCGAAAAAGTGAAGATGCTGATAACACTTCTTCTGTTTCAGCACATCCATTGGAAAATATTCCCTCTGCAAAGATCATAAATGAACATGGTAACAATGACATGGAGGTGAATTAAGACATCTCTAGGCAGACAGGATGGGATCTTTTATTTACATTGTTTACAGCACGCTCACTTTTAAAAATCCCCAAACCAAATTTTTTCCACACTTCTACCAGTTTTGTCAGCTAACTCCCATGTAAATCAAGCCTCTGTCCCAGAGCAGTGTTGAGAGTGGACACCACACTCTTCAACTCTGTTAAAGGTTTATGGTGATTTGGTTTTTTCCACCGTACCTCTATCTCCTTCTCTGGCTGGTGAAAACAACATAATTATTACTGGCTTCACCTCTGATCAACCCGAAAACTTAAAACCATATGCCACTGCCTCAAAAGATAGGATTGCTTGCTTTGCTCTAGTACCATACACAGTCTCACTAAAGTGAAAAAAATTATTCACTCCTTTGAAATAAAGTGTATTTGTTCTTCACTGGATGTCATTTTCGTGGCACTAACAAACAAATCTGAGCAACTACTACTCTGATAACACTTCTGCTCTCCTCCCAGTAGAGCACATGAATACTTTTGTTAACTGGTCATTTAGTAATTGTTAAATTTTAAATGTTTCATATTCTTTCAAATTTTAGAAGCTGGTTTCCAGTCAAATAAAAGCTGGGTGAATCAATATCCCAATAATAAATTCTTATAGGCTTTTATAATCAGTCCATGTATTTTTATTAGCTGGCTACTTAGGAGCTTTGAGCATGTGTTGTCAATGTCACAAATGGGAACAAACATTTTCAAAAAAACATAACTACAACAATCAAGTAGAACTAAGCATACATGAAATGCCCTACAAAAAAACCCAGAAAGTCAGATTTTTGGGGCAGTGAGGTCAGTATTTCCCCCTGGGTCTTTTCTATATCTCTGTAATGCACACCCAACCTCTACAAAACTGATCCTCAACCCTACACTGATGTGAATTAGGAATCAAAGTTGGGTAGCAAATTTTTCACATATTAGGGCTCCTACTACCCTTTTATTTTTTAGTAGATTTGAAACTGTGTGCAATTAAGAGAAGAGCAGGTCATTTCAAAAAATCATGTCTGAACGTGACTCTGAGAGTGTGCTAGAAAAGCCCAAGTACACACTGCTGCAATTGGCATGTCCACATGGTCCCAAGCCCTTCTGCCTGCACTCTCCAGGTGCCTGCCATGGCCCAGGTCTACTACCAGAGCTGACTGGGCTCACTGTGGTCGAGCCAGCCCCTACTTTTAGAAAGAAATAGGTACTGCTCACTTGGCTACATGGCTTGTACCCCTTCAGCTAGGTTTGGCCACAAACATCAGTGTAAATTCTGTCTTTCTTGCACACAACTTTTCAGTTTGGCAAGACGTTAGGGAGATAAACCAGTGACAGGAACTGCATATTGCATATAGGGGAAAGAGAAAAGGTGGCAAGGGAACATAACATTTGCAAGAGGAATAGAAGAAGAAAAAAACAGTCCAGACAGGGAAAAATCAGTTTTAAATTAAAAGCAATAATCAGTACCAGTACAATGAGCAATGCAGTTACCCTTGCACAGCTTGAATGCATGAACTAAATGACTGAATGAATTGCAGATTAATCAAATAATATTCACAAAATTAAAAAGGGTAAGCAATTCCACAATAAAGTACTCTAAAAAGCAGTTAAGTTTCTTCTGAGCAATATCTAGAAGTGTGCTTTGGTTGTAAATGAGGGCAGTTAGGCAAGGAAAAAAGAAGGTTGTTGCTTGCACTTGAATGACTAATAAGTATCCTCATTTCATTGCATGTCTACTTACAGTGATTAAAATTCAATCAAAATGTCATATGCCCTCGCCTCCTAAAACACATCTCATTTTACTTTCACATCTGGTATATGCTATGTGTATTATCTAAAAGAAGCAGAAAGATAGCTGAAGAATGCTGTCCAATTGCAACATCATGGGATTAATTCCCAGAATAATCATCAATCTTATTCTAAATAGCCACATAAAATGAGATCCAGCAGACTTTCTCCTTCCTACATGCTTGCTGTACAGAACAGTTCTTCAATTTGTAGATCTAAAAACATTCCCAAGACTCCATTAATCTTACACATTTACCTGTGCATCAGAGGTATCCTTGAGCTCTTCTAGTCCTCTTATTTCTTGACTGCTGTTTTCCTCATTTTGACAGATTGCTAAAATAAGAAAGAATACATTGGAAGCGGGCAGATTTAAATCACAAGAAGCAGCAAAGCAGCATGGCCCAGTTTAGATCAAAGAGGGTGACCATTCAAGAAACCTTGTTCAATCTTCAGCATTCTAGTTAACTCCTTGAGTGATTTTGGACAGATCCTGTTAAGGTGCACCTTATTGGGTTTAGACAAATGCTAAATACAGTATACTCTATTTTTCCCCAGGCAGTAAAATCCAGCACTAAATAGTTATATTCATGCTACTGTTAGTCCTGATAAAACTATGACATTTAAGGAAACTCCACTTTTCCATACATTGTAACAAGACCTCATGACTCATAAGGAATAAAAAAATCAGGTCTCCCTTTGCTTCCATTATATTGCACAACATCAATTCAGACTAAACAAAATAAAGCAAATTTATCCCTCACCTCAGACTTGGAAAATTCTTCGTAAGCAAAGTGATCTCAATCTCAACAAACACCACGACTACCCATGAGAGTCATCTCCAGAAATAAATGGTAGCAGAAGATGTTCTACTGAAAGTTCTTTGCTGCTGGCATAATCGGAGAAACCAGTAACCTCGCTCAATTAACATAACTTAAACCACTTAACATCAGCAAATTTTGCCAGACTTTAAAAAAAAATTTTGTATCAAACTTGTAATCCCCAGAAGGGTCAAAACCAGACTGAGCAGTTCACCTAGCTAGAAAAACAAGGAACCTCTTTTGAAGGGACCACTCAGTCTTCTGTCTTGCAAACAGCTCCAACTATTAACATTTTTGCTACCTATATCCCATGATACCCTTTCAGTCAACACACCCACACGCTGTATTTTGTGGGACATTAAGCCCTAAGACACTCTGAAATGTGATACATGGTAGGTTAGAAGCGTCAGAGCTGATGAAACACATGAAAAGTGACTTTACACTGTACTCATTTACTTAGAAGAACCATACTCAAATATTGTCAATCTTGAGTACATATTGAATGATTTCCTGGTGTAGCCACAGCAGTTGTGACACCAAAAGTGTCCTTGAAGTGGTAGAGCTGCCAAATCCACTTCCTAAAAAACACCAGGCTCATGGCTTTGAGGGATGAGTAGGAAGACTGAGCTAGTGTGATTCCTCCTGCCTATCTCCTCTCTCCTTCACCCCTGCGCACCTGAGCTGGTTGTCACAGCCCACAGCACAGTGTTTTCAGACAAGGATCACCAGTGGGGTTTTGCCTTAAAACTGTCTGTGAGCTGAGGCAGCCCAGGATTTGATTGATGAACAAATCAGCTGTTGAAGGAGTAGGAGAAGGGCTGGCAGGTAGCAGTGTTTCCTTGACCAGGCACCCTCAGCTACACTCTTCTAAGCCCTCAGACTGAATCTTTAGACATGCAAACAGCTTACCATGGCCTAGCTAATACATGTAACGTGAACCTTGAGGTTCAGTTTGGTGCGTCTGCTTGGGTGCTCTGGGGCTGCTGCAGACAAAAACCAGCCTAACATTTACGCAGTATCCAGCAACTTAGAAGAAAAGTAACTTTGGAGTGTTCTTGACCTCCAAAATAAAGCATATGGATTTATTTTCTTTTTCTGTGGATTTCTGCTGATACTGCAATGCCATAGAGGATATAATTTTCATTCTTCCCCAACAGTTATGCTGTCCAAAAAAAAAAAAAGTAATAAAAATGTAATTATAAAAGGGTAAATAAGTAATTTTGTCAATACAGTTTATTCCATGCAGAGATCTTTTTAAATCCATTATCAAAGGAAAACAGAGCTCTGATATAAATCTTCACCACTGGGTTTGCACATATCACTTTACCAGCTAACCCCTGAAATTCAAGGTGGTTGCTGAAAACACAGGGTCAGACTACAGCTATAACAGAAAGCTCGTATAAGAGGTATTAGATCCCAGAAGCATATAAAGCTAGGCAAAATCAAAATGTGCTTGAAGTATTGTGGCATATCCATGCCCCAGTATGAGAGATAAAATACGGTTTTTTATATATCGGCATATCGCAGAGTTGTAGAATATCCAAGTTCCAAATGGGACTGGGTGTCAGGGTCTTTTTTGGCTGGATAAGGGAAATATAAAAGTTCCTAAAAATTAAAATCTTTCAGGGTCATGTGGAAATTTTGTACACAGGGGTTTCTTCTCTCTCTTTGGGCTAAGAACAAAGGAAGATCCATCATTTTTGACAGAGGATGCCTTGCAGCCAATTGGAAGGAAGGGAAAGTCCCTTTTCAGAGAAAAGAAACCTTTTTAGGCAAAAATGAATATATAAAACTTATCTGAAAAGGGTGGGATTTTGTGAAACTATAAAATGTATGGAATTTAAACCCAAAGGGTCTTTTTCCCCAGAAACTCGGTGAGAGAAAGACCCAGTGCACTGAATAAATCCTTTCCTTCATGAGTTTATGCCATCTTTCTAAATTTAAAACAGGAATTTTTTCTCACACCAGCTTGGAAAAAGAACAACCCAATGACACAATAACTAGTGGGATGGCCTGAACAGTCATGTGTGGCCCCTGCTTTCCTAGTGCAGGTCAGGGTTTCCAAAGGCAACATACTCCATCCAACCAGGGTGGGGGCTCTGTGCACTCCCTTCCCTTGTAACCCACCTCCCAGCCATCCTCCCCAAGAGCTGCCTCATCCTCTTGCACACTCCCACATGTGCATGACCCTGTTCTACCCACTGCCACTGTGAGAAACATAAAGTGTTCAGGACATCCCTTTGCCAAACGCTAGTCAGAACAACCTGCATGAGAGAGGAATGTTGCAATGCCAGAAGGCACTAACAAAAGCTAAAAATTGGTTGGTTGAGCAATTGCTCAAAATGTTAAGTCTGAGGCTGCGTTAGCAGGAACACATTTCCCCAGCCCTCCTTTCAATTTTCTGATTTCTCCTAAAATCAATTTGCTGCAGCCATGATGGGCAAAATATCCCCACAGACTCTGGCTATTAATCACAGCATTTAAAGGAGTGGCACCTTGCATCCAGGTTTAAGTGATTTACATTGATCCAGCCAGCTTTTCCAACAAGGCTGAGCAGATGGGCGCCCTGTAAATAGCTGTGCCAGGGGAAAAGGTTAGTGGCTGCCAATTGGCTTCTTGCCACAGGCCTCTGTTACAAGTGTCCCCTTCCCTGCCCAGGGCGAATGCAAACACCCCAGAACATCTTCAACCAAAGTAAACAGGCAGGCATTCAAGGAGCAGCACCGTGCTGAGGGGATGGTATCTCACGGGGGAGCTAATGACAAGAAAGACAAGCAGCAAACACCCGGAATAGAGGGCAGTAATAGCTCTTACCTGGCACAAAGGGAAAGAGGGTACATGTTCATGACCCCCAGTGAACACAGGTATCCTTGGGTGTTAAACAATTTTAGTATGAGCAATTTTAAAGATGAAGAGAAAATGACCCCAGGTTAGGGTGCACCCTAAGTTAATACCTTAAAAAAAAAAAAAGAAATAATGGTTTATATCACCAATTTAATAGCTCAATTCTAAAAAACCTGAAGAAGTTTCTAATTCAGCTCTCCTAACCCAGCTTTCCTTGGCTTCAATGTTGTTTAGACTGTGTAAGGAATGTAGAAAAGAATCAGTAAATATTTTCTTAAAGGAAAGAAAAAAGTCCCAGATGTCACACTGATGTCCTTGCAGCTCTCTTGGGAAAGTGGGAGCAGTTGGTGTCTTTCTTATGAAATTTCCATCACAAACTTGATTTTTGTGACGTCCTTGCCTCTTATCCAAACCCATAAGAACCAGCCACAACTGAACTATTTAACTACACCCAGAGAGCAATACTCAAGGAATCACACCACTTCACACTTTTTTCCATCAGAAGAACACAGTCCCTTAAAGGCTGAAGTGGCCACACCAACAAGCAACAACCCTTAATTATATTTTCTTGGTTTCTGTAGGAAAAGCTTCCTATGTGCTTCATCTATAAAACAGGAAGAACACATTCCCTGAAATATTCTAGTGTATTTAGAAATTTATGTTACTGGGGATCATCACACGTGTAAGAAATCGACTGCAGTATTTCTATACCCTTTGTGCCTCCTAACCCCATAACAACTCACAGACACCCCTTGAGCTGGCCCAGGTGCTGCCCTCACAGGCTATTGTGCATGCAACACAAGTTCTGTCATAAAATACAAGAATTCAAGGATAATTTCCCACTTACTGTTAGTTGGCCATTTATTGTTTTAATAAAAAAGTTCTGCCATCGCAAATTCAAGCATAGGAAAAGTGAGCGGAAACTTAGGGTGGGATGGGAAAGTATTTCACAGGCAAGTGTTGATTCTGGAACTGTTCATACAAAAAACTTGTGAACTTTGGAGCTGAGCCAAACGTTTCCTTCTCTGCCAGCATAAATCCAGCTTTGCTCCCTGATACAAACATCCCAGCATGTTTTACAAAGCAGCAGCAACAGGGAAAGGCAAAGATGGTTTACCCTGATCTATATGTATCTATTAAACGTTATGTTTGGGTTCAGGCTTGAGACCAGAGACAGGAAAAAAAATGCAAACAAATAGAGTGACCAATTCCCTTTCTACCTGCAGCATTTCTCCTTCTTTGGAAGAAAGGTCACCACGTATGAAAGAAAAAGATGTCAAACCAGTAACAGCTTGCTAATGTGCAGTTCAAATGTATCCTTTTGCAAATCAGCCAAGGGAATTCAGGATGTTGACTTTTTAAGGTCACTTAAGGATCACAAGGGCCATCATCCAATCTAAGTTCCTTGTGCCCCCACAGACCAGAGATGAGATTTTGCTAGCAGATTCTTCTGTAAACGAATGTTGGAACAGAGAGTTCTTCTGGGGGGAGAGCCTTGTCCTTTAGTAATCCCATTTCATCTCAATAAATCAGCAGAAAAAAATAACGAAGAAATAAGAAACAAAAGTAAATCATTTTATACCAGCTATATCAGCAGAATCGGCCATCACCTGGGAGTGTTAAAGGAAAGGGAAAGTAACCATTGCTCACACTGGAACCAACCAACAGTGCTCCCTGGCTTTTACAGCCACACCACAAATTTAATGTAGATTTAAGGCATTGGAAAGACTTTGTCTTCTTCAGCAACATGGAGCATTACAGGCATGCTACGCATGCTAGGCAGACTGGCATGCAGTGAAGGTCACAACAACCACCAGCAGCACTACGGACCTTCTCCTGCCTATGGAAGAATCTGCCAGGGCTACTCGCAGAGCAGAGCCTCCATGATACACTGTTCTGTATGCCACCAAATCTGAAGGTAAATTAATCACATTGATAAGTAAGATTTTAAAGTCATAAAATAATACAATGCACATTAATTAATTTTAATACTTTGTCTTGCTAAACATAGCAGAATCATATACCTAACTGAAAGTGGGAAGGACACTTAAAAAAAAAATCCACACATAAACCAACTCCTGGAACCCACAGTATTGCAGTCTTCCCAGAGGCTTTGCTGTATTGTGCTTTCTTCCTTTTCTATAAATGAAATTTCTCCTTTCTACCCCTTCTGGCTGCAAAGATAACCTTCACAGCACAAACCAAGGTACTAGCGTCATTCTGCTACTGCAGCCAGCCAGACTGGAACAATAACACCAGGAGAGGTGTGAACTTCCTCCCTTTGGCTTAATAGGGTGTTAACTGTGAAAGATAATTATTTAAATGTTTAAGAGAGGACTATCATCACAGTTAACCATTTTGCTGCTGAACAGCAGGCAGGGACATCTGTCCATCTCCAAGCAACTGGGTGGCATCCATTCCAGAAAGCCAACTTGGCCCCCCATCACTGCTGGCTGTCCCACATCTCCAGTACTGACTACTCTCTCTCTGTGCTACCATAAGGCATTTGGGACTTGTGGATTGGCAAAGGATTACTATTGATCTGGCTCGGTTTGATGAACTGGTTGAGAACAGAACATAGGCAGCAGGCAGGGGACAGGGCACCCCTCAAGCTACAGTTGCTGCGAGAACCCTTGTGCCACACAACTTCCAGCTTCAGTCCTTGAGCTCGCTGTGAAGCCCACTGCACAACCAGGACTGACTGCCTTTTGGGGACAGTGAGCCCATAAACCCCCTCAGCAGACATGCAGTTTGCCTCTGCACTGCCCTAGGCTGCTCCTAAGTCTTAACTTGCTTAGCCCATTGCAAATCCTCAGGCATAGCCTTGGTAGCAGCCTGATCATGTGGGATACCAGCTGTACCAACACTGCCAGGCTCACCTGCCCCAAAGCTGCTCCAGAGCTAGCTCTGTTCAACATACAAAGCTTGGTCATCCCTTAGGCTACATCACTCATTTCTCAGTGATGCTACTTCATTTCAAATGAGGATGTTAATTTATTATTTAGTGTTGTTCTTTAACCTGCTAACATCCTAGAATATCAAACGACTCTGGCCTTTGTAAGATTTCAATCCTTTCAGTACTTTGTGATCAAAATTCATATAAGAATCTCTTTTTTCTAGCCAGTAAGTAAAAGGCATCTACATGCTCTCTACAGATAAGAGAGCATACCACCTTGGAAGAGGTAAAGAGCCTATTTCTGAACAGGAGAACTTTGTTTATTTGACAAGGCAACCGATTTTCATTGCCTCATCCCTGCAGGATGATTATACCCTGGGTTTTTTTCTGTCCCTGTCAAACCAACACTGCTGAAAAGACCTCAGGAATCTGCAAGAATATTCCCCTGGGGAAGGCTCCAGAATTGCCAGCAGCCTGCACCAGTTGATTTATTGTCAGCTGCTAGGAAGCTCACAACTTCTAGCGTTCTTATCTCCCGAATTTTTTGAGAGGCATGCTTCTCTTCTGGTTTGTTTTCTCGGTTTTTGGGGGGTTGTTTGTTTGCTTGGTTGGTTTTGGTTTGTTGTTGTTTTTTCCAAAGGAAGCTGTTGGCATGAATCTTAAAGAAAAAAACAGTACCCCCCCCCCTTTTTAAAGTCACATAACTCTAAGCTAATTTCATGAGTTTTGAAAACTTTACTATTATTTTGAACAATGGAGTTTGTGGTATCTGTTGTTATTCTTTGTGGAGGGTATACAGGAAGCTCTAGAGAGACTGGTTACTATGGCAGCTCTGAGCTGTTTGACAGTGTTATAATGTTTGCTGATGCTTATTAATTTATCAGAGTGGAAAAAAAATGAATAGCTCATAGTGACACCACTGGGGAAACTAAAAGCCAGATCCTCTAGGCTACATAAAGCACTAGTGCTGAGCAATGGAAAGGAAGATGAGCAGCCAGTAAACGCTTTGCAAACCTCAGATTTTGGGGACCATTTTAGACCAGACCATGTCCTCGTGTATGCTCCTGCATTTTCCAAGTTCTGTTTCCAAATTAAAGGGGGAAAACTAACAAGCACTGAGTATCCCTGAAATCCCCAAAAGCTCCATATAAAAGACAGTGATAATCCCAAGAACAAAACCCTCCAACTGAGAATTGGTTCCTTATTTACCATGAAACTGTAATCTTTTCTCAGAAATTACTGAAAAGAGAAAGCTTTTTAAGCTCATCCTTTACATGTTTCCCTTTATTAGTAATACAAAAATTGCCTTTGAGCTTTCTCATTCCTTCCCACTATTTCTGCATATATATATGCAAATTATCGTACAGATTCCCCTTCACTGAATACACTACATATCTCTGAAACATTTGGCAGACCCCTGGGGGGTGTTGCCCAGACAGCTGTGCAATCAGCTGAGTAAATCAGCTAATTAAAGAAACAAAGAAAATGCAAAAATCATTAAAGACAGACTCTGGCTTACATCATTGTTCAGCACCTCTGTATCTAAAAAAGCACAGCAAGCACCAAGCACAGGACAGAATAAAGATGCAATCGGTGAATGAACTATTGCACAAGTGACAATGATGACATTTTCTCTCAAATACTAATCTGGGATTCTACGATATTTATGCTTTGTGGTTTAAATCAATTTAACATAAATTACTCCAGCATTTTATTTTACAATTACAAAAGAGTGAAGTGTAATGTTGGTCTCATAACTGATTTCTGTATGTAAAGAATGGTCATTAACTTCTGCTTGACCTTAGGTGTAGAACTAATATTGAATTTGCACAGAGGAACTCATTATGCTGGTTTAGTTTCCATGCAGAAAAATAAGTTCCCAAGGGTCTCAGTGCTACAGGCCATTTCTCAGATCTCAAAAGAGGAAACAGGACTCCCAAAAATGATGCAAAACCATTTCCTCTCATTGCAGAGTTTATCAAAAGGAACAGATAACAGCAAGGGTCGGAATCTGCCATCTAAGCAGAGCAAAGCCAGTGTGGTAAGAAAGGAGGCTGACAGATGTAGATTTGGTCTTGCTGATCCACATACAATTAAGGTGCCATTCCTTCCCACTGCAGCTGTATGACCACAGGAAGGACAAATCTCAGTTTAAACGAGGCTCAGGTCTGCCTACAGTATATAGAGATGGTAAATTAAAAAATTAGTGTACCAAGTAAAGCCACCTGTATTTCCCAGCTCAGTCATATAACGCTCGCTATTCTTTTCACATTATTGTACAACTGGTTTTGTTAGGAACTCCTATTTATTTTATTTATCAGAACTGAAGCCTTTCATCTGGCTTTGAAGGGCCATATTTCACCCAAGGTAGTGGTGCATTAGAAGAACATAATTTGTAAAACACCTCTGGCTAAACAAAGGAGGTATTTTTTAATAGAGAATCAACTACTGTTGATTCATGTGGCCAGAGGAGGTTTGGTTTCCAATGCCTGACCCTTTGTGATGCGTACAAAGATGAAGACACATTTTACACCCACTTTGTGAACATATGAAGTCCTATTTTTTATCAAGGGAAAAAAAATTGAAAATGACATGCAAACACTCCAGGATTACTACAGGAACAGATAAAAGCAATTTTTTGTACCAATAGCAGCCCAAGAAAAACCATTTAATGGCTGAATGCAGGAAGTTTTAATTTTACCCAGTACTTTTGAACATTTGTTCTCATGTGCATGATATTTAAAATTTTTTTTAAAACATCACATGGCAGTGAATGTATCTATAGCCGTGTTGCCTGAAACAAGATGATGGAAGGATGGAGAGGAGCCCATTATGTGATCAGAGAATGATTGCTGGGAACAGATCAAACCAGGAGGTAAGGGCAGTTGCGGAGCAGGCTGGTGCAAAGTGAAACATTGCTCTATATTTCATGGAAACACCTCCCAGGCATTGCCAGGAAAGGAGCAGGAAACAAAGAGGACTTTGAATAAATAAATTCTGTGAACTCACTGTAAATGCCTTTTGAAAAACCCTAGCAAAAAAATCACTCACCTAGAAGATGGCTTTTTTTTGGCACAACTGCCGTCTTTCCCACCGTACTGTGCTAACTCTTTTTGCATATGTGCAAAATATCTTTCACCTATGCAGCTATTCTGCATTGCTCATT
Source organism: Corapipo altera (assembly GCF_003945725.1). Taxonomy (NCBI): domain Eukaryota; kingdom Metazoa; phylum Chordata; class Aves; order Passeriformes; family Pipridae; genus Corapipo; species Corapipo altera. The sequence continues at coordinate 10,474,661 of NW_020884880.1, forward strand.
TCTTCTATGTGAGGACCTTATAGATCACACAGAAAAAACTACACACAAAGTTCTACAAGAACTGCAAAAACAAAACCAAAAACTGCCAAAATCCCCCTCATCATAATTCCCACCAGAGATCTCTTTTCTTTCTTTTTCCAAGACTCAGAGTCCATTCTGCTTTATATCAGCTACTGAATACACACAGGCTGTCAAGTATTATTGTGTAGTCCTTTCACTGATTTTGTCCAGGACACTTCCTACTCCCAACATTGCCCAGGGTGGGCACAAAGCAGGTGGTCACAGATTCAGCCACAGCACAGCAGAGCTCTGTGTGTGTCACACATAGGGTTCCTGAGCAGCCAGCACCAGGAGCACCATTCCCCAGGGCTAGAAGGAGTCTGACCCTGCCTTTCTGAAGTGCTGTCATTTTCTTGGTGTGCTTGATCTCAGGAGTAAGGGAAGAATACCATGTGATGCAACAAGACATTGGTCCCTAGAGGTAGGGATTCCCTTCAATAAGGCCTAAATGTTTAAAAAGGATTACTTAAAGAAGCCAATCTTATTAGAATCATAGAATCATAGAATATCCAGAGTCGGAAGGGACCCATCAGGATCATCAAGTCTAACTCCTGGCCCTGAGCAGGACACCACAAGAATCACCACCATGTACATGAGAACACTGTCCAAATGCTTCTTGAACTCAGACAGGTTTGGTGATGTGACCACCTCCCTGGGGAGCCTATTCCAGTGTTCAACCATCCTCTGGGTGAAAAACCTTTTCCTGATATCCAACCTAAACCTCCCCTGACTCAGTTTCATGCCATTCCCTTGAGCCCTGTCACTGGTCACGAGAGTGAGGTGATCAGTACTTGCCCCTCCACTTCCCCTCATGAGGGTATTGAAGGCTGCAATGAGGTCTCCCCTCAGTCTCCTCTTCTCCAGGCTGAACAAAACAAGATTACCTCCCTTACTTCAAGACACGAAATCCTTAAAGCACAGTGTAACTTTTAAAATATTGCTAGCTATGTTTTTGGGTGAAGCTTTTGATCTGAACTACATTTCAGTGGGCAGAGGAAAAGTAAAAATATAGTCACCATGACCTAACAGAAGCACGATACTCCTGCACCTTCACTTTGAGTGGCCATTTCTCCAGGGTGAATGCTACTAGTACCATTTGAGGAAGAACTCTCATTTCACACATTTTTCTAATTCCGACCTTTGCTTTAGACATGTGGATGCTTGGAGGAATTAGAAGTTGTAACAAAATAAGGTCTTATTTGAGTGAGAGATATTGTACATCTGCTTGTTCATAAAACCTGCAAATTCAATGGTACTTAATATGTCCGAAATTTAAACACAATGCCGAACTGCTCCATTCTTGAATGACCTTTGATCATACATTCAAAATCTCATTTTTCAAGTATGTGTACAAATCTAATTCAAGTTTGTAATGTCCATTTTCTATATAACAACACCTCTACAAGTAAATAAAACAAATGACATAACATAAGACATTCAGATAGCCAAATGACAAAGTTTTTGCTAATTATTGTGGAATAAAGAAGTTTCACAAGGATCTGTGCTAATTGGGGAAATGGGCTGAATGGTAAAGATGCAGTTTCCTGAGTTAACTAAGATGATAAAATAGCTTAATACTGTCAAAAGAGTCTTGCTGGGCTCCTTCCCACATCTCTCTGCCTCTCCACCCAATAAGAAGCTGACACCCTCACTTTGTGTCAACTCCAGCTCACGCTGCTGCCATACTATAAGATGCTCTGGCTGCCCCATCTCAAAAATAATTCAATAGATATAGCAAAGATGATCAGACTTAATGGACTAGATTTGGTATGAGGAATGACTACCAATATAGCTTGGAAATGAGACAGTTCACAGGGGTATGACAGATGTGGACAAAATCTTGAATAGTATGATGATGAACAAGGAAAGGATTATTCACCATTTTCTGTCACCAAAGAGCTATATCACAACAGAGTGAGGGTCATGGGGAACGTGTTGAAAACAAACAAGAAAAAATACGCTTTCACATACTACACATGTGAATTGTAGGACTTGCTGACGTAAGAGATGATGAAGGTCAGGAGTATAAGCAGGCTCAGAAAGCAATTCCATAAATTAATGGAGAAAAGGTCCAGTAAGGTCTACCTAACACAACAGTGTGGGTACAGCAAAATCCCTGGTAGATGCTGAGTACATACATCAGAAGGACTGTTTGTACTTGCTCTGTTTCTCTACTTTAAGCATCCGTTACTCATCACTCACAGTAGGATCGTAGCTGGATGGACTTTTAACCTGACCCAGTCTGACTGTTCTCATGTGTTTAACCGGGCTGACATTGCCTGGAGTGTGTTTGAGTCGAGTCACACAATCAGCTCTGACAGCCGTGCTGTAGAGGTGGTGCAGTTGCTGGGAAAAGGAATAGCTGTTCACAGCTTGCTTTTCATTCATGTCGGCAAAGCTCAAGCCCCAGTGACTGCTTCATATTGAATTGTCTGCACGGAAATAAAAATACTAAGCAAATCATATAGGCAGTTAGGTTCTGACAGAAGCAATTCAAAAGAAAAGGGGAAGGGTGGATATGCATATATATGTCAGAATACGGTAGAGGCAATCCAGAAGATCTCAAATATGAAGTTAATACATTGCAAAAGTCATCTTATTATAAATTATTATAAATAAAATGTAAATGAGCCACTGAAAAAATCAATAGAGGTAGTCAATTCAAGAATGGCATGACTAAAATGTATCTAATTATAGAGTGGAAACCTGAATGTCATTCTTAAGAGGGACCAAAACAACACACAAGTGCTAGGGCTTTTGTGGCTGCCCTGCCCTCCACAGTGGAAGGAAAAAGTACCCACAGCCCTTCCGCAGCAATGCCTGGGGAGAAGCTGCAGTCACCCTCTTCCTACCTCATCCATACTTTGTCAGCTATTATCTTAATTAGCCTCTGTGTTCATAAAAACAAAGACTAGAGCCATGCCCCTATCAGTTGATCCTTTGCACTAATAAAGTTATAGAAATTCTTTTAGGTATAAAGGGATTTGCTGGGTGATGCCATGGGGTGCAGCCAGGTTCATGCACAGAAATGCTCGGCATCTTGTTTGTAGATGGGATTAACACCAGTACAAAGCATCTACCTGACAGGTTTTGATCAGTTCAGATGTACCCATGTATCTATGCCACTGGCTAAAGCCTCCAGCCTTAGGCTATTTGCTGCTTTTCGTCCTTGTTTAGCTACCATCTCTAATGCATAAGAAACATGTCATGAGCCACGGTGAGAAACTGAGATAAATGCCAACCTCTGTAAACCTTTAGACTAAAGGCTGCATTTCTGCTATGTTTCAGCACATTTGCAGAAGCCATCAGAAGCCAGCAAGGTATAAACAAACACAACAATTTAATGCCAAGTGCCTGCAATTAAAGACAAAAGTTCCCTTCTGCTCCAGTTACTTGCTTTGCCAGACCTTTTACCAAACCACAGAAGACATCATTTCATCTATTTATTTCTAAGGTTAAGCAAGAACAATTTCAATGCATTTTTATAAGCCACAGAGAAGTGCACAAGCTCGTTTCCCCCTCTTCGGTCACCTTTATCATGAGAGCTTTATTCTAATTAAATATAAATGTGCTTTCAAGTCAACAGTGTTACTGAGGTCCATCAAAGCTTCTGAATTACAGACCTTTATTTTACCCTGGTTTAGTTTTATTTGCAAAGAAGCTAAAAATGCTGAGCTCCCTCTGCATGAGGGCTCTCAAGGACCTCTCTGTCAGCCTTGCTATCAGAGCAGTATACTTGCAGTACACATCTGGAACACGAAAACTGAGCTTTTTTCCACAGCACAGAAGTTTTTGATTTTTCAGGTTCCTCATTTTTCCTTCAGCATCTGTCAGCTTTATGAGTTTCTCCTATTCTTCTACTCCACAGTAAAAACAGAAGAATGCCTGTTGGGGAAAGGCATTTTACCCCACACCGCACTAGCTTTTTATTTACTGGTAGCTGACATTCTCCATCAAGTCAGATCCTGTACTAGCAAGAACTTGATATTCTGCCCTACTCCACAGCAGGCTCAGGTGTCTACCTTGGTTTTCAAAACTTTTTGTTAGTAGATACAGTGTTTAAATCTCTGAAACAGCCAGAACTCTAACAGTTGTAATTACTACTTCACCTGTGCACATACTAGGTAGCAAACCCCAGCTTCATTTAAAACAAAACCAGTTTCACACAGGTAACCAAAGGCAATACTGTCCCCCCTCCAAACATAGCAAACCTTCCTACTTGGAACCTCTTCACCTTTTGCAGTGGGATCTGTGGTGTTTGTGTGCATGTATAGATAGCACTTTCCGTGCAATGCAACATAGTGATTACTACAGCAGTCCTAGACAAGTAAGACAAAGGGTTTAATCAGCCAGTTTTTCTAGCACAATATCCAGGAATTAAAGCAATTCAGGAACAAATTACATAGTCTTTGCATTAACAAAAAATACCTTTTTTCTTTTTTTTTCCTCCTACTGGTAGCGCTAATCAGCTATCTAGATGAAATATTTTGAAACACCACAATTTAAAAACCACCAAACCACTGCACAACAGCTTTGAGTTTTGGGCTGCTGGTCTCTAGGAAAGGTTTTGGTTAATGAACCCATTATCCACTGCAGGCAGCAGGTTAGGACCATGCCTGTCACCTGCCCTCCCCACTCATGAATTCCAGGGTGGATGAGCCAAGCACCCACGCCGTTCACACACCAGTCTGGAAGCTACCCAGGGCAGCTGGCCCACTAGCCATGTTTCGATCTTTTCATGCCAAAATAAACTATTTGTCTGATCTTTGGGGTTTATTTCCTGAAATTATACGGAGTCTTGGAGAGGGTTAGAGGAACAATATCTTTGAAAGATGCTGTGGCTTTCAGCTCCAGAATTACTTTCTCTGAAATATGCTTCAGTTCACTAGGCACAGCATACCACAGCTTGATTGCTAACAGTAACTGCTATGCTGTGAATTTAACCATCAGCAATAAAATAAGCATAATCAACTACCTAATTTACTCTGCACCTACTGTACTAAAGGCATTAACTTAACTTAGACCTTACAGTTATGCCTGATCACGTATCCATTTTTTATAGTCATCCAAGATGAGGCATGAAGAAATGCAAATTTCAACAACAAGCACGCACTAGTTAAACTGACTAAAGAGGTATCTTTTGTTCAGACCTAAAAAGATATTTAAAGTGTTTACATTAATGTATTAGGAAAGGCTGGACAGCACTGCAAAAGTCTACAGGGAGTTTTGTTTATTCAAAGCTATGTTTTTTAACTAAAATATTTTTACCTGCTCAATGTGGGTTGTACATTAGTATAAAGGAGACTCTAAGACATATCCTCCTTTCCCATTTTCATCTCCTGCACCTCATTCCTAATCCAACCTCCAGCCCATTTTCTACTAAAACAACCTTTTATGTAACAATCCACCAAAAGGAAATGAGAGGCTAATTCAGGTTAAAACCAACTCATTTTGGGAAAAGAGTTTTATTTATTGTTAGTAGCAGCAATAACATTTGCTGACCCAACTGCTGAGAAGCAGGGAGATTTCTTATACCTGTATAAGCAGCAAGTAGAAAGTACAAGGCACTACACTCTTAGCCCACTTGACAGGAAAAGAAAATACTACCTTGAGCCCTTCTTTAAAATAGCCTGTTTTTCTCTTCACTCAATCAGGGCAGAAGGATTTCCCTGTTCAGTCATTTTAAGTCAGGTGGGACTGGGGTGATACCAGGTAAGGGCAGGTAGCTGAGGGGTGTTAACATCATCAACTACTACACCAGTTTCAGAGGCAAAGCTACTACACAAAAGCAATTCAGGTCTGAATTCACACTTATGTCTGTGTTCTCTTTCTGCAGATTTACATCTGCAGATGACCGTGGATGTAACCTATGGGTACATCTATTTCTGGACAAAAATGCATCCAACCATGTCTTGAATATTTTTATCACACTTACATTTTCACAAGAAAAGATATTGCAGAAACACCTGCCACATCTTCTTGATGCCTCCAATTTAAAACACCATGTTGTATGTTGTGCATGTGTTGTGTGTTATAAATTTTGTGCTGTACTTGTAAGCCACAGATAAACATATACAGATATTATGACACAGTATTATTAACACAACAAAAAATAGCTCAAGAAGTGCAAGATCCATGACCTTGGTTTCTCAAAAAATCACTGAAGATCACAAGAGATGCTTAGTGAAAATACTCCTGAAGACCTGAATGGCTTTGGGAACCTGCTAAAAAACTTAAGGCAACTCCACCTCTGTTTTACTCTAGAAATACATTCAATTTGCTACAGATTAGCTGCTCTATACATGAAGATATCAGAGTTAAACCCGTACAGAGTCAAGTCTGGCCAAGTAGGTTTTGTTAGTTCCCATGGAGTGCTCGGAAAACACAGCTCCCTTGCTTCCACTCCAGCTCAGCAATGCAGACACCACCTCCTGAAGCATCTGTGCAAGCAAACCCTGACAGAGCTGAGATGACCACATATTTCAGTGCCTTTGCATTGTAACAGCAGCATTTGCTATAAATGCTTTTACTGTCAGAGACTTTTGATTATCCATTTACCTTTCCTCTTCTACTGTCCCAATCACAAAGATTTCCTTTACAGCCATACAAATGTCTAGACAGGAAAGGACACCTTTGTGCATGAAGTTGTCCTTTTGCTTCAGCATAAAGAAAAACACCTGGATGGGCAGGTAAAACAGTGGTATAAGGAAAAGATGATATATGAGATACTGAGCCATAAAAAAAATAATAGGGAACCTACCAACTTATTTGTCTTAAATGTAACTGAAATAAAGACATCAGCTTCTTTCCTGAAGTTCTACCCCAGAGAAAATGGTGATTTTTGTGAGAAAGAGACCCAAGTTCAGATTCACATGATTTTACCACAAAACACTGACTTTATTAGCTAGGTTATTAGATGTGATGTGATGAGCTAGAGGAAAGGAAGCTTGACTGTAATTGCATTGTGCTACATACACAGATTCTCCATCACTATCTTTGCTTCCCCACGTTAATAAGACAGCAATGACAATTCAAGAATTTCAATAAATGACAAAAGGGAGCAGTGTTACAAAACCCCCTCTAAAGTTCAGCCTGACTCACCTGACTTCCTTGCTTTCAAGGCAATGACAGCAGCCAGTTCTCTCTGTACCTGAAACATCAGGAAAAGAAAGGACGGTTATAGTCCCTAGCACAGTCAAGCAAAACAAAGTTCAACACTGGCAAAATATCAGCTATCAATTCTTTGGAGCAGTCAGCTGCATGTGGAATCATGCAGGTATCTGGTTTTGAAACTACAGTCAGTTTTCCTAGCAAATCTATTTCCCTTTCAGCTGGGCATTCTGTGACAACTTTTTTGTTTTTAATTTAATTTAATGTAAATACCACACATTCCTTAGGGAGCGGGCAATTCAGTAGCCTAACCTGTAATTTATTTTCACAGTATATCTGTTTCACAAGTACGCACTTGAAGTTTCTCCCTTTCCTTGTTACATATTTGGTTTGCCTCTGATGAGCACAGTGAAATGCTGATTTAACGTGTGACTCCAGGATAAGCAAGTTCTCCATGCTGAAGTTTGTCTGAGGTTCACGTATATAATTGATATTAACTTTTTGGATCTTTCAGGAGGAACAACCTCTCAGCATGGCTGATTGTTTCAGGACCAAAATTTCACCTGAGATGAACATGTAGAAGTCAGAGGTATCTGATTTTCAGTTTTACAGGCTATCTCACTGGTCTGTGATAGCTGCCACATTAGTCAGCTCCATTCCTTGCCCTCTTGTCTCGTCGCCCTCTTCTTCATATTTTCCCTACACTGTCTACAAGGCCAGCTACTGCCTCTTTAGCCAGCTTGACTCTACATCCACTTTTCTGCATAAGTCTATTCCTTCTTACATAATTTCTTTTTCTATCATTTCCCTACGCATTATTCTTATGCTTCAGACTTCTTCACCATCATCTGTCCCACTGCTTGCACATGGTCTACAGCACCCCAGACACTTTCTCCTGCATACATCTCAGCTCTTTCCCTCCTCTGCCCCATCCACACTCTCAGATCCTTTGAACACCTCTCATCTTCTTCCAGTTTCCCAAATTTTCCTAAGACAGCCTGCCTCTAGTATCAAAAATAAATAAATAAATAAATGGGACATTTCAACTGTTTTTTGTAGGGATTGTCTGACCCCCCTGTACAAAGTCTCCAACAGCACATACTTGCCATCTTGTCTAACAGACCTATGCAAAGCTCAAGGTTATTCTGCAGTGGGAATTTTCACATCCAGTTTCTGAAAGCAGGTAAAATTTCAAACATCATTCACAAGACGTGGTTTGATCGGAATAAGGCACAAAGCTCACAAAGGATCCCCCAAGTAATACAATTACTACTAACTGTCAACATCCCACTCTTATGACTCTGAAGAAAAGTTTGAAAATGTGAAAGAAGAATAGTTAATATTATATTGGTCTGTGCAGAAAGACAGACAAAAACACTCAGGACATCTCAGTACGATAACTCCAGCACCCACTGATCAGATACTCAGCAGCCACCCAGCAGTACGCTCTACATGTGTCAGAAGGCAGTCATACCAGAGGCCACATCCTCTGCTTGCATCCTTCCTTCCCTTGTGGCAAAGGACCAAGGAGATTTTTTTTGCTGTCCTTGCAAGGTACAAGGATCTTTTCTATTCCTTGATGTTGCCCTACTGAGAGGGACAAGAGTTTTCTGCCACTCCAAGCAGGAAAATATGAAGGCAGTGCCCCCATTTTCTTAAATGTCATCCTGTTTCCAGCACAATTGTGCAAGATGGCAGTATTACCATCCCTTCCTTCCTTCCTGTACACCCATTCCCATGTCTGGAGAAATGTTATTCATGGCTAATGTAAGCATAAACTGAAAGTAAAATGGGAATGAACAGTTCTTCTGTGGAAAAACAACTTGTGTGCTTGCTTGTAGCAATTACTATACGCTAGTAATAATACATACAAGCTATCCAGAGTGAGAGGGGGATTTTCAATAAAAGCTGAAGTTGTTTCTGAATAGCACCACCACAACTTTTCATGACTACACTGCTCAGAGCCTCTCTCCTCATTAAGCTCAGCAGGAGATACCAATGTTGATGCTTCGATTCTGGTCTATTCTCACAGGTTACTGACAGTAAGAAACAGTGCACTGATGTCTCATCTTTATCTTTTAGCATTTAATAAATACATTATCCCAAGATTAGCCTTAGAAGACGCTACAACCTGCAACAATTGTAAACATATCACTTAACCCAATTAAACAATTGAAAAATGCAAATCTCTCCATGAGTGTGAAAAAAACCCCATCTGCTCAGAAGAAAAGGCAGCATTGTGGCATCCTGCAGTTATATTTGCAGTATTACTTTTGCATATAAGGTGGCACCTGTCAAGTTTGAAAGACAGTGTTAAAATCATAAAAGGCTGTTTTTCAATATTTTATCTATATTAAACAAAATATCCCATTGCTTGCTGTGTGCCAGGAATGCAACAGGAATATTACTTAATTTGAGCAAAACCCTTCCGCAGGAGAAAATATATTTCTCTAGTGCTACTATTAAGCAAAAGTTTCTTCATCAAAGGGTTCCATCCTGACAACTTGATGCTCTCTCTCATAGGATTCACTCCAATCACAAAGAATTGGTACTGCTGAGCATCCTTCTGGATTTGATTGGTGTCCCTAGATTTCATAATCCATAGGCTTTTGTCTATTTTAGCATAAATGCACTTGACATCTCTGCTGGACATGCAATTCCTATGCATCATCACACCAATGGAAATCCATGCACAACATTCATTCCTCACTGCACAGATGCTACACATTATCATACTTCTTCCTAATAGGATTGCAGTTACTGCCGGTTTGAAAAGATCAATAGTTGCACATTACATTGAAGACAATAATGCAGACTCAAAGTAAAATATATGTTCAAATAAGAACCACACCTACCATATTGAAATATTAAATTAAAAAAAATTGGTTTATACATACAGCTTGCCACTACAAAGCTACCACTATTTAAATAGTATCCCATTTTGAGTAGCATTGCAGATGTCAAAACTGATTCCGTTTAAAGGTCAGCTTAGCACACAGTATTTACATAAATATTATGAAAATCTGAAAGAGAACATTTTGAGTGTGTTGTTGGTATGCTATCACATCTCAATCAGGGGTTTTTTTGCAATCTGAACAGAAAGAGTGTGCATACAGAGTAGTACCCAGGTATACTTCTGCGTGATTAAATACGAAAGGTATATTTACGTGGGGAGTCTTGTCTTCAAAGAATAGAGGTAGAGATTTTTGAAAAGTAAATCACAACTAATGCTCTTCTCTTAGCCACAAATCTGGTCATTTATCATAGCTGTGCATCTAGCAGACAGTGCATACCACCTTTACTTTTTTCCCTTCTCTTTTTTCTGCCCTTAATATTCCTTAGTGAAAGAGGTTTCCAGGTATCAATGTGCCAAACAGGAGCTCAGATCTCGAGACAAAGTGCCAAACCTCACAGAATTTCAAAATTAAATCCTGCAACAGAAGTCTCTAAACAGCAGGGTTTTGAAAAACAAGAAGAGTATAGTTCATATTTTTGCATCTCAAATTACAATAGTTTGATGTGCTCTAAATAAAAGCAGTATTGGTTGATGCCTTAAAGTACCAGAAAACCATTTTCAAGATACACTTCATTAACATCCTGACACGCTTTTCTGTTTTATCACAAGGTAAGGTAAAAGCTTCGCAGTGGAAACACTCATAGTTATCCCTCCATGCTCCGGTTTTAGCAGACAAAACATTGAATATGAAGCTGCTCTTCAGGACATGACAGGGGATACATGACAGCTCTGGAATGCTTTTTTAAGCCTGTGAGTAATCATTGCATTTTCTTAAAAATTCATGACCAAGAGATTATGTGATGCAAATGTATTTCCAAGGGCACTTTGCACTGCATGCATGTCAGTTGCCTTTAAAATTTAAGTTTGATGGTGGTGTTGATGCCTCGTTGTAATGAAGCATATGCTATCAGCATATAATTTGATAGGTTAAAAGAGTGATTTATATTTTAGGCACACAGATTCCTCCACTGTTGCTTGGGTTGGATCTTCACAATCAGTTTAAGTTTGAAAATTTGGGACTTTAATCCCCTAAAAAGAAAAGCTGACACAGAAACTTTCTTGTGACCTGAGAAGAATGTTTTTTTCCAAGAAAAGCAAAATGAAAAACAGAAGAGACAGCAGTGGTATTTGTATCTCTAAACCTCCAAAGTCAACTGTAATCTTGGACTGCTTTAGTGTTGTCTGGAAGTAGGGTTTTGGTTTTTTTTTTCCACTTCTGAAATAGTGGTGTGGAGGGTATCATGAACAGGATTCTGATTCACGAATTCTTCAAGGAAGACTGGTTTGATTGTGTACAAAATACATAAACATTCAGTAAACCAAAAAGCCATAGTGAACACATTTCCAGCCATGGCTAATACCTTCACTTTTTGTTTCCAGATCCTGCTTACAGAACCCTTTTTTCCCATATAACTTCTGAAGTTGTCTGTAAAGAAAAAAAAAGTGAACCTTCACACTGGGGAGTTCAACACTCTGTTGAATGGTGTAAGCTGAGGGTTCAAATTTCCTTGGATGTAAAAAGGCTCTCCATAAAGTTGCAGTGAGTGCCTTAGAACCATATTTACTCTATGGAGGAAAAGCAATATACTAGAGGGATGAAAGGGAAAAGTTCATATACAGATGTTAACGTTTGGAGGATTCTGCTCTGGTCTTGTGCCTTCTCTCCAGGGTGGACTAGAAAATCATTACAGAGAGCCCTCAAAGTTCTGTGGAAAATCAGAAAATGCAGGAGAAAAGATCAGACTTCTTGAAATCACCATGGCAATAGATGGGTTCAGGCCATCTGGAGTTGCAACTGCCTAATTTTTCTTTAGCTAGTTAGTTACAGTAATAAAATGGTTCATTTTAAAAAAAAACCCTGTCCATGTGCTCTACTGCTGGAATCATTCAGCATGTAGTTCAAAGGTTTGACCTTGCAAGTTAGATGTGAAACACTCTGAATTCACTGTCAATTAGGTGTTTGAGGATATACATGGTATTCCAGTGTATCCAGTAGCAGTTAGATCTAGTTCTTAAACTCAGAAAAACACTTTCTTTTGCTCAGTGCTTCTCTTTTTTTTAACTGACAAAATCCCCATTATTCTATTTTTGAGAGGTAAAGCTTTTGAGGGATACTGGCAGTGTTTTATAGAGTTGGTAGATTTTGAGTTTTTCAAAAGATATAACTTTGCAGAAAGTATTTAGTGTTTTTCTACTTTTTATTTCTTTGGAACTAAAAATCGGGGATATTGAGGTTTTGAGTTCACCTTTCATTTTCAGTTAAGAACGAAAGGTAAAGAAAACAAGGAGTTTGAATACAGAGAAAATTTGAAAAAAAATAAAAAAATTAAAACACAGCCTTTTCTCATGTCATACATTTTAAATTATTTTTGCTTAAGGTTGAGCATACAGAACCATTGGCTTTTCAAACACATTACAAAGTGTCTTTTGTAAAGACATTTGTCTTTAAAAAATATAAGATAAATTCTCCCTCCCTTCCATTTTTCAGCAATTGCAAGATAGTACTTCACTCACTTTTCTTAAAATAGCTCTTGTCCTCATGCCTTTTTCATAACAACGGCTTGTTTCACTTTCATTTCTGTACTTTCTCACATACCCAAAACAGAACTAACACTAATTCCATGATTTATGTGTGACATTCACAGAACCATACAATCACAGAATGGTTGAGGTAGGAAAGCGCCTCTGGAGATCATCTGATTCAAACCACTGCTCAAAGCAGGGTCAGCCAGAGCAAGTTACTCAGAACTGTGTCCATTTTAGTTCTCAACATCTCCAAGGATCAAGAATGGAGAGGAGACTCCACTACCACTCTCCTGTAATCTGTTCTACTGTTTGATCACTCTCACAGTAAGTTTTTTGCTTATGTTTAAGTAGAATTTCTTTTAGTCTGTGCCACTCCTGTCATAAGATGTCACCGAGAAGAGCCTGGTTCCATCTTCTTCATTCGCTTCCATCAGGTATTTGCACACATCGTTCCATGGTTCCATGAACTTCTGTTCTCCAAGCTCCACTCCCAGTCCTCTCAGACTCTCCTTGTAAGTCAGATACTCTAATCCCCTGATCATCTACATGGTCATTTGCATACACTCCAGTACATCCATCTTTTGTACCTGGAGTTCAGAACTGGACCCAACACTCCACATGTGGCACACCAGTGCAGAGTAGAGGAGAACAATCATCTCCCTTAGCTTAAGGATAACACTCTTACTAACACAGCTTAGGAGGCACTTGCTTCCTCTGCCGCAAGGGCACATTTCTGGTTCAATCTGCTGTCCACCAGGACCCTCACTCCTTTTCTGCAAAGTTGCTTTGAACAGTTTGTATAGAAGCCTGAGGTTATTTCTCCCAGATTCAGGATATGGCACTGCCCTTTGTTGATCTTCCTGAGAATCCTGTTGGCCCATCTCCCCAGACTGCTCTAAATGGCAGCACAACAACAGAATTATTTAGGTTTGAAAAGACCTGTAAGATCATAGAGTCCAACTGTTAACCCAGCAGTGCCAAGTCCACCACTAAACCATGTCCTTAAGTGCCACATCTACACATCTTTGAAAGGCCTCTGGGGATGGCAATTCAATTATTCCTCCCAGTTTTGCATCACCTGCAAACCTGCTGAGAGTATACTGAAATTATACAGATTTCATTAAAAAATTGAGTGAATCTAGCCTAACTTTCTGAAGTCCTGCCTGTCTGCATCTTAGAACAACGATTTTACAAAAAGATAAACAAGATGTACAAACTTCTAGCAGAGACAGGATAAGCTGTTGTTTATTACGGTGAAGTTTACTGAGGCTAAACATAGTCGGAAAGCCAGATACTCAGTTTTTCCAGGTGGGTCTCCTCATAATTTTATGATAATCTACACCAGGATTGCTGAAACCTTCTCTCTCCCTTTGCCTCCCATCCCATCATTGCCTTCACATTGACATACAGTTGACCAAGAAGGTCTGAGTGTAAAGCACATGGCACAAAAATTACCATGATCCTCCAAACTGGTATCTCCTGGGTTATGAACAGCATGTATTTGAAGAGAGAAGGCTGCAGCAGTCCTTGCTTGGATTGATTTTAATAGCTTTGGAGTTGCACACTAAGGCCTCAGTAAAACTTTCCCCTTCCAGAGACTAAAAAAAGTAGTCTGCATAGACAAACGTCCATTCACTAAGTCTTTAATTTGAAGGATCCAAAACATGACAATATTTCAAACATGATCAGTACAAACTTTGATGCAATGACCTTACCGCAGAAGTGAGACGAGCAAGAATTTCAGCGTTGGTTTCTGCCGTATCTTCTATTTTTTGATCAGGCCTTAAAAAATAAAAATAAGATTTTATCATTTCTTTCATTCTGTTTCAACATCTTTTGATTCCTGGAAAGTAAGGAACTATGCAGCCACAGGCACTAATGTAAAAGGGCCTTTGAGATTCCACATCAAAATGATGACTGCTACATGACAATAATTAATCGTGTCACTAACGACAGAGTACACTCTTTGTCCCTTGCTGTCAAGAACTCTTTTGATCAGGCCAACATAAAGCAGTGAGAGAATTCTTCAGCTACAAAAATATGACGAAGAACTGAAGAATGCAGGACCCTCTAGATCAGAGTAGCTTATGAGACTGCATATTTCGCTTTGCTAAAAACATACTCTATCAACAGAGCAAAGAGTTTTCCATCTGCCCACCACCCAGCTTTGCTAAGATGTGGAGCAGCACCTAAGGAATGTAAGCTCATGTAGATGAAAACAGACAACATCAAAATAACTATATGACATGTATAGTTTGATATTTAGAAAGAATAACTGAAAGTGAAAATAATACATTTAAGAAGATATAAATTAACAAACTAAAGCAACAGCTGAGAACATTATTAGGTTGCCTTGACAGTTACTCACAAGAGAGAGAGACTTCACATGTCTTTGCAAAAGAGGGGCAGTGCAGGGAGAACCCTGCCAGAAACTGTCCCAGAAGTCTGGCCCACATGGACAGTCTGGTCACACAAAAGCTGCTATGGGAAGTACAGGATAGGACTGTGTTTTTCTTTAAAACAGTCTAATTCCTATCATCAAAACATCTGTGTTTTAGCTTCCTATAGAAGCTTTATTGAAAATCAGGAGAAAGACACCAATATGGGTGTGTATATATAGGTTATTACTACAGAAGGAAGTAAAAGAAAATGCCCTTGAGATCTTTATTTTTCATGGTATTCAAGAAGCAGTGGCACATCAGCAAGCTGAGCAGATACACAAAACTGCAGCTGCTGTAATAAACATAAATCCCAGGTATTAGCAGAAGCTTCTGTCTTTGACTGAATTATTTAATTGCTTATGTGCCTTGATGTCCTCAGGGAGAGAGCTGGCAACACATCTGGAATACTCAGCTGGTATATTGTGGTTCTTACATCCCATGTCCAAAAATTCCATTCCTTGATTAAAAAATTAAGGTCAGAAAGCACAGAATGACACATGCATTCATTTTGGGGCAAGCGCATTCAGACTAAAATGGTAATTCAGATTAGAAAGTACAATTATTTTCACAACTGCTTTTCTATTCAAAGAAAAATGTGATTTAATATTTTAAGTGTTATAAACAACCTGAAAGAAATAAATGAATGCATTTTCATTTACAACGACTGATTTATTCAGGCTTTCTCCTTATAATTTAGAATGAGATTAAAACAGCTGATCTCTTTAGATGCCTAAGTTTCTCCACACATCTGATCTCTTCTGATCTCCCAGAACCAGACTAGGACTTGGTTCTTCCAGAGAGGTAGAAGATAGCAGTTCAGTAGACACAGACACAGATGCAATCTATAAACCCACAACAGCACATAGCCCAGCTATTTCCATCTTGGGCCTTTATCACTTCATCTTCTATTTAAAAATACTCCCAGTATTCATCTGCGTATGAGTACCAAATACTTCTGAAATCATTAATATACTAAAAATTAGTATGAGCTCTACAGAATCAGAGGGGAAGAGTGTATTATGACACCCAAGTCAGTGGAAAAAAAGCAATATTTATCATTCTAATTTTTTCAAAAGTAGACAGCCAGGATCTAGTAGGGCTGGTACCAACCAGGAGCTCAAAGCCCAGGCAAACTAGCCTAATGCTTATACAGTTCAGTGGCCTGTGAGCTCAGTCTGCTAAGCAGGCAGAGATGCGGGGATGCTTGCCCTAGATTTGCACGCACACAAGTCAAGTCTCCATGCAATACCTGAGAGCTGCTTGTGTTCAGCAAAAGCTTTCCAGGAACTCCATAAGGCAGTAACTAAACAAATATCTCATCCTGTCTATTTGCATTAAAACCAAATTACTTTTAAAAATGATTACTTTTCTGAAATGAATAAAATGTGAATTCTTTCACTGAGTCTCATCAGTGGTTTTGGGAATTAGATGCTGTTATAGACACCTCCATTTACAAGGAAGGAAATAGAAGCACACAAGGATTAAACACCTGGTACAACCCTCAAGGTTGTAAGGAAGTCCCTGGCACAGCCTTCAATACAGATTTTTTGTTCCTAGATTATTGCAATATTCACTTCTTTTCTACTCAAGTAGAATTGACTATGATTAACATCAAGTGTTTAATGACTCCAAGAGGCCTCTGCATCAGTCCCATCTCATCTGATTTTACAGGATCTCAGGGTCTTAGTATCCCAATTTTTTTCCATGATGGATTCCCTCCAATGTAGGGAATTTGCCATGGTCAAAAGGCAATAGGGAGCATTTATTCAGGAACCATAAGTACATCTCAGACTTCAGAACGGTGTTTCCATTGTAAAGCTTACTACAGTATTATTTGGTAACACCCCTAAAACTGACCAGAAACAAATATAAATCCATCAAGAATCCGCACAGCAAGTCAAATCTGAGCTGTGTTTATTTAATGGCGTTTCCAGAATAGCTGCTAAAGGAAGTCCCCAGAGTTGCTACTGCCTACCCAAGTGAACAGACTCCTTCTGGGAGAGCAGAACCATGGTACTTCAGAGATCCACTGAGGTACCCAGCAGTCCAGGCAAGGCAAGGCTGCTGCCCACCAGCTGCAGAGGAGACAGAGATCATCTAGCCTCTGGGACCACCAGGAGACATCCAGTGTTGCCTTCTGGTGTACAACCAAGCAGTAACTTCTGATTTCTTCAAAAGCAGGGAATCCAATTAATAAGATAAGAATTTCTCTACCCCTGTGTACATGCAGAATGCCATCAACACAAATTAGGAGAAAAGCTAGGACAGAAAAATGAGAATAAAAATGCCAAATTACAAAAAATCCTATGCTTCTAATGGTATGCAAAATGGTTTATATATTTGAGAAAAGACAAGCACTCACTGCAGGAAGGAGTTTTTAGAATTGCTGTCTTTCTTCATGAAAATAAGTATATGAGTTTATTTAACCTGGTTGGAAAACTTAACAAACACCTCATTACACCTACTCCTTTTCAGACTGTGTTTTAGTAGTGTAATATTTGCATCAAGCATGAAGAATTTTGAACCTGGAAAACCCTCCTTCCCCTTTAATATCACACTCCTTCAAGACTATACTGTTATTTAAAATTCAATTCCTTCAATATATGCTTTTTTAAAAAGCACCTTCACAATCTGACAGGTAAAACCTCCAGAAAACAATTCTTCTGTGAAAATATTCCCAAAAGGAATTCAGCTTCAACTAAAATTTGAATAATGGGAGCAGGAAGGAGCTGGAATAGTACATTAATGAATAATTGTTCAATTCATGTGACAGGGATCATCCTCCACTGGAAATGACAGTTGTACTGAAACGATAAAACTGCGAAGCAGACTGTAAACTCAAACCCAAAAAGTCTTCAATCCATTTTCCTACCCAGCATCCTTCAGGTAACACATCAATATGACCTATCTGGTCTGTCTTTTTGATTTGAAGCCTTTGTACAAGTAGTCATGAACCATGAAAAGTGGCCTGACCTGCATTGATAATGAGGAAAACTGCAATTCCCATTGAAATGAAGATGAAATTTCCCTGATATTTAAGGGATAAACAAACTGTTTAGCAACAGAGTCAGCTGGAAGATAAGAATTTCTATTTTCAAAAATAGTCAAAGGTTTTCTCCTATATGAATCAGCTGCTTAGAATATTACATTCAGTCCCCTGTTCTAGCCAACTTGGGGTCCTTGTCACTTGTCTACACTCACTCAAGCTGACAAAATAAAGGCATTTTCAAGGGAAACTCCACTCCAGAACTGTCAGTATCTGATTGGTGAGGGCAGCCAGTAACATGAGAGGGAATCAAAATTCTGTCCTCAGCCATTCAGAGAAATTATTGAGATTTTTTTCCTATCAGTTCAGCACATCTGAATTTAAGAATCTAGGCTTAAGACAGCTGACAGAGACTTTGGTCTTCGTGTTTTTTTTAAATATTTCTATTGCACATCCATTTGAAAGAATATGTTTTTAAAAGCTAATATGTAGAGAAGGTAAGTACTAACAGAAGAAAGTTTTGTCTTTGTCACTAAAGATAATAAATCCTAGTACTGATAGAGTAATAGTTCTCCATAGTATAAATATTGGGTTTGAGGATTCATCATGCTAGGGACAATGAAAGAATTTAACCCAGCTTGTCTATCCAGGCCTACTCCTGCAGATTTGCTCAGGCATGAAGGGTCATGAGCCTCCAGAGTTCTCATAACACCCTTTTTCCTATCTTTTGGCCTTATCCTGTGACACAAATAGCTATGATTTCCTTCTATCTGCTCTAAATAGCCAACATCAGAGCACAGTCATATCACCACCACAGAGCATATGATAACATCCAATAGTTAGGTGAAAGAGGACACATATGGGCAGCAAAAATCTTAAAAGGCATATTCTGAAAAAGGAATAATAATGTGATACTACAGAGCTCTGGCAAACATGCAGTAGAAAACTAAAATGAAAAGACTGAAGCTACTGCATTTCTACCCATCTACTCTATTTTTCTAAAAGCCGATCCTGACACACCGCAGGGGCATCTATCTGTTAGTCAATCAGTTCCACAGCATGCCTGCTGCCAAAATCACGCCAAAGCTCCAAACGTAAGAAGAGACAAAAAAATCATGTGCCTAAATACTACAGCAAGTTAGAGGCAGCAAGCCAGTGCCTAAGAACTAAAATATGCCAAAAACCCCAAGCCAAGTGCCTTCATTTATTTATCCAGACTAATCTTCTCAGATGAAAAGCACATCTCTACAAAACTTGGGGTTGATTTTAAAGATTTTAAAGGTTTTAAAGCTGGCTCATTTGTAAGGTGATTTCTGAATAAACAGTGTCATTATAAGGCCAGACACTTACAAAATAGTCAGCAAAAGTTGTAAACAGCTGTATATGCACACTTACAGATTACACATGTCAATCCTGGGGGGAGACAATGGCAGTAGTTGAAGTAGGAGCTTTACTCCATTTTTCCATTCCTCCTCTTTCTCAAATTCACAGAAAAGATAGGTACATTCATCCGCTGAGAACTGGTAGAAAGCATGAGTGTCTTGAAAATAGAGTTGTCTGTCCACTGTTAGAAAAAATAACATTAGATACTGTTTAAACCTTCACCATGTAAAGATTCCATGTCCCCACCACATTCTGCGTTGCACTTGACTTTAATGCTGAGTTACACCACCACACGGGTCAAAAGGATCAAAACTTCAGCATAGGAACAATCCTGCCCTCTCATATTAACTCAGTACATCCAAACAGAACAGCTCCAAAACCTCAATCTGAAGATCTCCAAGCTCCTGAAATTCGAGTATTAAGACTGCTGACTATTTAATCAATTTTAGAATCAGTTCAGGATTAGGGGATAAAAACCTTCCTCTTATTAGACTTCTGAGTCTTGATTTCCATTGGTTTCTAAACTGTTTTCACTAATGGTCAGGCAGGAGTAAACAAAGCTCATAATGAGGATCATTATCCCAGCCTTGTATTCAGGGCTAGACCTGGGTAAGATGATGCGCCAGTCATCTTCCCTGAAAAAAATGGGATTGAACTGGGAACCAAGGACAGAGCCCAAAGCCAAAAGCATAAGTTCCTGCATAAGTGAATCATTCAGCCTTTGTTGAGGGTGCATGACCAAACATATCGTCAGTGTAGTTGAAGAAAACCTTTAAGTACAATGTCAGTGTACATAGGCAGAAATCTTCTATAACACCTCACTTTTTCACAAGAAAGAAGTTAACGTCTAGCACAGACCCCAGGGTGGGGTATGATCTGAGTTGAGCTACCTAAGTAGTTCCAGCCTCAAAGTAATCATCAGATTTCCAGAGGCTGGTTACCAGTGTAGTTATCAGCAACCACATTAGCTGGACCAATCAGTTTGGTGGGGAAGGTGGGAACAGCAGGGTAGAACCTGGCCTCACCAGCATCTCAAGGATCTGGATCCTCTCTCAATCTATTGTAATCTAAAATTATGGAAAACAGAGAAGAAAGGAAAATCACTAATAGCTAGAGAAGTGATCTGGTGAAACCACAATCTGTAGTGACTAAACAGCTGCTGTCTTACGGAAAACCTAAATTAGCTTGCAGAGGAAAGAAAAAAACAACTGGAAAAGACACACACACAGTCTGCAACTTGGTAATAGGTAACTAAATCAGTAAAAGCAAAGGAAAGGAAATTGCTGAAAAGTAGGGATTCATCTTTGGTACTTATGAAATGAAAGGTCACAGAGGTAAGCCTGCCAAAAAGATAGTAAAATAAACAACTGGCAAGAAAATTGGATCAATCTCTGCTTTTACTCTTTTCCTCCTCCAATCAAAAACATGAGTCTTGTCCTATGCAGGAGAAATGCATAGCCTTCCTCATGCTAGAATTACTGTCAAGACTGACCTGATAATATAATGCCCATATCCAGAAGGAGCTGCCACACTCCAACTGCTGTAGATCTGCTCTTAACAAAAGGGCATTGCTCCAAAAGCCAGTCTACCAGTTCTGATCCAACACAGCTTCTCCTGAAAATAAGCAAAACATCACTTCTTACACTACAGTAATGTTAAAATGTTCTTTTATGATAAAGAGCTACTTTTTAAAGCTATTGAAAGTGAACCTTTTTGTTCAGCAGAGTAAACCCTTTGTCTCAACTGCTAATTTTTGTAATCCTATTCATTTCAAGGGAAGAAATTACTCTGGTAAGTCTCAGGGGATACCCCTAGCTACAATGAGGGAACTCATGTCAGATGAGCAAGTTCCCTAATTCACGTAGCACACTTTGCAATATGTAATATTTTTATCAGTTTGTTCTGCATATGGTCATCCAAAGATGCATAAGAGCTAAACAAAATACAACTTTTAGCCTCAGGATTTTATTTCTTTTTTGAGCATAAGCAATACAGCTACACAATACGTGTAAGACCTTGAGTGCTGCTATAGGATGTACTTAATCTTTCACATTATTAGTAAACATAGATATTTAAATAATTTTTTTTAAAAGTAGTGGATTTTTCTTAAATAGAGTTATGAATGAACAGTGCTATAATAGAGAGATGAACATTTTGGTATAACTGAAAATAGGAGGAAGCATTTATGCTGTAATGCAACACAAATGGAAAATCACTTCATTACAAAAATATCCCATAAATTACATGCCAAAATCACTGTGTCACTAAATCTTAGGAATCCAATTAATCTCTTTGATAACTCCAGACCAGGGCTGAATTAATAGTCTTTCTTTTCAACAAAATAACTGACAAACACTATTGTATACGAAATCATAAGCAATTTAATTAATGCATAATTAATTCAATTAATTTATTTATTTCTGACAGCTAACACTGTAACATAAGAAAAGATATTAAGATACATGAGATTTTAAAGAATTTTTTTAGAGAAAAATTCTTTTAATTCTTTGTAAGATACACAAAATCTCACACTCAGAGAAGAATTTACTCTCTTGTCATAGATAAATACAAATAAAACCCATAAAGTTGATTAAAAGAAACGATTTTGAGTTACCTGCAAATGCCAGTAAGGTACACCCTGTCTTTAATCAGGTCAGATGCTTGTAGGGTAAAAATATTCCTGAGAGCTCTCCCAGCACAGGAAGAACTTTCTCCATAAATCTGAATGAAAAGAGAAATTGAAAACTGTGACAAACAGGGATTTATTCCCACTGTAGCAAATTGCCTTGCCACTGTCCGCTCCCTCTCTCTGAGCGACGCCTTCTCCCCACCTAAGTGACAAGCAAGCAGTCAAACCCTCACAGGAAACGCACCCCAACTTCTGCCATGGCCAACTGTATCACAGGTTGCAGATACCCCCATGAGCTGGGCTGCTTTTAGATTTGCTGCCTTAGAAAAGCAGAGGTTTTACTATCTGCCAGCTTTACCCTTGAACAATAGACAAGTTAAAATGAAAACACGTGTTATTCTAGCAAAGCAAAGTGACTAATATATTAACCATTGCAAAATCACACAAATACAGTTCAAAAACCCCATAATTTCATATGTATTTGAGCTAAATAATTTAATACAAGAAAGAGCATTTCATAGACTTTTCTTTTTGTTCTGAATCTATGATAGCTACAGATCAGTTCATCCATGCATTGCCAGGAGGATGTGGTCTTTCAGAATGGACACGCTTTTTACTTCCTCACACCTGATTTCTACCTTACACCTCAAGGTTGCACATGTGCCTATCAAAACAGAACCCAACTTGATCTTCTATAAAACTGTGTTCCACCTGTACTCTGTATACCACTCCTTACTGATGAATTTACCTTGGGCTTTTATTGTGATGTTTCCTCACATTCCAGCAAACACATTAGTAACACAAATAACTAAACTGAAAGGAAAACAATGTTATCTGGTTTCCTTTTTTGTTTGTTTGTTTCCCATGTTTAGGAATCTTTCAAGGCATATAAAATAGTCCTGAGAAAGTAAAGTTTTGTGACATGCAAAAACAAAGTTCTTAAATATTGTAAAAGTAAGCTAAACAGTGGCAATCATTTAAATGACTGAGAAGCAAGCGCACATTGGAATTCACAACAATTCAGTTTGCAAACTCAGTAACAGAAAGAAGTGATTTGTATAAACACACACACAAAATGACAACTTCTTAACTGGATTTAACTGCAGGTTGCATTTACAAGTGTCTTCAAAGCTATGATTAAGAGGTTGAACCAAAGCAAAAACATTCCTAATATGTTGTTTGATGAAACGGAATTAAAAAGAAGCTTGAAAAGTACCTTATTTGAAGGAGTTTCCAAATAGGGATTTGAAATTCTTCTGGACAGGGTCTGTAAGACAATTCGGTAGACCTTTAGTTTTGTTCTGGATTTTGCATAAAAATAAAAAAAGTAGCAGCAATCTAGTCTTTCAGCTATTGAAATCTAAATAAAAAAGAATTTATCAAATCATCTGAGTAGTCTAACTGACATCTCCAAATAATATTTTTTTTCACATCGGGGAAAAAGGTTTGGTAAACTCTGTCCTGTGTTGTTTGTAACATTTTATTCTTGATCTGGAAAAGATGAGCAATGAAGTGGCAAAGTCTGTACACAACACATAATTATTTGGGTCAGGAAAGACCAGAAATGACAGTGAAGAATCTCAAGATAAACCTGAAAAATGCTGGGTGAAAAGACAGTATCATGATGAGCTCAACATCGAAATCAGCACGTACTAGAGGGAGAAAATGTAATTACACATACTCTTAAGGAAAACTTTATCAATTCAGTAAAGACACCTCAGGGTCACAGAACACTTCTCAAGGAAGACCACTCTTCTAAATTAAATTAATTCTTAACTGTAGTTTAAAGAAATTAGGATAAATGATGAATAAAATGGTGATCAGCAGGGAGATAACTAATGTAGATCAGCATTATCTCTGACATGCCACATGTTGCACTGGTAACAGTATCTCAAAAAATGAACACTCCAATATTAGAAGGGATTCAGACAATATTAGTAGTAGGAATAATAAAGGATTTGGATAAATTTTAATGTGAGAAGAGACAGAAAAGACTGTGTCTACCTTACAAAGGAGAGATTACAAGAGATTACATAATGCAATTATACAAAATATCAAAATAATACAGAGAAAAGACAAAGACAGGGTTTCTGTGCTCTGCTTTACATTACATGAGAATAAAAAAATCACTCAATGAAATTAGAGAGGATTCATATTTGAGGAGACAGAAAGTGATAAATAAGTCTTCAGAGGAGGAAAATGCAAATGCCAAAACCTTATCACTGATCAATAAAGATTAGGATTTAAAGTTATAAAATTAACAGTGAACCAGAACTCTGGAAGGCAGAGAGAGGACAAACATCTTCAGGTCACCCAGCCTTTACTCACAATGATACTCACTGTCACTGTCAAAAGACAAGATATTGTCTATGCTGATGCTTACTTGCAACTTCTGTGTTACTACAAGCCACATGACATAAATAAACATTGCCTAAAATAAACCTGGAAGCGGAACAGAAGATGTTATGCAGGTGCACTGGCATCACAATCGGAAGATCATGCAGTGCTCCCTCACATTATTCCAACCTGTAAGCAGTATAATTAATTCCTCGCTTTGAGAAGGATCCAATTCTCACTTGGTATATTGCAATCATAAAAAGCCCTCATCCTTCACACCTTGTAAGAATCACAGAATCCATATTTCAGTAGCACCATCTGCTTTTTTCCCCCTGTATTTTTGTTACTATATTTTTAGAAAGTGAAGGGACAAAGAACACAGAAGTATCTAATGCTGTTTACCCTTCCATGTTCATCCCAAATGTGTAGTGTAGTTCCATGTATAACAGTAGCTCCATACAGAAATATTATAACATACAAGCTTAATTCCCCTCTCCCATAACCAACAAAGATGCTGTAAGCGTGCAACATTGCCTCAGATCCCACTTACTTTTCCTAGCCGGCATGTCATTAACACCTTGGTTCTGCAGCAGCCCAACATACCACCACTTCACTTGGTTTCTGTCCAAGTCTTTCATTCAACAAGCCTCACTCCCTGCAGCAGCACAGTCAAAGCCGATACATCGATTTCCCCCCTTCCTGCTCCCTTCCCAGACTGGCACTAACAGAGGACAGTTGAGCCTCAGCTGGGGAAAACACTGCTACTGCAGTGTGAAGTTACATGACGGTATCAGATGAAACTCAGCAAAAAGGACAAATTTGGTTGCCTTCTACAACAGGGTTATAATAGTGATGGATAAGGGAAGAGTGACTGATGCCACCTACCTGGACTTGTGCAAAACATTTCAGAGGAGGTAATGGCTACAATGTACCACACCTGAAATGTTTCTATACCAAGCCACACAGTATGAGGAACAAACAAGAGGAACTCAAAGCTTGGGCCCAGTCCCGGAGATTTGACATCATTGGCATACGTGAAACCTACTGGGATGAGTCCTGTGACTGGAGCACCCTGCTGGATGGTTAGAGGGTCTTCTGGAGGGACAGGTAGGGAAGAAGAGACAGAGGGGCGGCACTGTATATAATAGAAGGGTTGGAATGTACGGAGCTCACAGTTAGCAATGGTGCAGTTGAGAGTCTCTGAGTCAGAATCAAGGGGCAAACAAATAATGCAGATGTCATCATGGGAGTCTGCTACAGACCTCACAGCCAAGACAATGACACTGACAAATTATTCTCTGAGGAACTAAGGGACACCTCCAATTCAACTGCCCTTGTCCTTATGGGGAACTTCAACTTGCCAGAAATTAACTGGGAGCATCACACAGCAGATACAACCCGGGCCAGAAGATTCCTAAAAAACTTGAATGACAACTTTATGGAACAGGTCATAAGGGAGTTGACTCAGAAAAATACTCTCCTTGATCTGCTGCTTGTCAACAGAATGGATCTCTTGAGCGAAGTAGAGACTGATGGCCATTTTGGCCACAGTGACCACGAATCCATTGAGTTTAAAATCTCTGTTGATAGGAGGAAAAGTGCCAGCAAAACCTCAACTCTGCACATGAGGAGAGCAGAATTCACGCTGCTCAGGGAATTACTAAGTAAGGTCCCTTGGGAAAATGTTTTTGCAGGTGTCGGTGCCCATCAGTGCTGGTCACTTTTCAAACGTGAACTCCTAAGAGCAGGCAATTCCCAAATGTCAGAAATCAACCAGGCAAGGCAGAAGGTTGGCTTGGCTGAACAGGAATCTTGCCTTGGAAATAAGGCAAAAACGAAGGTGTATGCCCACTGGAAGCAAGGTCAAGTACATTTAGCCTGTCATGCAGGAACTCAAACACCCAAAATTTCTACAAACATAAGAAAATAGAAGCTAATTACAAGAAAATAAAACAAAAGTGGAAGTGGCTTTCTGGAATAGAAAAAATTATCTTTCCTGTTGATACTAGTGCAGCCTGTGTAATGTTGAAACACTCACTGCAGTTAGGTTGAAATTGATACTGAATTTTCGGAGTTTATGTCCTAGCTACCATGATAGACACCTGTTTCTTTTCCTTTTTTTTTTTTTTTTAAACATGCCTCAATAAATATTCAGTTCATCTCTGTTCATTAGACTCTACTTTGGCTGCTGGTGACAAACCGGAGAGTCCCCTCTAAGAGAGAGGAAGAGGTAGTGGATTAGGGGTCCAGGTTTTTTTGAAAACCCCAGCCTTTGGATGGCTGTGTGGGGGAAGCACCATTCCTCCCTGAAGGTATCTAGTAAATATAGGTTGCTCCTCCCAAATTATTTTGACACACATGGTGATTCAAAATACATTTGCAAATAACTAAAATTGAGCCAAACTGGGCTTTTAGAGCAAATTAATTAGTCATCAAGCAAACAACTCATCTCTCATAAAAACTACCTTGGAACAGTTATTACTGCCCATGCCAAGTGTTGCTTTCTAGCTACAGCCACCCTGGCATCCCCCTGTGCCTCTTCACAAGCTTGAGGAGAAGCTTTGCCAAACCACGTGTCAGGGAGAGGATGGGGATGTGGCAGCACGTGTGGTCCTGGGACAAGATCATATGTGGAGGAGATCCAGAGCACCTGGTGTCCTCCAGAAGGGCTGTCCCATCATACATTAGTAGTTGTGCATAAGTGGCTTCAGCTTCCCTGTTAGGGATGCAGGAAGAAAGAAGTAGGGAGCTGGTGCCTTGGGCTGGACAATCAGAAGCCTGAACTACGAACGTGGCACAGGGATGGCATTGTTCTAGGTTGGGAACACGACTTATATGCGGCAGGAGAGGACAGCTGGGACAGGATCCCCAGAAGAAGGTTTTGGGATAGGACTGCTAGGATCCAAATCTGAATACACCACAGAATTTAGCCTGAAATTGGGAAAAATTATAGAGGTGTTTACTGTAGTAAGCACATGGAGTAAGAAATGGTGTGAAAAGAATGGGAGGATTAAAATAAAATTACCAGCAAGAAATTAAAGCCAGAAGGAAATACTTCTTTACACTCCATATGACAATGGAATTATCAGCCAAAGAATCAAATATTCTAGCTAGATTTCTAAAAGCACAGGTTAATTCAATGACTGATACTACTATCCAAGGTCTATATCTGAGTTTAAATTAATATTGCTTCAACTGGACAGTTATTTTTAAACAAGTTAAGAAATTCTGACATTACTTAAAGCTAAACATGCAAAGGTATTGATGACAATATTCTGATTTGTGAGCATAAACTGATTTTTGAAAGGTTTGGAAAGCAATGCCCCCAAGACATACTACACAACAAGTAAACTGTACATACTAATGAAGCACATTTTGGTTTCCACTGGAAAGAACAAGCTGTATCTTACTGACTTAGTTCTTTACTCAGGAGAGTACTGAACTGGCTTCACTATAGCAACTCCCTGCATATTTACTACAGCCTGCTTAATGTTCTATTCAAGGGCTAATGGTACTACAGAGCATGTTTTTAGTCATACCTTTTAGAGATACATTTAAATTTTCTACTCATTTTTAACCTGGGATTTTGCTTTGGCCTCATCTCAAATCGAGAGAATGATTTGCCTACAAGTTGTTTGTGCTTTGCCTCTTGCCCAAGCTGTTCCAACAACTGCTGATATTTCTGCCACTGCCAGCACTGCAGTCACAGTAGCATCAGCAATGCTCCATACATCTGCTAGCAATTTAATCACCATGATGCTCAGAAAGAAAGAAAGCAAGAGTGCTTGGAGTTCCAGTTCAAGTGCTTTCCTCAGCTGGAATTTAGTATGGTGGTAGCAGCCAGCAACCTGTCTACACTAGAAGTCATGCTGTAACACCTCAAAAGAGGCTGCAGAAATTGCATGAAAATAATAAGTTCAAATATGGAACAGAAATGTTTTGCCTTTCATCTCAGAGCTTCTGATACTCATGTGCAGTTAGTAAGAAAAAAAAACTTTGACAAAAATCTTCTAGAGTGGGATTTACGTTAAAACTAAAAGAAATGAGAAAAGGTAGAATTATGGATCTTCTTCCCTAACAAATTGTTCAAACTTCCACTCCATGTTTTTCAAATATCTAGGTTTTTAGCTGGTTGTGTTTCTAAAATACGAGCACAATAGTCTATGCTTAGGAGTTTGCAATGTGCAATCAAACTTTACCTGTTTTCAGTTTACAACGTACTCATCAATATTTGCCTGTTTGATCAGGACTTAATTTACAAACATGCCCATGATCAACTCCACAGTGCTAAGCAGTTCTAGGAACATTTTTGTTATATACAAATATAAGAAAACAATCATCCATAGTTTCAGGGAACTATCACTATGTCCCTAAAGAATTCAGTGTAACACTTGAGCATTTCAAATTGGATTACTCAGTATACTTAAAATTAAGCAAATGCTTCTGTGCTTTTACTCCCTAAATATAAATAGCTTAAATAAAAAAATCTCATTTTGAAATGCACATGGTGTAGCAGAGACTACCTGGTAATGAGATCATTTCTATTCCCTGACAGGGGGATTTTTGCAAATACTCAACACCTGAATCCTAAATTGGCTAATGTGATCACAAAGGAAATCATATATTCAGATACATATCCAGCAAGCATTTAGCATCCAAGCCTAAAATACACTTTCACAAGTATTCATGTTGGAAATTTCTCACATTCCAACCATGAGAGCGTATGGAAAAAGATCACAAACAAAGCTGAATCCAAATTCACCTTCAAAAAAAAAATCATCTGTTTATGCTTTTCTCTCTTTACTGATCATTTGGTTTTAACAATACAGTGGCTCAGGAAAAATTTAAAAAGCCATCAGAGGTTTTTATTTTATTTCCCTCACTTCTCTCCCACTCCACACACAAATCAAAAAGTAATTATTTTTGTCCTAACCAGATTTCTTTCTCTTATTATGAACCATGACAATGATAATGCCATAACAGCAACAGATAGAATTCTGTGGGTTTTCTTCATCAAAGAGATTTGCTGGAGTTGCTCAAAGCAAGCAGCTATAATAATTAGGGAGTTTCCACTTCATCCCTGATCTGAACATGAATCCTGAAACAAAGATGGGCTGTACCTGCCTGGCACACCCTCCACAACCTGCAACACAAGAAGGCAGCAATTTCTACAGGAGTAAACGCTCATTTATTCCCAGTGCTTACTCATGCCAGGCAAGGAGTGGGGGAAGGGAAAAAAATTACTGAACAATATGACTTATCACTTTGCCACCCTTTAATTTTTTGTATTTGACATCACTTGCTACTGTCTAAATTATGGGTGTTCTAAGCAGAAATAAGACATGGGTGTTGCGTTTAGTAGATGAAACGCTACCATTGTTTGAGGGTGGCTGGATATAGGGAGTGTTGTCATGAATCCCCAATCCGTTTCCATGTGGCAACAGATTTTTTCTTGTTGCTAAGGCACAGCAAGCAGAGTTGGTTGGGAAACTAGATGAATTTCAGCAGATATAATTCATATGAAACCACAGAATATGCCTGACTTTTTCCCAAACAATATTCATAACAAACAACCTTCCCCCACTGCTCCTTTTGAAACCCACCGTCAGAATTCATGGGTAATGAAGAACAACCAACGGAAAAGTTCTCTTCATTAATATTTATTTAAGATTAAATAAAAAACCCTTTATAAAGGATCTTCTTTATAAAGGAAAGACCTTCTCCTGATCATCTTAAACTTCATATACTTATGTGTAGCATAAAAAGGTCAAAAAGCCGTAAAAAGAGAAATCTGTATTCAGCAGAGCTTGCAATGTAGGGTTCCCAGACGAGTTTGCAAAGCTCTCTGGAGAAACCCAAATGGGTCATTAATAAAAGAAAACCAAGAAGTATATTCTCATCTGTTTTCTGTATAAAAAGAACTTACAAAATAACTTATTTCACAAAGGGGAAATCAACAACTCATGGTTCATTCTCACTTCCCCCAAAAAAAAAGAAATGTGGGAAGAAAATGGATGCTTTTTATACAGACAAGCAATGCTCTTTATGTTTAAAGACTTATTTCTGAGACAGCAACAGTCAGGAAAGCTATGCATTTAGAAGCATTTCTCTATTTCCCAGTACCTAGCAAACTAAATATGGCTGAATGGGTTTATGCTACGAATAAAACTCTTTTAGTTAATCTGGCACAAACCAGTCACTTTCAAAGTCTCAACAGCCTAGTGTAATTTAGTGTCCAAGAGCAAAATTTATTTGCAGTGCCCAAAAAAAATTAATAGAAAAGAATATCACAGAAGACAATATGGTAGGGCTGGCTGGTGTCTCTCCTCCATCTTCCTCCATCCTACCATGGAGAAAAGCCCAGGACAAATCTAGCTTCAGGAAGGCACCAACACAGGCCCAAACCTCCTCTGTGTGTATCTGGTGTCTCAAATAAAGCTACAGCATCCTGACACCTACTCAAATTGAGAGAAAGGGAAGAGTGGTAAACTGGCAGAGGGGGATGCCTTGGTTAGAAACTTTATGTTACTAAAAGAAGGAGATGGCCACCCTCCTGCTAATGATGAGTTCCCACGATCAGATTAAAGTACCATAAAATCAGGCTGCTGACAAGCAGGTCATATCCTCTCTACAGCTCCTGATTCAACTTCCCATTCCCACCGCTCTTCTCCTTTGTGCTTCCACGTGTGCCCATGTCCTGAACCAAGCTGAGAGACTCATTTAATAACGATTAATTTTAACCCAGATTATTTCCCTCCTCCAGGTCACCGGGGAGCCATGCAAACACAATCCGGCAAGGCGAGCAGCAGGGGCACGGGCAAAAGCAGTGGGACGTGGAGGGAGGCAGGAAGGAACAGCTGTGCTCAGAGGAAGCACTTGTTTGTGCTGAATTAAAACTATCCCAGGAATGATGGCATAAAACATGCCTAATAAATCCTTTTTATGTTGACAGAGCAGTGTCTCTGCTCTGTCAACATAAAAGGAAGTTAACTGTGCTCACAAAAAACGACAGTACAAAATTCAGCAGTGTCAGTAACTGGGAACTTCACCTCCAACTCCATGTTCATGTTAAGTGCATCAGCTTAAACAAAAAAGGATTCCCATCTCATTTAACTCCATAGATCAAATGTAGACTACACGGGCTACAGACATAATTTGCAATATAGAAAAAGAGTTTAAATAAGTTTTTTCTTCTCTGTCTTATAAAAAGATAATGGACATTTTTAACTTATATGCTAATACAACATTTGCAATGAGAGTTCATTAAATATGGAAAAAAGGAAGAATCCAAATTGTACTGCTTTTTATCATGCTTTATATAACATTAAAATATGCAGAGTACACTTAATTGTCTATTCATGTTCCTTCATTAACCAAACTTTATCGCAGCATTTGTGCTCTAGTTTGCCATTTCAGCCATAATGCCACCTTAAAAGCTTCCCAGTGCATTTTACTGTTCCTGGTTGCCAGTGATATTTCATAGGAAAGTAGTATTCTCCCTTTTTTTCAGTACAAAATAGGCACTGTACAGACTGTCACCATAAACATTTAGCAATACTGCTGTACTTATTTCTCTTTAAACCTCAGCACCTAATAAATACAGTAGATGGTCTTTGCAATCTATAATTTTGTCCCTGGCCACCAGCATGTGGTTTGGTTTTGATCTGAAGGGCAGTACACAAGAGCATATGGGTTTCTAAGTCATATTAAAATTTTATGTAACAATATTTCTAATAATGCAAGTTCGAATTTAAAAGTACATTATTTGGAGCTTTCAAAGGAATGCATACTGAATATTTCACACTAGAATTAAAAAGATGTTCCCAGTGACAGGTTACCATTTCTTTTCAGCTAAATCTAAATGAAGACATCAACAAAACAGTTAAAAGAGAGATCAGGAGTAGGAAAACACAGATTGTCTGCATACTTAAAAGCTTTTCAAAGTACCTCTGTTGTCATATTTCTTGTGTTGCCAGCAAAATACCTTCTCGTTTCCAAATTAAAAAAAGAGGAAGCAGCATAGCACATCAACTTGACAAAGGCATTCTGAAAGCCAGGCAGCCTGACTCAAAAGCATGCATTAGTAAAAAGAAATTTCATTAGGAAATTGTGTGTCACACACAAGAATAAATGCTCAGGCCATAAAATCTTCTTCCTGGAGTTTTCACAACTTCACCAGACAAGATTCTGCACAATTGCACTGGCTTTGAAGTTTGTCCTGCACAGACTAGGAGATCGATCAAACAATCTCCTAAAGGTCCCTCAGAAGCCAAAGCATTCTGTAATTCCCTCTGGGTCCATCACTCCCAAACAAAATTTAATTCTGCTTCTCCAATCAGCGGCATCAGGCATGAAAGACAGTCTGTGAAGCTTCAGGGCAACCAGAAGCACTTTTCTAGATGCATCTTGTGTTTTAAAACAGGCTTTTAAAATCACACATTTCATGTTAGTTTTCCACCAAAACTTTTCCCCATCACATTACCCAGTGTGCCAGGTGTGGATTGCTGATGACCTGATGTACCTGAGCTGTCAACGTTACTGCAGATAATGGTGCCAGACCTTGGCCTTCAGCAATCCACATTTGTCAGAGATTAAATATATTAAAAATTTTAAAGCAGACAATCAATTAAGTGATTCATCTCACCTGTCACTACGAACCACCCATCACATAGATGTAAGTTCAAATGTTCCCTCTCTGGGAACATCTGCCTCTCTGTCAGGCAAAAACCAGCATCGGTATTGGTAAGGTACTTAGTTTTCCCCAGTACAGGCTCAGGGGCCTTCTTGTGAACTGCCCCCACAAGCCAGCTGTAAGGATGCTCATCTCTGCCACAAGAATTCTAACAAGCAGCAGAAGGGAAAAAATATCCAGTACTGCTGCAGATATTTCAGTGAACACAGACACATTAGCAAATATTCAGCAAATCAGCTGTGAACAATGCTGACAAATAGCTAAAAATGTCAATATGGAGTGTATATATTATTGAATAAGAAAATGCATTAAAATCTTAATTCATTCAGAAGCAATTTGAAATTAAAGAAGCAGTTGTATAATTTTCAATAAATACAGTATATTTAATGTTCAAGCACAAAAAAGACAAAATTAAAATTCAGTGCTTTGATTATGATTTATGAAAATATGTCACAGTAAATAGCATCAATCTAGTTTAGTATTTGAAAAATGCTTATATTGCTGACAACTTTTTTTTTTAATAGGTAGCATACAAACAGTCCATGGATTGCTTTACAAGTGCACTAAGGTATGTTTTTAATATGCCTGTTATTTAATGCCCCTGCTCCCAGTGAGCGCCAAGTTCACAATTGCCTGTAGAAAAGGTAGGTCACCCAGTAATTTACCAAATCTTATTCCTAGTATTAAAGCACAGTTATTCCCTTCTGGTACAAGACACTGAAATTCTTTCCTCTTTGTTTCTGAGAAACTGATTTTCTGATTTTGCAGAGACCAAGTGACCTACAGGGAAAAGCACCAAACTGTTCAGTGTACCTCAGTTTTATTCCTGAACATGGTGTGGTCCAACCTTCAGCAAGTCGTTTCTCTTCCCATGCAACGGGAATGATCGTGACCACTCTTTTAAAGCACTTTCAGACCAACTGGTAAAGATCTGCTCTCAGCTAGGGGCTAGAAGCACACAAGCTCTCTGCCACATACCCAGGGTAGCCTGAAGGTATACCTACAGAACATTTAAAATGCAATAAATCTTGAATAAAACTGCCGACTTCTGCTTTTCTTGCTTTCGAGGTTTTCAGAGAGCAGGAGTGGCCTCCAGGGTGGGTGAACAGGCTCTGGTTAAAGGAGTTTGCATTACAGCCTTAACAGTTTGAGAATCTGCAGTGCTGTGGTTTGTACTGGCAGCACTCTGTTATGTGACCTCTTGGGAACAATATTAATTTCACTGACAGTAGCTCTTGGCACAAGCCAGTGCCAATCTACTATGGACTGGAGAGTGGGAGTTCTTAACCACTTCCAGAAGAACAGTTGTAATTTACTTTTCTGTAAAAAAACTATTAAAGCTTAACTTAGTTTCATGAAGCAGTCAAGGCCTCACAGAGCTAAAAAGCACTCAGTATGCAAAGAAAGAAAAAGTTTTCACTTGGATTACATAAGCAATTGAAGACCAAGGAACTCCTCACCTGTTCCCGGCAGAGCCTCAGCACTACTTGGAGCTCAGTTACCAGCACCTTCAAACTGTCTGCAGGCTGGGATTGCACTAACTCTGACAACATCTTTTTTGTGCTTGCAAGCCCTTAGTCTGGTCATTGAAGCAGGAACAAATGAAAATTCAAGTGCACTCCACATCCAAAGGGAGGTTTGTTATCTCTGAGATGGGGAGAGACCTGAAAAACAAGGCAGTTCAAAAGTCTCTGCTGGTGTACTGGAAACCACTGCACACCTATAATTCCATCCTGACTGCTTAGCACATAGAGTAACATAGGAATTAGTGTGCAATAATCATTAGATATGGAATAGGATTAGAAATTGAAGAAGAGTCTAGCATATATGAACAACCACTTAAAGCAGCTTAGGCAAATTTAGCTTTCACTAGACTGAGAATTTACAGAATCAGAAAATACATGTGTAAGACAGAGAAGACTGCCTTGTAAATTTTTTTTGACACAGTAAAACTGCTCAAGTAGCAGGTAGCTAACATATACAAATTTTACTTAGTATGGTAAAATCAAAACCAAATAATATAAATTACATTCTTTATCTCTTGAGATTTTCCAGCAGGTACCAGGGAATTTTCTCATTTTTACCTCCAGTTTTGAAGGGTAAAGCCTTGGTCCAACAAGAGATTTTTGAAAATTTCATTAATAGAACCTGCCATTATTAGGGTTCTCCGCAACCACCGTTTATTGTCAAGACAGCGTGGGCCTTCAGAGGTGATCCCTGCACCTCTCCTCAGGTTTAGAATATGTTCAGATGTTCAACAAAATGCAGTTTAAGCAAAAAGCCACAAAATTTGACAAGATACTACTCCAAGACTAACGCCCTCTGAGATGATAACCCCATTCAAATTCATAGAAAAAGGATGTATTAAACTGTGTTGCACTGAACCTTTCATGGAGAAAGAACATATGAAAAAACCAGTTTAGGCAGCCTAACTAACTAAACAAACAAACAAATAAATCTTGCTCCAATTTGTTCCACACCACTCTCTTATCCCCCACGATGACATTAATTTCCCTTCAGCAAAAGCAGACCTGGCATTTAAAGCATAAAGTTCCTATCCCTTTGTTTCATTTCTTACACACGTTATGAAGACTTTTAACAACTTAAAAGGCACATTTTTGCCTTTACAAGAAAGATACCACTCCATTAACAGAAAAAAAACCCCAACATGATAATTTGAGTCAAAGGATTAGAAACTTTTTCTGCTTTTTACATCTGATTAAATTATCTGAATTAATTAACCTTTAATTGCTTTTTTTTTTGCAACTATTATCTAGTTTTTCATCCCAACAGAAGTCCAACCATATGATGTCTATATCCTAGTCAATCTTATTCCCATATTCAAAGTCATATGTAAAAGAAAAAAAAAAAAGCTAGAGTCTAAATTTGCATGAAAAACATTTGTGCAGTGGGAAAAAGAAGTCCACAGCAGTGCAGGGATCTGAGATGAATTGTATGTTACGAAGTTGAACATATATGTCTCTGTAAGATGTATCTCTTGACAAAGACGTTGAATTCTCTAAGATTTCAACAAGATCTCTGTACATCAGGTGCTGTAAAAAAAATTACTCCTCCAGAGGAACTGTTTAGGGGTTACATCTCTCTCCAAGGAACAGGCCAGACATCCACCAGACATAGTCCAGAAAAATACGTATCAGAAGGTCATGCTAAAGCTTAACTGTAGTTCTTGAAGTCTAGGGAAATTCTGTTAAGTAGCCTTCCTACACAACTGATTATAAACTTTTGTTTTGAAACAGAAGTCTTTTGGTTAGAAAGTTGTGGATGACCTTTTTAAGGCTGTTTCAAAACATACATCAGGCAGTATCCACAGCCTGTACCTGCAGAATCTGAGGTAACAACCCAGGAGTGTACCCCATCCCTCACTGAAGACAGCACCAGTGGCACTATAACTATTTTTAAAGAAATACTCACTAGAACATGTAAGAGAGAAGCAGAAATACACAATGTGAATGTAAGTGTGCTTATCAGCTGTGTGAACTGGGGCATACAAAAGAAAAGTAGAATAGCCTCTGCATTAGTCACAGTCAAAGTATAGCTGAATGCATCCTGAACAAAGCAACCTCAAAGAGCCAGCAGAACAGCCTGCTGATGTCATAGTACAATCAGAGGAAAGGACTCACACATCACTGCCTTTCCACCGGGTCACGTTTCCACCACCTGAGGACAGCCAGGCCTGGCAGCCAGTGCTATGAAACAGTACATTTGAGGAGCTTCCGATTACCAGACAAAGGAGCAGCTCACGCATTCTGTGTGCCACTTGAAGCTGCATCTTTCCTGACCTACCACACACCATGTTCTTCTTCACCATACTGAGTCTTCTCAATATTCTTGAGAAGATATCGAGATAGCCTCAAGATCTTTGAAGGAGTGCTTTGTGCCATGGGAATAAAAGGACAGTGGTAAAGACTGACAGCATTTTTTCAGGTCTAGGGGCAAAGAGAATTAACTTTCTTATTCTTTAATATTCTCCATCATAGCCAATGCTTGCAGCATCAATCACTGCAGTACGTTGTTATCCTCCTTCCACTTGCCCACTGTATCCTGGTTACCAGCCTACTCAGATTTAAAAGTCATTAATAAATATCATTTTAAGTCAGCAAATGTTTTCTGACCTACGCAAAGTAGGAGGTGGAAGACATGGGGAACTGCTGTCTTGAAAAGCTGGTTCAAGCAATGCACCCATGGAAAACACTAATTTGTTAGAGAATTTAGACTGAATCAGGGAAACAAAACTATCCAAAAGATTAATTTATGACATTATTCCTCACCACAGTGACTGATATGTCAAAGACTAGCAGAGGTGGTCTACCTGTGTTTCCATGAACACTAACAAAAAGCAAGATGTCAGTGACATCTTAGTCTGCCTGGACACTCAGTTTGCTCTCATCAATTCACTAAAGAAGCCTGGGGCAGCCTGGATACCCTACCAAAGTAGGTAGTATCTGTTCAGACTCTTCCAACCCCTTCACCATGACAATCTCAAAAGTCTGTCCACCTTGATAGCTCACTGTGCAGCAAGGACACCCGAGCCATGGGTTAAATTCTGGCACCAGAGCAAACTGATGGCAAATCATCCCTTCCTGTAAGAGACCTTCATTCTGAGATACACTTTCTTCAAGAATCAGTTGATACTCACCCCAATCACCATGCTCACTGCTCCATCCTTTCCCACACCAGCTTTTTAGAGGTGTCTTCAAACCAGTCCTTGTCTCAGTGGAACCACTACCAAAAGCCACAAGGGCTTTGCCAGCTTCATCCAAACCAGTCTAAGCCTACGGGGTATCTATCTATTTGGTTACTTCTCAACCACCAAAAATAACTGTAGCAAAATTAAATGGAGTTTACAAACCTTTTTGGTATGTAGATACACAGAAACTTCTTCAAAAAGCAAAGCTTCCAAAAATATTAAAACAAGGAGTTTTTTACCTCTATCTAATCTGTTTGCTGCTTTTTCTCTGTGCAATGCAACAATGTTTATTGTGGACACTGGACACAGCAGTAGAAGTTAGGTGAAGAGGGCCTCTAGGATACTACTCCTGGTCAGTAAACCCCTGACTTACAATTCACCTCCCTGCTCCCTCCATCAGGATACGATCAAAAGATCAGATGGGTTCATGAACAACAAAGGAATAGGAATGGGAACACTCTGGGGTTTGGAAGATTAGATGGGAAGTTTGTTTGCATGTTTTTAGCATGCCTCATGCTTGCTGATGTTTTTAATCTCTCTCTCCGTGCCAAGAGATAACAATGACTAACTTAGGAGGGAAAAAGTCATGGTATAAAGAAACAAGCATACACACACTGAAACTGGAGTTGGCTCTGGCCAAAAATAAGATGACTCACAGACCCTCAGCATTTAGCTTTGTTTCTGAAAGTCAGATAACACCAAGAACTGCTAAAGCAAGGGATGAAGATTCAGTCTGTTTCCTCGCTTAAATAAAAAAAATTAAAATCAGGTTTCCAGTTTTGGAAGTTTCACAAAATTTACCATTATCTCTTCAGTGACAGGGGACTGTTTTTAACTCAGGTTTATAAAAAGAGATTATTGTCTCTGGATAAGTTCTTTGGAACTATTTTTATTTACAGAATGGACAAATGTAATGTTTCCTTATCCACTCCCACCATCCTACCATAGATTTTCCTGTAACTTCTTTTACTACTAATAAACAATTGAAGTAGGTACTTTTCTACAACAAATAAATGATTATCAAGGCATAAATGGATTCTCAAAGAGCATAAGCTTACATTGTTTTTAATAAGACCACAACTTTGATTCAATAGCAGGGTTGCTCTATTAGCTACACTTTCTGCTTAAATGCAAAAGACCACTCACTACTGGGACATTTTGCGTCTCTGTTTTCAGTGAAACATTTTACAAGAATAGAGAACAGCTGCCTGCAATCTGACATTCTTCAAAAATCTTTGATGGTTTACCTGTTAGATAGTTTTGCTCCTAGTAGCAGTTTGGCCATAAAGTTGCCTAAGCAGAAAAATAAAGAATAAAACACGCACTTTCCCTCTCTTCTCTTTCTTCTTTGATGTACTGGACAGGCAGTTACTTTTTAACAACTTATTCTCCACTCCACCAGTAGAGTTTTTAAAGAAAATACTGATAGTAGCAGAGTCAAGATATAATCTCTGAGCAGAGCTCTGCAAGAGTATTTGAAAAAGTTACTGGTTACTAGTCTGTGGAGAGCCTTCCAAACACTTATCCACCCACCAAACAGGAGCTTCTCTGGTCATGAATATTCCTACATCCCTTAGAAGAACAGGAAAGCCTTTGACAGGGTGTGTTGTAACAAGGTCAAGACTGATGTGGTATTAGCTGGTTTTCTTGTATGTTCAGGGACCACTTACACAGTAATACTCTACAGTTGTACCTCCAACTTCAACAAGGATAGTATGCATTCACGCTAACAGATAACATTCCTCAAAGGAAGCTGAAGCAGTCTTTCATGTGCAGACAAAACATTTTAGTTGATCAAGGAACAGCGAAGTAATGAAGGACAAAAGCAGGACTAAAAAGGCTGTTTTCAGGGAAAAGGAAAATGCAAAGATGCTACAACATCGTATTCTAGGTTGAATGCTGTTTAATGAAACATATTTGTGATGTCAGCACAAAGATAAGCAAATTTTGCTTATATGATTTTGGTTAGTCACAATCAGAAGTCAATAAACAACTTTAGATGGACCTAGTCAAGGTAGGTGAGTAAAGAACTCCATGTTAAATTTTGTTTATGCACATCAAATGCAAAGTAATACCCATGCAAGGAAAAAAATGCTGACAATTTATATGGCTTTAAATTAACTATATCAACTTAAAGAAAGCAACCTGAATGGCTGTGAAGACATTTCAGTGAAGAAGTAATCAGAGCCACCAGGAGCTCTAAAAAAGATAGCAGACTGATAGGATGAAAAGCCTATATGAGGGATAGAGGGAGGAAATTGCATGATTTATATAAAACAGTGGTGCAGTGTCATCTAGAATATTACATTCAGCACAAGCCACCACAAGTTCAAAGGGACACTGTAGAACCAGATAGAGTTCAAAGCCAGGTGACAAAAATTATTACAGAATGGAAAGAGTCATCTAGAGAGACTGGGCTTGCTTGCTTTAAAAACAGCTGTAAAAAAAAATAAAAAGCTAAGAGTACACAAAGTTCCCTGACTCACAGGAACAGTAGAAGGGTCACTTAAATTAAAGGTAGGATATTCAAAACCGATAAAAAATAAGTCTCTCACTAACAACAGAATAAATCAAAACTTTGTTTTCCTTCCCCTGTAAAGTCATTCTCACCAAACCCCACAGACAAGCTACGTAAATTTCTGTTCCAAGGTGAATCTGAAGGCAAAATACTATCCAGATTCATTAAAAGACTGGATTTGTATACGCGTAACATGAAAAGCTTTAAATAGAATGGTTACTGTTAACCAAGTCCAAGTATATACAAGCCCCCAGAGTATAAAGCATCTGACTATTTGAAACTAGAAAAAAAAAACCAGTGTGGGAGGCAGGCTATACAGCATTTCCCCACACACTCCCTTGAAAGCACAAAAAACTTTATATTTGTGGCTAAAACTATTACCTGTTAGATTAACCTAAAACTTACGGATATAGGACTAGATTAACCATCATCTTGACCCACTACAACATGTTTTTATTTACACTAGCTTCCTCTTAAATAATTGCTTTGGGTTTTTTTTTTTACTAAAACCTCTACCAGTACAATGTAAATATTTATTGCCACATTGAATTGCAAATGATCAACTTAAAAATGAAACTCTTTAAGCAGGCCTTCAGATAATTTGTCAGTTTATGCATACACTGTATGAACTGAGGACAGACATTTCAATGGAAAAAAACAAGACACATCACTCCTGCTATTCAGCTTGGAGACTCACCAATATTAATGTGTGTCCTGGCAACCTAAGAGACCTATTGATTTGCAGCCATTCATTCAAGTGCAGAGAAAGCCATAATTAGATAAATAGCTTTGGTAAAACTAATCTGAAACTCATTTGTTTTGAGACTGTCTGTTTAATGAGATAAAACAAGAAATTAAATATCTGCTGAATGTTCCTCTTTATATCCTTCAACATAATAGTAAAAATATAAATAAAGAGGTATTAATTTAACTACTATTATTATTTTTTGCATTTTATGTATTTTGCTGCAGCAATTGCTGTCAAAGACAATTACAAAGACACTATTTATGAATTACTGTGCTCTAACAGGCTGAGTAGTTTTATCAATCTCTTATATACATGTGGATACTGAAGAATAGAGGTCTTTTAACCATTTGCAAACACTCTTCAAGCTGACAGAGTACAACTTTAAGATGGTATGCACAACATAAGTTTTTAAAGTACCAAAATTCCAACTTTGAACACAATTATGCTGTTCTTTGTGAATAGAAATTAAACTCTGTTTAAGTTTTCAAAAGTGTTTGTAACTGTAAAATCCAAAAGGATTAATAAATTTTGTTTCTTAACTAATTTTTTTCCAACAAAATGCGAGGAAGAGTACTTCAAAGTATTCCCATGCACAAATCAGTGCTAGCCCTGACAGATGTTACAGTTTATCCTGCTCAAGCCAAAACATACTTAAGCTTGGGATAGGTTGTGTCCTCCCCTTTCTTCTTTGGCAGCTAACTACTAGATTCTGCTCTTTTTCCTTTAGGGTTTGCGTCTCCCTTGAGTCTGGCTTTCCTTAACAAACACCACACAACTTCGTTGGTCCTGAAACACAGATTCAGCAGCAGACTCTCAGCCCATACCCCCAGATTTGCTTTCACGGCCAAGAGGCTTCAGGCACTGCAGAAATAACAAACCACAACAAAGCACTGGACTCTACGTGAGCTGGGACCCAGAGAAGATCTAAAGGATACTTTCAGCTCATTCCTTCAGCCATCCAATAAACAACAGCTTTGCGACTTTCAGAGCTAACCATGCATGTGTATTGTTTTTCTCCCCTTCTTTCCATATTTTAAAAATCAATTGACATATCACGAAGTGCATTCACCTATGGGATGAAATGGAGCAGTGTACAGTAGCAGTCTATGACAGCACATGATTACCACATCCATCTGTATTTACAAAGTGTTTTAGGACCACTGGGTCTAGCTCTCTTGGTCAGAACTTGGCCAGAAAACCACAACTAAAAGCTTATCATCTTAAAAAAAAAAATAAACAAACCCCAAACACATGCTTTTTTTTCCTCTCCCTCCACAAAGCCACATCATAAATTCTTGATGCTCACAAGTGGCCTGGACCTCAATTTTCTGGTTTTTTCGTTTTTGTTTTTGTTTTGTTTTTTTTTGTGGAGTTGACTGTTGGTTGGGGTTTTTTTTGGGGGGGGGGGGTGTTGGGGGGTTTTTTAGGTTTGTTTTTTTCTGCTTGTTTTGATTTTAGTGGGGTTTTTTAGTTTTGTGGGAGTTTTTTAGGTTTTTTTCCAACCCCAGATGCAGTATTTCCTGCTCTTCAGTGCTGACCTACAAATCGCATACTGTCTACTTCACCACAAAGGGCATAGTTTGACAAGCATTTCTCCTGCCAGTGGTATCATTTCAAGCAGCCACTGCTCTTTTCTTGGTGCTGCTTGTTTCACAGTCAGAGTTCTGATGCTGACACACGCATGACCTGCAGAGAGGCTCAGAAGGGGCAGCTGCAGGAGAAGCTACCAGCAGATCACAGTAAAACACACACATATAAAACCCACTCCGTGGTTAAACAACAAGATCGAAGTTCAACAAGAGGAAGTGCCAGACTCTGCACCTGGGATGCGCCAACTCCGGATGTACATACAGACTGAGGAATGAGATGCCAGAAAGGAGTGCCTTGGCAGCCAGGAGGGTCAACCATGTCCTGGGGGGCATCAGGCAAAGCATCGCCAGCCGGTCGAGGGAGGGGATTGTCCCACTCTGCTGTGCACTGGGGTGGACTCACCTTGAACATTGTGTGTGGTTTTGGTCACTGCAATATAAGAAAGATATTCAGCTGTTAGAGAGTGTCCAAAGGGGGGCAACAAAGATGGTGAAGGGCCTTGAGGGAAAGCCGTATGAGGAGTGGCTGAGGGCACTTGGCCTGTTCAGCTTGGACAAGAAGAGACTGAGGGGAGACCTCATTGCAGTTACAACTTCCTCGTGAGTGGAACAGGAGAGACAGACATTAATCTCTTCTCTGTGGTGAGCAGTGACAGGACCTGAGGGAATGGCCTAACTTGTGTCAGGAGAGGTTGAGATTGGATATTAGAAAAAAGTTCTTCACCCAGAGGGTGGCTGGGCACCGGAAGAGGCTCCTCAGGGAAACAGTCACAGCACCAGCCTGACAG
Organism: Corapipo altera; assembly: GCF_003945725.1. NCBI lineage: Eukaryota > Metazoa > Chordata > Aves > Passeriformes > Pipridae > Corapipo > Corapipo altera. The sequence continues at coordinate 10,518,192 of NW_020884880.1, forward strand.
AGTTCAAGGAGCATTGGGATGATACTCTGAGGCACATGGTGTGACTCTTAGGGATGGTCCTGTGCAGGGATAAGGGTTAGACTCAATGATCCTTGTGAGTCCCTTCCAAGTTGGTATATTCTGGGATTCTGCAATTCATGTAGCACACGTACGTCTCAGTCACATAAAGACTTAGGTATGAGGTTCAGGAAGGAAGGAAAGAAAGGCCACCTCCTCATCAACAAGGGGGAAAAAAAAGAAAGATTCATTCCTCACAATCAATCTTTAAAAAAAGGAAAACTAGAAATCATCTGGCATTTTAAGCTTTAACGGGTTAATTCAGTTCCAAAACTGAAGGCAAAAGATCCTTACTGATACTATGAATACAGCTCCACTGGTATTTATAGATTGAAGAGTTTTCTTCTCTTCCAATCAGCAGAATATTTTCTTTTTGCAGCATAAAAATATATTGACTTTTAATCAGTTAGCCTCTCTCTAATATTCTCTCCAGGAAAATATCTTGTGATCAGAGAAAATGGTATACCATAGGATTAAAATTATTAAATAAATAATTGACCCTAGCTTAATACAAGACCATTTTGCAAGGTCAGACTAGCCAAGCCAAAAGTTAACTGAGATAAAAGACACAGTGACAATTATGAATAGCTACTGCCTTTTAAAATTAGAATTTCAAAATATTCAAATCCTGTTTCCATGGCTTTTAACTTTAGAGCCCCAGTTACTTCTTTTTTATCCTTAAACTCATGTCAAAAGCACAGATATAATGAAAATTGTTTAAATCAAAAGGATAAAGTCATGGATTAAGTTTATACAGCAGATACTAAAAAGCAAACTAAAATATTCCACTGAAATGGATCCATTCATATGAACCCTACAGGACCTGCATAGCCTGATTTGGGGAAAAAGATGTTTAGGAGTTTGTGGACGGGAGCAGAGCAATGTACGGGTGGCCCAGCTAAGACAGCCCTAAAAGACTACAGAAGAACAGGGCACTGTCACTCTGTCCAGAGTTAAAAGGTGTCCCATTTTATTTTCAGCCCTACAGCACCATACTGAGCCCCAACCAACATTAAGGCTCTTTTTTTGGGCATTAATATGAACCCCTAACAGAAAATTACTGACATCCCAAGGAGATGACTGTATGACCAGACCTACAGCATCTGGGTGCCCGGTGATCAGGCACAGAAATGCAGCGAAACCCATCTGAAGTCTCAAGCACTTAAACACAGTCAGACCAAAAGTCTGCATACTGAACATCATCACTTCATACACTGGCTGCTACACACAGCACCCACCCGGGACAAGGTCAGAAACCACGAGTGGGCAGGAACACTTCATCTGGAACTGAATAAGCAAGTTATATAATATAAATATAAAGTTACACAGTATAAGTATAAAGTTATATCGTACAAGTATGAAGTTAAATAGCATAAGTATAAAGAACAAGGACCTTCCTTTCCTATATGTAAAATGTTACTTTAATTGTTACATAATTAGTATAAATCTGTTTTATTACAATGGTTTCTGTGAGTTAGGTTGAAAAGATGGCATATTCTGCTTTCCTTTTGTTTTTTCTTTTCCCCTTTTGAAAAGTTATCACTGTCTATTTTCAGCATTTTCATCAGCATAAAAATGCACAGCTTGTTTTGCAATTTCCTCACAGTGCGAACGGAATTCAAACCACTGGGGACATACAAATAACAACAGCTGAATACAAATCTTAATGGAGTCTGTCATAATTGTACAGTACAGTGCTGTTCATTCATCCTGGCAGCTGGAAAATCTAGAGTGAATTAACCAATAATACAGGTTTGCAACCAAGCAAATCAAAGTATACAATTTCACAAAGTAAATTTTGTTTATTTCCCTGTAAGTATGTAACTAAGGGGACAATCAGCTCACATTTAAATCAAAACTTTCAACAAGATGTAACACTAGCAGAAGTTTTGCAAATGCGCAAATACGTTCCTTTTAATTCCAATGGAGTTGATATTATTTCCTACATAGATTTCTCTGATAGGTTTCCAAGCCACACAGAGCAGCACCACATCTGAGGTTCAGCAGACTATATCCCTTAGAAACAGGAGCAAAACCAAAAGTGAAAATAGTGAGATCCTTGTTTAACCAGAATTACAAAAAACATACAGGGCTGATCAATATTTTCTTTTGGAGTTCTTAACTGAAGGCATTACTGTCAATACAAAACAAGAAGCACTTGAAGACTGAGCATAGGTAAAATGAGCTAAAGGTATTTTCAGCTTGAGCTCAATTTGCAGTCAAGTCTGTGGTTTATGGTAGGCAACTGTGGGTCAAAGAGGGACAGGATATGCTCTGGATCAAAACAGAGAAAAGAAACAGAACCTCTCCCATAGTTTAAAGCAAACTGCTGCATTTTTTATGTTTCAAGGGATCAATGTCAATTTTATGCAGCTTCCATGAACACAAGCCACATGATGGTATCTATTGCCCATACATTGGCAGCAGCACCAGCTAGTGCTGAATCTGGGCCTTCCCAAGGATGCTAGAAAGCAGCTGAGATGTCAGTCCAGGCATTGCCAGCCTCACTCCCATTGCCAGTGTAAGACCACAGGTAGTGGGCATCATCCTGGCAATCAGACTAATCCCCAGCCTCAGGAAGAAAAATAACTTTGCATTCTGCAAAACATACTAGGTTACTTCCTAGGACACAAATGTGTGTTTGCCTTCCATTTCATTCAACTGTAGTTAATCAAACCCAGGCATGATTTTTCAGATGTCATAACATATGGCCTAATTAAGAAGTATTCTCATTTTAGTAATTCACTGAACACTGACTATGAAGCAAATTATGCAAATAAACACAAGAGACACTGAAATTCCCCATCATCTACCATGGTCACTGTTGCTAAAGCTGTTTTACTCGTTGCTTAATATTTCATGTATCACCAGTCACAGACCTGACAAGTTTAAGGATACTACATATGATATGTGAAAGACAATTACTTTAATCGAGTACATTTAACAGGAATACATAATAATCCTGATTACAATAGGAAAAATTCAAGACTACTTACCATGACTATTTTTAGTCACATAATAACTGCAAAGTGATGGGGGTATTAAGTTACTGAGTAGAACCTCTATGGCAGACTTGAAATCAAAATGTCACCAATATGAAACAGCCAACTTTGATAATACTTCTGACAGTAAAACTTTCAATCCACTGAGCCAATCCAGCATTTCTGTGTGCTGATTTCAGCCAGTACAGCATCTACACAAACCAACACTGCACCTTTTTAATGCAGAAGAAATGTCAAATTTAAAGCCTCTATAGTATATACAAACATAGGCAAACATAGAGAAACTGTTCTCATGATTTTTTTCCTATCTTCTCATTAACAGCACTGGTCAAAAGAGTATAAGAGTGCTACTAAAACGTGTTGATGGCACAAAATTTGAGGTATTGTCAAAACCTATGTAAACAGAACATCATATAGGAAGATTAGGTGACTTCAAGAACTGGAAACAGTGTAATTCAGCAGCATAAAATACAAGGTCACTCAGGCACTATGAAGATGAGAAGCTGCCAAGAAGGATATGGGCTGCCATAAATGTCAGTCGTTTGTGAGACTACCTGGGTACCAGGCAGATCTATATGCTTGGCTCAATCAAAACTGTCAACTACCACCACACAGTAGTCATGGAAAGAAGGACTGGAAATTCTGAGTATTTCCAGCAGGCAATTTCCAATGTCCTGGTAAAAACCTCATTGACAACACTAGAGTTTCCCCAATCGCCAAATGAATTGATTAGAGAATAGCTACATGAATGACATTTGTAATTGAAAGCTTCTAACAAGAAATGAGGAAAAGCTTAGCAGAATGTAGGCTGAGAGGATGGGATACTTCATTTAATTAAAACAGATTGCATATAGTTTGATTTTTTCCCCTGCCAAAGAAGAGTTGTCTCCAACAGCATAACAACTGCTAGTGCCAGAATATATGATAGATATCTCTAATACTCTCCAACCCTCCAGCTATTTTCAGCTCAGGAACCTTCTGTGCCTGATGAGGATTATGTATGCTCAATACATTTCTCTTCCCTGAACTTCTCCAGTCTCACCCTGAACTCATGAAGACTTTTAGCAGCTGTACCCTAACTCCTGTGGTTTATTTTCAACCTGTAACCCTAGAGTCAGTTTACATCCTGACATAAACATACAGCAAAGTAGTTGCTCAAAGCAGAGCTAAGGTGAAGACAGTCTGAGAACACCTGCCTGGCTGAAGACCTCTAGGAACTTCACAAAAGTACTTACAGGGTCTCAGTAGAGAAAATAATCATAGTATCTCTTCAACTTCCATCAAGCCAAAAGGTACATCCCATGGCGAAGCTTTGCACCGAACAGCAAGATCTTTCACACTACCAGAGTAATGGGGTTTGACACCAAAACCAAAAGGTTTTCCAGATCCACTACTGTGACAAAGAGCAACATCAATGCTCACATATAACAGTATTTATCTGTGTGTAAATATAAGCCCAGAAAGCAGAAGAGGTGATTAAAAATGTGTGTGTCTGTGTATGTGCAAGGCAATTCCTCCTCCTTCTGAGCGCTTCTCTGCTCTCTCAGGAGCAGCATTAGCTCCATTAAGAGTGCAACTGAGTGTGGTGAAAAGGACTTTTGGCATGATGGAGTGACTGCTACACTAATGTGCCTGCAGGACCTCACTGCTGGTGCTTCCAGAGGCAGAGAACTGTATTTCATCACTAATTACAAGAAAAAGGGGAGGAGAAGAAAATATCTTTAGCAGGCACCAGGAAGAGCAGCAAAGACAGTTCACAAGCAAAGTACTCATGCTTACTACATGTACACTTAACACATAACTCAAGGAGGCCAACTGGAAAACAGAAGGGTCTTTCCAAAGATTTTGAGAAAGGACGTGGCAGAGGGGAACAGTCCCACAGGGCACAATGACCCACTACAACAGATCCCTCCTCTGCCTCTGCACAAGCTCTGACACACACTCAACTCCCACAGCAAAAGACTGGGTCATTTTCTGCTATTTTCTGCAGCAGAAATAAAGAACCTCCAAGCAGATGATGACAAGTAAAACCTACACCTCGCAGCTCACTGTGCAAGTGCAGTCTGATCACTGGTGCCATCTTGGGTCTCTGTGCTGTGCCTGCCCTAAGACTGAATTTAAGAAAAAAACACCCTCAAGGACAAGACCAACATCCAGGTAGAAGTTCAGGAGCTTTAAAAAAAATATTGGGCTTCCCTAGCCAAGAAACTGGAGGTTAGTTTTATCTAAATGACTGAAGCAGTGGAGTGTACTGGAGTGTATTCAGTACACAGCATAGAAACGTCCAGGTAGGATGGTTGCTAAAACTTTTTCTACAAGCTGTTTTTCCACCTCCAAGTTCTTTACATGTATTAGTATTGGATGTATCCCAACACAGAAAGCAAAAAACACCTAACTACTCTCCAGTTTTGGGGGTCACTGAACCAAGAAAGAAATCTTATTTTGTCACACTGTATTTTCAATTATTCCCATCTCCGGTCACAATTTTCAGATAGTCTAGTGCCAAGGACTGAGAAGTCCAAACAGATTAAAAAATTTATTCCACCCCATACTGCTTTGCAAAATGTAATCAGCTCTTTAAATGTATGCTACCCTCTACTACCCAATGCCTTCCTTCCCCCTGGAGCATAGGAAGTATTTGAACAGCATGCAGTGAAGTACATCCTTAAAACAATTATAGTACCCTTAACACTTCCATTATATTTTATTATCCATAGTCCTCAGGCATGCACACATGTAGATTATCTGTGCTTTATAGATGTGGAATCAAACTGCACTGCAGGCAGTCCCTGAGCAAGTCAGCATCAGAAGCAGACCCCCTGTTCAGGGGTCATAATATTTTTCTAGGAAATTAAACAAGCCAGAATTTCAGCTGGTCAGCATTTACTTGAAAACAGCTCACCTAAGTGAGCAACACTCCTGGTGAAACCAGCTGGACAAATAAGACTCTCAGCTTGGTGTTTGAACAAGCAAAAAAAGCACAAAGAAAAAGTCACTGGAGAGGAAGATCAGACTATGTTTTTTTCATAAGCAAACAAAACCCTCGGAAAATTAACTTTGGATTAACTTGAAATATTTTGCTGAGGTGAGAAAAAAAGGAATCTTTGTTTCATATTTGTGTTACTCAACCTTTCCCCAAACTTTTAAGACTTTTTAAATTTAAGAGTTATGTTTAAAAGGGAAAGTATAAAAAATGCTGCATTTTACTGTTCTGACATATCCCTTTCCTCTCCCAAATACTGTCATTTTCATATGACTGTCGTATTCTTCATATTAAATAGAAAAATGGGAAAAGTGTCATGCCCCTAAAAGTCCATTTTCGAGGGGGAAAGACAAATGCATAGAGCAGACAGGAATCAACACAGGGTACTACTAACAGAAACAAAACGCTCCCTGAAGAATAGCACATGTGGCAGAGAGCCTCCATGCACTCCAGGTGCCCACTTTGTCTCCACAGGAAACAAGTGAATCGACAACACTGCTGGACTCTTAGTATGATCTAACTCTCAGAACACCCCACCAGGCACTCACAGGAGAGTCCCTGCAAACCCAGAGAAGGCAGAGCACAGCATTTCCATTCTCCACACAGGACCAAGACACTGGTCTGAAGGTCCTGCTGGTGCCACACAGCACCTCCATGCAGCATCACCCACTGATACAGGATTACAGAATCACAGAATGGATCGGCTTGGAAAGGACCTTAACGATCATCTAGTTCCAACTCCCCTGCCATCAGCAGGGACATGTTCCATTAGGCCAGGTTGCTCAAAGCCCCATCCAACCTGGCCTTGAACAATTCCAGGGATGGGGCATCCACAGTTTCTCTGGGCAACCTGTTCCAGTGCCTCACCACTCTCACAGTAAAGCATTTTTTCCTAATAGATCTGCTGGGTTGACTCCAGACTGCCTTACAAACTCACTATCCTCTCTCCAGTCTTCTTCCTACTAGGACAGACAGTTCAAGAAAAACTTTACAAGATGACCCACAGGGTACCGGGAGGAGAAGCCATAGGTGAAACCACCAGTAAATCCGTCACACTGTGTTTGCTAGTCTGTAACACAGAACATCAGCTGGGACTGTGTGAAACAAGAGGGGACCAAGGCTTCAGCAAGCACAAATGAGGAGCTGCATGACCCAGGAGCTACCCAGGCTTCTCACCAGGATGTCAACTCACCCACTGCAAATATTTACAGAGTAACTGCTGTACCGCTCACTTGTCAAATGCTTTCAGTGGTGTTGAGGAATAGCCATGAGAGTAAAGCTGAGGCTGCTCTGCATGGTGTCTCTCCGAAGCCTCATGAATTTGTTTTGCTAAAGCAGTGTTTCAGACCTGCCTGCAAATGAACACTGTTACCAGCAGCAATTCTGCACTGCTTCTTTCATCCTCCCTGCACACTTCACTTCTTTGGTAGTATGCTTTTAAAGTGGAACAAACTACACTCAATTCAGGAAAGGACTCATCTTTGTTGGAAGAAAGATGTCTGTTGCAAACATCTTCTTAGAGCAGAACAAGACCTGGCTATTTAAAACTAACTGAATCCACTTGGCTCTGTGTTCTTATGGACAACTTGTTAGGTGAATTACTAATTCACTTGAAAATAAAAATCATTAGGCATCTCCATACAGACTAGTCTTTATTCTATGGGTTGAATGTCCTTGAGGAAAGAAATTAATCTTCCTTGCATGTATACCTTTTCATAACAAAGCATTCACCCAGGAAGTTTGAAATTCACACCCTACTATATTTCACAACTTCCCTATGCAGAGAAAGCATTTATTTACATGGGCAAAGTACTGCAGAGTTGATGAGGGTACAAACACACACCATACGGACCTCCCCCGGCTAATTCCCTGCACAGGTACTTATCACTGCACCAAAACCACCCAGCAGCTCGCCTGATTACCACACAGACAAACCCAACCCCAAGCAAGTAAACCCAGCCTTTCATTTAGAGTGTTCACCCGGTGGGTTGCAATCCAGCCTTGGCCTGCAAGTAAGGTTTGACTTGATCGACCCGTCATTGACCTGATGGCAATGCCACTCCCCTGATATGGCTCCAGTCACAACAGGGAGAGCTCAGAGCGAGTGGCCGCTTGCCACCACAGTTCCCAGCCACAGGAATGTCAGGCTGTACTTCACCGGAGCACTGCCTGACCTATAAAACTGCACCACCAGCCTTCTGAAAAATGTGTGAACTTGAGTGAAATTCGGGATCTCCGCGATGCCCATCTGATCCCACGGCCCCAGTCTCCGGAGGCACGCGAGGCGGGGGGCCGGGTGTGTCCATCCCGGCTTCACACGCTCCCCGGCACGCTGGAGTTCGCTGCTGTAGCACGTGTGTGCACTGGTGTCCGGGCACAGCCGCGCTGTACCTCCCGTCAGCGGAGAGCAGGCGAAAAGGAAGGAAGGGCACGCGAGGGACCCGGAGATGGGACAGGGACGCGCGCTCACCCTTCCTGTTATTTCATTTTTCACCAAAGCTGGCAGCGGTGGGCCGAGCCCGTAGCCACCCGCGGGCACCCTCTCCCAGGGACTGCCGAGGTGCCGCCCCGCCGCCTCCCGGGCATCCTCCTTCCCTCCCTTCCTCCCTTTCTCCCTCGTTCCGTCCCCGACCGCCCCCCGCGGAGGGCCAGCACCGACAGCCCGCGGCCTCCCGCTCGGCGGCCCAGCGGGCAGGGCAGGGCAGGGCCGGGCAGGGGCGGCCCCCCCCCGGGGGCGCTGCCCGGGCCGCCCGCGGACTCCCTCAGTCCCTCACTGACTCACCCGGCCGGCGGCGGCCGCGCTCTTCCTCCGCAGCGTGAGCCCGCTCCGCAGCAGCGCAGGCAGCTCCCGCAGCTTCTGCCGCAGCTGCACCGGCTCGTGGGCTCCGCCGCCGGGGTTCCAGCTTCGGGCCAGCTCCGCGCCCTCACACGGCGACGGCATCTTCACGGAGCCCACGGCCATGCCGCATCCCTGCCGGGCTGCGGCGCGCAGACCAGCTCGCCCTCCCGCTCTGCCCGCCCGCCTTCCCCTCGCGTCGCCCCAGCCCCAGCGCCGCTCCCACCCACAGGCAGGCACACGGGCGGGCGGTCAGGCGCTCCTTGGCACGCACCGCCCGCTCACCTTTCCCCGCACGCCGCGGCCCCACCGCCCCGGGCGGCGCAGGAAGCCCCGCCGGCCTCCACCGCTCCCGCCCCGCGCCGCGGCTCCCGCGGTGATAAAGTGCAGGTAATGAGGAGGGTGGAGGAGGCGCGGGCGGGAAGAGGCAGAAAGTCCTGTTAACTCCTTTGCGTTCAGGGAACGCCGCCTGAGCCGTGGCCCCAACGCCCGGCATAGACCCTGCACCCGCGGTGAGAACACGGGGGACAGTGGCCAGCCCGCTCAAAGGCGGCGGGTCCGAGCCCAGACGAGAGGGGTTCGGGCTCCTCCAGGACCTGGGTGGCCTCGGCTTCCTCCTGGAGGCTGTCAAGACCAGGCTAGAGGAAGCCCCAAGCAGCCTGGGGTGACCCCCCCAAGCACTCAGCCTGCCTGGGCTGGAAGCCTCCTGGGGTTCCCACTTGCCTGAGTCACCCTCTGATCCAGAGGCATTATTTATGTCTGCAAGGGTTGAAGATCTTCTCAGTTCCTTTTGCAGTGGATTCTTGAGTCAAAGTGTTTCATCCTCCATGACAGCATTGATACTGGAGAAAGCAAGCAGTTCAGGTCAATGACTTGCTTCCAGTCATTCAGGTAATCCTAATCCCTGGAAGAGAGCCCTCGATGCCAGAAACCAATTCCTTCAGTTCCATGAATTATGGGGCCTTTATTTAAGTCTCTGGGATCAGCCTTTTCTGATACAGGTATTGCTTTCTGGTACAGGTATTGCTTTCTCTCTGTCAGACTCTATTCTCTTCTATTTAGATTAGAACTGATCGCAATATGGGGCTCCCTTACATACATCTTCTGCCTCAGAGCTACAAATAAAGCTGACCTGCTCATCCAGGTTGAATTCACGAATGCCTAAATGTCTCAGTAAATGACATTATAGTCAAGCCAATATCACAACCATGTTACCTTGTCCTAGCCAAGAGGTCCCACTGGTTACAGGACTGACCCTAGTACTCCTCCAGCCCCACAGGGAACTGGCTTAACCATGAAACTAACCTTGAAGAAAAAAAGGAGTAGGTTTTTTCCTCACTAATGTGCTCCCTAAAGCAACTTCTCTGGGATTACAGAGGCACCCATAGTAGAAAGATGGCAGATGTGCTCAACCTGTGTCAGGGGTTCTGAGACACAGAATAGCCCCTTCCAGCATCAGTATGGCATCTGAATGCAGCAGCAGCAGCCTGGCCATTTGGCTACACTGACTTGACAGCAGGCTGCTGTGAAATGGTGATCCTGCCTGCAACACATGGTGTGTACTCCCTTTGCAGCCCTTACGTGGGATCTGGTAACCATCAGACTCTATTCAGTTGATTGATCTGGTGGAAAAATAACACCTCAGAAAATAATGAATTTTCCATTGGGCAGACAACTGAATTGATCCACCTTGTGACCACACAGCTGCAGGGTTGAGGAAAGCAGAAACCTGGAAGTGAGGTAAAGCAGGACTGCTCTTTTCAGTAGCTGTCTGTCGTTAAATCGGCTTAACTGCATCCTGTGTGCGTGATTTGATGAGCAGCATGAATCAGGCCAACACAGTACTCTTGTAAAGGACAGGGTTTGCTCCAGCCACATTCTACCACCACTTCTTTCCTGCTGGCATCAACACTCATTGTCCATTACATTAGCCAGATCTGAAAGGTTAGGTGTAAAAAATAAGCACCTGTTTTAGCAGAGTGATATGGCCCATTGCATGATGCCTGTTGCTGACACAAAAGACACAAAAGGGATAGGACAATTGCAACCCTAACTTAGACAAAAAAGTGTCTAAGTTGCAGACCCCAAAACATCAGAGCCCCAAAACACCAGACCTCAAAACACCAGATCTGGGAGCCCCAACTGGCAACACCAGCACCAACCCTTTTGCAAGAACAAAGAGCATTATGACATAAGGATGCTTTAGCTAAGGCTGATCAGATATGAGCAATATGACAAGCACTGGCTGTTCTTTGTGATACCTTGTGGTCCAAACATTCCTATTATTTCACTTGATTTGTGCTTTCCAAATGCCCTGCAATGTAGTTTTGATAGTTGTGTTGCCTGGCAGCCACTTTATCACAGCTCAGGATGTAATTATGAAGAGAAGTGTATCTACACCCAAAATAATAATGGATCCTTAGTGTATGGGCTTCACAAAAGGACCACGTTCCTTGTCTGAGTCTTTAGGCACTGCTACAATACAAATAGCAGTCAGACAACTCAGTAAAGTGGGACTTAATGTGACAGACTGGGGTAAAACCAGAAGTAATTTGATTATTGTTAAGAAAGGGTAAAATTATGCCAGTGCTCAGATTTTTTGTTTTTTAACTAAGCAAGATAACTTGTGAACACTGTTAAAAGAGAAATAAATATGCCCTGCGGTGTGTTTAAAAATTATCAGCTGCCAGATAACACAATTTGGACTAACAATTGTCAGGAAAAAGGAGTAGATAGTAGCTAGGCCTCTCTATTGTTTGTACCATTCCAGTTTTGGGGAGGACTGTGGTAGGAATTGTTTAAAATTAAATGTTGTGTTGCCCTTTTTTTTGTTAAGTCATGGAAGATTTAGCACGATGAATAAGTCTGTTGCTTTTCCTCATAGGAAAGGGATGGGAATCAGAGAGCAAAATAGAGCTGGTCAGGAAGTATTTGCCAAAATGGTTTCATTAAAACAAACAAACAAACAAACAAACAAACCAAAAAAAAAACCAACAACAACAACAAAAAAACAGAACAGTGTGTTGCACCCAAAATGTGTTCAGAGCATCTTGCTTTCAGTAAAATGTCACTGAAGGAAGACCAGAGCTCTGAGGGAACATGGTCTCTATTTGCGACAGGTTTGGCCCCTGCGTGACTGGATTTCCTGTCTCTCATAGGCAGCAGCGGTAGCACAAAAGAAATATCAAGTCCACTGACCATGTGCAGACATTGGAGACTTCCAGTTCTCCCGATTAAACACTTATAATTTGGTCTGTTGTAAATCAAAACCAAGGAGACACTCTCTCTGGTGCTTCTAGCAAGAGATCTGAGTTTGAATATACCTTCCAGAGTGGAGTCTGGACCAGGTTTTTTTCCCTCACTTGCAAGAGCCTTCATATAAATATAGAAATGTCTATATTTAAATAGATACAGGATGGAGTCTGGAGACCTAAACAACTCTACTGCACTTTACAGATGTGGAGCCTGGGAGTGTCTGCTTTTTTGAATGTGTTTGTTTTTCTTCCACAGTGTACCACAATCAAAAGAAATGCAGTAAAAACAATACAAGCTGTTTCATGCCTGTATGTGTTTCAAATCAGTTTTTAAGTAGATATTGCAAAAAAGAGTTATCTGGAATCAGCCATTTCCTGACAAAGCATAATAAACTCTTATTTTGAACTTAAAGTATTAGGAGTTCTTGACTCTGTTGGAATAACTGATAGTGCCACTTTGTTTTTCCCTGCATGGAATGAAGATAGGCAGTGCAGGGATAGAATTGAGGAATACTGGGGTGCAGGAGCCAGATGTCATTGACAAGCACTGATCCTGAGCCAGCTGCTTGCAGCAGTCTGTTTGGAATAGTTGCTCTCCCTGACCTGGCCGGAGGCATTTAAAAGAAAGCAAGTTTTTTCCAAAACAACACCCACTGTACAACCAGCCAAACATCACTTCCCCTTCCCAGGCAGTCCTGCTGGAGTGGGGATGGGGGTCGATGCTTTCCTATCCTTTCAGAAACTGAGTTGATTTTTTTCTTCCCATCTCTTCAGAAAGCAGGCAAGCAGGTTTTTCTTCGTAACATCTCTTCTCCCATTCAGGAGGAGGTGAGCTGTGCAATGGCCACCGCCCTATATGATATCCAGATGAACATCAAAGGAGGTCCCTTTCTGTGGGACCCGTCTCATACTCTCATGAGAATTGTATCCTACAAATTTTGGTTTGCCAAATGTTACTCCAGGCCCAATGTATGTGAATCACAAACTGTCTCTGTCATGCTCTGAGATCCTGGCAGCTCTCAGGCTCCTGACATGGAGAAGCTTGGCCTGGCAGATTTATATTTCTGGCTTTAAACGTAACATGTGCAGTGACCCTGTAAAAGAGAAGGGCTGAGGAAGGCTTTGCACCACGCTACCACTTCAGTGCCTCACAGCAGTCTCAGGGCATGTTTTCCAGTCCCAAGAAGGGACATGTGTGCCCCTCGTCACTTCACCCACAGCACAAGTGTGGCAGGTGACCATTCAGGCACCATGCTGTGGGGCTGGAGATACACTGTAGAAGTCTGGGCATCTCTCACCTTTTTCTGCTTTGGTTCACCAAACTTCAAAACAAAACCAGCCTGTTCACACTATAGAGCTGCTAGGGGTCTGCCTTTGGCTGAATAACTTGCTTCAGATTTTTGAGTTGTTAACTCCTTTCCAGCTCAGTTGCATTTTAAATGTTGAATATTGCCAACTTGCTATGGATATAAATAGCATTAGTTTATTATCAGAGCCATATACATCAGGGGCATGTATGTGAGTAACCCACACTTAAAAAAAACCCCTCACCATTTATTTCGTTTCTCAAGTAATTTTTTTTTAAAGAAAAATTTCCAGCTGGTTTAGTACCGTGTCATCACATAGACCAAATATCCAGTGACTTAAGCTCTGAAGCACTGCTTGCAGCATTTCCGAGATGTGAAAGGTCTGCAAAATGTAATGTAGGCTCAGTAACAGAAAGATACCAAAATGGGAACAGGGGATGAGGAAGCAGGAGATCAGTGCAGGATGTGACTTGAAAGACTGCAGAACAGGAGAATAACTACCAAAAAGGGGAAAGAGCTGACAGATAAAGGAGATGTATGAGTAGGTGAAATATTTCAAGTAGTTTCATGATTTGTGTGACTCAGAGCTGAAAAGTCTGAAGCTTCCTTTATTGATTCAACCTCCAGTTTTCTCTTGACAGCCTATGAACCTCTTCACTTCAGAGTTTGACCCTTTCCCCACTGCACCTCACTAACAGCCTCTGCTCCCAGCACCTCTTCCAAGCTTCAAAGTTCGAGGCATCTTCAAATTGCTGCTCGCCCTGTGTTCTGCCCATGAATCATCCATGGAACTGGGACATGATCCCTGCTATTGACTCTTCAGGACTCAAAAGATGAGAGACCTCTGGAGCATCCTGAGCCACTGAGTTTGTTGCTGCTATTTTTTGAACCAGAATCATGGCACTGGTCAGAGGAGAGGTGTGCAGGCGGGTGTTTATAATCCTAAATGGATCTCTTTGCATTTCCGTTTGCAATTTGGTCTTTTAAAAGAATCACCGGGCCATGATGACAAGGGCATAACAAATGTAAATACAGCCAAAAGCATTGTTTGGTGTGCAGCAAACTTTTGCTTTAATACAAACCCAAGGAAGAATACATTCACTGTGGTAACTGATTTGCCAGAGTTAATGAACCTGACTCAACCCTTCAGTCTCATTTGTCTTTTTAACGTACTTGGAAGCTGGGGACCTTATGACCTCTCAGGGAAATTAATACTCTTAAAGCTCTCATGTCTGGACTTTTCTGTCAAAACAATGTTGTCATTGAGCTATTGCTCTTTCTCTTACAGGCCAAAATTAAACTCCAAAGCCAATAAGATCCTCAGTGGAGTTTGCTCAGTTTGTTTGTTGTTTTTTAACTAATCACAGAAATCTCAAAATACCAAATCAATATCTTTTAATTAAAAATTGTAAAGAAACACATAAATGGACCTGTGAAATCAGGCAGTTTGTCTGACAGCTGCAAGCAAAATTCAAGTTTCTTTACTCCCAGGCACGTGGGCATATGCATATTTTTTTTTTTTTTAATGTCCAATGTGAGAAGCTTTACATACATTTACAGAAGAGAACATGTAGGAGATTTTGAAAAAGATGAATTGAAATTAGGAGCTAAATTCTCACAGTCAGTGAAAGATCTCCTGTGTGATTGATGGTTAATCTGCATATTTATCTTTTCTTCCATGGCTGTTAAATTTCCTATTTATGTTTAAATTCATGTTTTCTGTTTTAATTCGTATTTTTTGTTTCTTCTCCATATGTGTGTGAGGATGCTTTAGCCTCAATTTGAACAAACTGTGTTTAAGACACTGTGCTGCCTCTTTGAATGTCTGAGACGTCTCTGAATCTTCAAATGCTTAAGCTCATCAAGCACATTTGAGAGGTATTGAAATCCAAAAACTATTAAGCCCTTAAAAGTATTCTGAAAATAGGCAGCCGGTTAAGAGCTGCAGTTAATGCTTTATGGAGGTAAAAAGTGCAGCACTTCATGAGAGACCTCAAAGTCCAGACAGGGTCTCAACCTCAAGACACAAATCCATACAAAATCAGGCTTCATTGATCCCCAATGCTCACAGAACCGCTACAGAAGTGTGTGTGGCAGAGATACATTTCTACCACATATTTCTACCCTCTAGTGTCTACTCAGCTTTCAAATGAGCGAGCTACTGTAATGCAATGACTTTCTCGTATTATCATTTGCAAAAAAGGGATATTTGCATAAATGTGCACACAGATATTTGAGGTCGCCTTTTGTTTTAATTACAGTGTCAGTATCTCTCACTGTCTCCATGTGAACAGACCCTAGCCTCACATAATCTCTTTGATGAAGGAAAAATACAAAACCACACGCCAAATATTTTGAGTGTCTAGAATAAACCTGGATCCATGTTGACAAGCTTTTCCCAGGGATAGTAACATCAGTAAAATATTTTCATTCCAATTTCCTGAGAGATTGGAAAAATCAACAAAAGAATGAGATTGATTGCCAGAAATAATATTAACATTGCAAACATGAAACCATCTCACAACATCTTATGAGTACTGAAATGCTGTAAAACAATTTCTTTAATTTGATTTCTTTGTGTTTGTTCTGGTTTTTGCTTTGTTTTAAATGTGCCCGATTTTTTCCAATGAATAAGAACATCACAGCCATTGAACAGAAACAGGGAGCGAAATGCCTGGAAGAGAAAATCACATCTGACTGGGGAGTCAGTAGACAGTCTCCACTGTGCAAGGGATGGTGTAGGTTTGCTTAGTGGATAGATAGGTTTCTCTGGTTTTGTTAAGAATAACATTTCCTCCTAGTAAATGGAGTGAAGTATAGCCAGACTAGCACTAGCAGAGGTAATAAGGCTGTGGACAAATCCAGGTGACTTTGTCCTTTTCTTTTGGGTGGTGGTAGAGCAGGGAGGGCTCACTCCAGCACATCTGTGTAAGGCCAGGAAGATACTGCCATCCACATCTGCCATTGCAGGAAGGCCAGCAAACATATGCCTAGGGTATAATAATTGGCTTTTGAAGGGATCAACACAAGGGCATTTTCAATTCTGTGTCCAGAGTTACAGCCTGATCAGCCCTGAAGTCTCACTCCAACAGCCCTCCTGGGATTCCTGACTGTTCAGTTATCCTGTGGGACATCTGTTCAAAGGGGCTGTAGGAAAATACAATCAAAGCAATCTTGTCTTCAAGGAAGTAGCAGATAGCAGGGGAAGGGTTGGGAAAGGAGAGATGCCTGACCAAAACCCTGTGCTGAGATATCCAACACACCTGGAGAAAAGAAGAAATTGTCTGTGTCCTGCCCATACCAATCTCTTCCCACTTCAGTCCCCTCTGTTTACAAGCACCCCTGGAGACTTCTGAAAAGCAACAGGAGTCAGGGAGTTAAAGAAATTGGGATAGCAAACCAGTTTGCTCTAGGATGACAACTGGTAGATCCAGTTGAGATCATCCATGGAAGATTATGGATGTTGGCTTGTAGAGAGATGGGTTTTAGTGGAACCTTACTACAAAGGTGTACATCTACACGAGACCACTACTAGCTCTGGAGTCTGCATGCATTTAGCTGCCTGAAATGTGTTTAGGTTACCTGGAGCACCCAAAACTGTAAAACAAGACACCTATGATCCAGTCTCCAAACAAGCCACATCAGCAGCCATGTAAACACACAGCATTGTACTTGTAAAAGACATAAGATGAATTTTCCTTGCCTTCAAGAAAAAAACGTTCCCTCTCACTGAAGCCCTGGAAAAAGACCTTTTTTTGTACTTTGCATACAAGATATTTACAGTGTTTTCTGAAACTTAGATACACTACCATTGTAAACAGTGTTATATCTGTAACTGTAATGAAATAAAATTATAAATTCATATAAAAATTAAGCTATTCCTAACAAAATACCAAACCAATCTAATTAACAAGCTGATATTGAACATATTAACTTACAGACAAGCAATCCGTAAACTATCTAATGATGTATTAAGCTAACAGCCCGAACAACAGCATGTATCAAAGGAAATTTAAGACATTTTGCCAACTAGAGGACTTGGCTAAGCTAATACATTTGTAGCTGGATCTAATTATTGAATTAGAGCTTCAATAATGCTCTTATGGCAGCCTGCCTGGACTGTTGTGGTTAGGCAATAGCAATTCTTCCCTTTTCTTCCAGTATTTTCATTCATTTGCAACACAATTTGTGAAGAACAGAACTTGAAAGCCAGTCCAGCTTCCCACATCACAATTAATAGTCAAACTTACAGGATAATAATTAGGACATACATTATTGCCCCAACCTTATATATGACTGCCTCAATACAGTCAGTTGTTTACAGCTAGGTACTTATTTCTAAACATAGTCCTCATGAGCAATTTTAAAAGAAACCCTAACAGACACTAAAGAAGAGAAAAATATTTAATTATATATTTACGCTTCTGCTTCCCACTTCTTGCCAAACTGCATTTGTCTTGGGAGACTGATCTGCTGTTTAATTAAGATCTGGGTAGCTTTCTGGTAATAGTAAACTAATGGAGTATTAAGGTACTCTTACTGGTTTGCAGTTACTCTAATACTGTTTGGTCCTTCTGACTTGTCAGAAGAGGAGAGATTCACCTGCTGTGAATCTTTCAAAGGTTAGTGTTTACTTCCCACAGATTTTGAACAAGCTAATAAAAGGCACCTGGGAAAAGAGGAATGTAAGTGGCTAGAGAAGGCTGACAAAAATAGGATTAAATATAGTGAGTCCCTCCAAGCTTGTATTGTGCCTGTATTACAATCCAAGAATGTCTTCCTATCAGCTTTTGCTGAAGCTGACAGTCAGTAAGAACTGATTACTAATTTAGTAATTCATGGAAAATTCTATTTTGGCAGGTGAGAATGCTGTCTAAATGGGAAGTTATTAAAACTAATTGGGTCATGTGAAACCAGACAGTTTGTCTGATGACAAAGCTGAGCCAACTTGGGAAATGACTGAGAACTTACTCCTTTTTAGAACTTTGAAGCACATTGGATCTCATTAAAGACCAAATAAATGCATTTCAAAATGGAGAAAAATGTAACAGAACCGGTTCCTCATATTGATTCTTCACCTTTGAGTTTTATCCATCTACAGTCTAGCTACAGATGAACCAAAGAACCAGGCCCCCTTTCTTGTCAATGGAGAGAAAGAAGTTTGTATTTTGAAGTCAGCCACTGTGTTTTGAATAAAGCAGGTCTTAGAAATGACATTTTTAACTCCATTGACTATAAAGTGAATTAAGGCAAGCAGCTGAAATCTAGGCAGCTGCACTGCAGACACCTAAATTTTGCACTGGGTTTTCATTCACACCTCTGTAAAATGGGCATGAAATGTAACTAAGCCAGGAGAGAACATTTACATTATCCTTCAGCCAGAGTTAACAATGCTCTCGGGTAAATGTATACCACACATGCCCTACATATTCATTGTCTTGGATATCAACTACATGCCTTAATTAAATAAACAGTGTTTAGCTTTTGCTGCATCACAAGAAAATTATAAATACTTGATTTAAAACTATTTTTCAGGATCTGCAGGATAGGCTCCATATCTGAAACCTTTGTCCTACCCAAGTTGTAGGGAAAACACTCACTTTAAGGTCATCATCATGGCTGGGCTTCGCGAACGAAGATTTGGGAAAGGTCTCTACCCACGTTTGTCACAAGCGGGCTGGTGGCTAAAAAGGCCAATACGAGACAGACATGTCCGATTGCAAAAGGCACAGCAGAAAGACTCCTTAGGTGGTAAATTCTGCAAGGCACGATTCTTTCTGCGTTGCCTTTTCTCCTCAAGAGTGATCCTGCGTGCTTTCTCAAAGGCATCAGCAGCATTGTAGATGGTGTGTCTCCAGACCTCCCAGTTGGAGGCCAGAGTAGACCAGTTATGTTGATCAATGTGGCCAAGGCCGAGATGTTGTTTCAGGGTGTCCTTGTATCTCCTCTTCAGGGCTCCTCTCTTGCGGCAGCCGGTGGCAAGTTCACCATAAAGCAAGATCTTAGGGAGGCGGTGAGACGTGCTCTGCCCAGCGCAGCTGTGTTCTCAGTAACATGGCCTCAACACTTGTGACTGCTGCTTGTTCTAGAACAGACATATTGGTCACATAATCTGACCAGTGGATGTTTAGGATTGTACGGAGACAGCTTTGACGGAAACATTCTAGGAGTCGCAGGTGGTGGCGGTAGATGACCCATAATTCAGGTCCATATAAGAGAGTAGACAGCACTATGGCTCTGTAAACACTGATCTTTGTACTTTTCTTCAAGTGTTTATTTCGCCAAACTCTTTTATGAAGCTTTCCGAAGGCACTGTATGCCTTTGCTAACCTGTTGTCTATCTCTCCGCCAATCTTACCGTCCCAGGAGATGAGGCTACCTAGGTAATTAAACTGCTGGACTGATTTGAGCTCTGATTGGCCAGTGGTGATACGGGGATGATGGAAGACTTCCTGAGGTGCCGTTTGATAGAGCAAGTTGTAGGGAAAACACTTGAAGGTAAGCCATATACAAACAGACCATTTGTTGCTTAACCTGTTCTCTGGAGACTGTGTTGCTATGGATGAATACACAGCACTTAGTCTGTCAAGTAGCTAGCCAGATACTTCTCACGAGCCCAGCTATCAAGATTATGGACATCACAACCATCCTTCCATTAGGACCAGCCATAAGTTCAGGGCTTCTGGCTTGGCCATGAAGACTTCAGCAACCACCAAAGTCTGCTAAAATGCAAACACCTTCTTCCCCAGAGCACAACATGAGGGGCTTGTGGGGGATTAGCACTGATACCACTGACAATCAGCACACCGACTGCCGTACGGCTTTGTCATCCTACCATTTGCATACACCTCCCCAGCTCTCTGCCACTGTATGTGCTCCCCTGTCAGAGGCATGAAACCAAAGTACTAAGTGGCAGAAAATAAAAGCTGAGATTGTCCCACACTCCCGGAAAACCTTCCTGCATGCAACACTCCACTGATACTGACAAATCTCACCCCAAACTTTCCAGTGATTCACAGATGATATAATTAGATGATTGTATATGAAGAGATAAATCTCGTAATCAAACAATCACCAGAAATGCAAAGCAGAGTAAAAGGACGTCACCATACCCAGCAGTCCATCAAGGCTCCCAGAGCCAATTACCTGCAACTAGCACAAAGTTTTACACACTGAGGAGAGGGCATGAACCAAGAACTTTGAATACAACAGTTGTTTTTCCTCCATCATGGTAAGCAGGACAGAATCAGCTGACATGGAACACACAGGAGAAGGCTCTGTTCTTTAAAGACACTATTTGGCATGCAAAGTGTCCTGGGTGCATGGGTAACAACCTGCAACTATGATCAACAGTCCTCGACTCTTCCTAAGCAAGTTCACAAATAAAATAACCAAGGATGAAGTGTAGCCTTGTATAAATGAAGCTTTATGTGCATATTCAGATCTGGGACTTGGATATGAAACCATTTTAGTGGATGCAAAATCTCCTCTAGTCAGTGGCTAGTAGACATCCTTTCTCACACTCCTGGAACTGCCTGAAGCATTTGATACAGTCTCAGAGACTCAGTTCCTTTTCCTTAGAAAAAAAAATTATACCATCTGAAATGGTCGGAGCTTTTTCTTCAGCAAGGCTCTCATAGAATAATGAGAGAAAACTGCAGCTTTATCAGAAACTTTCACACAGCTTTTTTTCAATATCTACAAGCAATCACTAGGTACAGCAACTGGAAAAACAGAATTTAAGTTCCAAGTTATTACTTGGAGAGTCACTTGTATCACCTTTCTGAAATCTAGACATTGCATAGCATCACCTAGCAGTCATTCCTGGCTGGCTAGGAAACTTGTCTCTGGTAGATCATAATCTGGTTTTAGTAAATCATACTTTGATCATCCATCATCTGACTATAGCATGCAATGTATGTTCACAAGAAACTGCAATTACTGTAAAATACTGCCATGCATCTTCTCAGAAAAGCAGGCTCTCACACGCATGCCAAATTTTGCTACTACAAGAAGCCATCCTGTTGTACACAGTTTTCCCTTAGGAGGAACACATGGTAAACAACACCATGGACCTGACCCAATTTGTGCAGCACAGTGCCAGAATGTGTAGTGTAAGAACCCCACAAAAGCAGGGAAGAACAAACGTTCATGCTCAGCTGAAAGACTACAAGTGATGACAAATCGAAATTACTTTTGAAATTGATTCCAACACTTAATTATGCTCAACAGTTAGAACTTTGCTTTTTAGAAAGATATTTATAATAGGCATTTTAGTCATCTAATTAAAATGTGATTCAGAACTTGTGAGCCTGAGAGCCCAACTTCCCTGCGTGTCCAAAGGGAAAGCATGTCCAATATGGATAGCAGCAGCTGGCTCAGGGCACCTAAATAGGTGTGTAGAATCCTAAATATCTGTCTTTGCCTTCATTGGTTTAAGATAACCTAAAGCCATGTTCCCATTGAGGTTGGTCACCTTCACATAATTACTTTTGATATAGCAAAGAAATGTTGAAGCAAAGCAAATCCGTTTGTGGGTGTAGTGAGAATCGTACCACTGCAACAAGCAATCAGTAGCACAGCTGGAACTTCAGCCCACACTTCTGCTCCTTGCTGCCTTGGGATAGGCTTGAGTACATACTTATGCCCTGCTCAGTGGGGCCTGTAGAAACAGATTTCAGCTGTTATAACAATGCTTTTGTCTCTGGCACGCATCCATGCAAGGAACTTCGGCTCCTCCGATTTCTTGAGTATTGCTCGTTTCCTGGAACATTTGGAAGCATCACAGCCATCTCCCCTATTTCCCTGCCAACCTGTGTGGCAGGGCAAAGGGTTCAAGTGGCTTCATGTATTTTTACTGGTGTTTATCTTTTATTTCTGAAAGGGTGTAAACCAATAACCAGGAATTCTGGATAACAACGCCCTCTTATGCTTCATTTCTTGTCTACTATCCCATGGCAAAACTTCGCATTCCAAAAGATTTGCCTCGTTTACCAGCTACTGACTTCAGTGGCTACTCCTTCAGTCATAAAACTCGCTCTGTGTTCTTCTCCAGTAGCTGTTTTCCAGCATATCCAATGCAGTACAACTTTGGGGCAACTCTACGGGCTGCTATCCAGAATGCACTGCTGCTCTTTTCTCCTAGTAGCACAACACTGGCTTGTACTGGTGTAGGCAGGGTATCAGGAGGTGTTCAAAAGCCATTGAGTCTTCCACACAACAGACTGGACGGAATTATCTCAGCAAATAGGCCTTCAAGGTAGACGACTTGCTTTTTCTCTGTATCAACAGTAATACAACTGCTTCAGTTTCACATCTCACTGGCAAAATCAGGAGCAGAACCATGTAGGGCTGCTTTGGCTTTCTGAATGATTGAGCATGTGTTCTCCCTCTGCTCCCAGGTGGTTTAAAGCACAATCACTATCTTTTGTTGGTGATGTTTTGCTTTCTGAAAGATTGAATTCTACATCCTGGCTTTCAAAAACCCAGTTCACAGTGTTCTGCTTTTGCCTGCTCTAGTGCATGTAGAGGCAGTAGCAAAACACCAGCATGGAAGTTAGTGTAGTGTGACTGCTGCAGTTTTTACACTCAGCCATGCAGAAGGTTTTGGTCTACATAGGAAATAGTCTTCTAACCCCTCCGCATACACTTTTTTACTGTAAGTTCTCTACAGGTTATTGTTTCCCTCACTGGAAACTTTACAAATGCATCACCAACCCAAATCTGACTCTCCTTATGCATCTTTTAAACAGCCCAGCCAGAAACCATTTCATATTCAAGAGGGTCTCAGTAGGGAGAAGAGTTAAAATCTAACCCCCAGTTGACAGGTTTTTAGAAAAGCAGGTCGTTCTACAATATCACCTTACTATTGCCCTTGAGGCTGAAGTTTCTAAGAAAAATATGCAATGGGCACATTGATAATGCATGAATGTAGTCACACAACATATGCATCTTGAAGGTGTGTTAAATTGTATTTACTCTTACTTTGTTTTCTTTGGCATGTCCCTTTAAGTCCCTGTGTGCATCTCAATACATGTTTTTAATGGTATTAAGAAAATGTTTTTTGTAGTGGCATTTCTAAATCATTAAGCTGTCTTCCCACTACTGCCCCTATGAACAGTCTACAGACTATATAAACACTCACCATTTACATATACATTAATCTGGATTATGTCATTGGCTCCACCATAGGCATTTTTTTAAAGGGTGTCCAGTGCAAAGTTTATATAAGAATAGTATGGATAAAGGCATTAGGTTGAAAACAACTGAGTTTCTATGACACAGGTGGTCAATCAGCTGAATCGCAATAATTGACTGCATGCATATTCTTAGCACGTTCCAGCTGTAAAGTAAAATGTGTTAGTTTAAACCACCACGAAGATGCTGCACCCTCAAGCAGTCAATAGGATGCAATATGGCTATTCCAACTTAAAATCTGCACCACGTCTTAGGGCAGGTTTAATTGTGACTTTGGTGTAGCTTGGAGGCTTCCACTGTTACATACCAGGCAATAAAGAGCCAGAAGAGTCATTCATTACTATCAGATTACAGTGCAGAAAAGAATAGGGATCAAGAAGTGCCTACCAATACTGCTTTGAGTAATGATTGTCAGAACAGTGAAATCTGACCATGTCATGAATTGTGAATTTTGGAAGCATATGGTCCACCACAGGTCTCACAGTTTCAGAAAGTAATAAAGCTACCTGAAATAGAAAACCGACATTTCAAAAGCTCACATGAAACACTGTTTTGTAAATTTGGGGTTCACTGTAGGAAATTTTTCCATTTTGACCACACAACCTGATTATCAAACAGATATGCTGTCATTTTATATTATAATAATGCTGCTAGTGTTTCCTGTGTCCTTTAATACAATCCAAAACAATGATTGCTTACTAATTTAGTGAAGCAGGTTATTTTATACTATTGAAAAATCTGCCTAATATCAACAATCCAAGCAAAGTCAAGTATTCCTTTTCAACCTGATCGAGTTTTATCAAAATCCAAAGTCTTCTGTGAAAATCTGTTATTTGAAGAAAGAATGCACTTCTGCATGGGAAATATCTCCTTCCTTAGTCAAACAGTGAAACTATAAAGAGTAGCAAGAGTGCTTATAATGTCTGCTAGCTACAAATGCTTTTGTATATATACAGGTCTTATCCCTGAACAAATCCATACTTTGCTGGTCTTGGCTTCAGTCCCTTCACTTTAAGCCTTAGTCTTTCCCACACTCCTCTTCCTCAAAGATTTCTGGAAACCCAAAGGAGATTTACACAAGAAAAATAAACTCCTATTAGTCTTTGAGGAACACAGCTACTTTCTAAAAAAAATTTCAAGATGGAAAGCCAGCTGAATAATTAAAATCTGACTTTATTCAGACCACTGGTTAAATTCTGCAAGTCCTGAATATTCTGCTCCAAGTTATCTCCATCACAGGAGAGAGAAGCAGTAGCAGAATTTAAGCATAGTTCAGAAATTACTAATGCTATATGGATGAGAAGCTGGACCATTGGGTTCAAAAGGGTCATTAAAATTAGCAGCTGGTTGTGTGAATGGGAATGGCAGTGCTGGCACTGTTAAACATCTCCATCAGCATCCTCCAGAACAGAAGTGACATCAAAAAAATTGCATGAGTTCAGCAGAGGGCTACCAAGACAGCTGGGGCTGGAACCCCTGCCCAGTGAATAAGGCTCAGGGAACTGGACTTGTTCAGCCTGGAAGAGAGATGGCTTCAGGGGGGACCTAACAACAGCCTGACGGGGCCTTTGGAGGACTAGAGAGAAGATGGGTCCAGACTCCTGGTAGAGGTGCACAGTAAAAGGATGAGAGGCAACAGACACTATTTTCATCAAGTGAAATTCTGGTTGGTTGGATGGAAAACAATTTCACTGTGACAACGGTTAAGCAATGTAAAGACGTTGTCTGTAAAAAAAATTCTTGTCTCTAAGAGATACTCAAAATTAACTAAAGGCTCTGAACAACCTGTTGTGACTTTGAACCTGGCCCTGTGCTGAGCAGAAGTCCTTTTCAACATAATTTGATTTGTGATTCTGGGGCTCTCTTTATCTGTAAAATAAAATTAATTTCTACTTTTAAAAGCTTTATATGAATTTATGAAGAAAGGAAAATTAATTCCTTAAAATGTAACCTTTTAATTTATACACTTAGGTAAAATGAAATTATTTATGATTTAATGTAGAAGTACTACACAAGACTTTAATCATGCAAATGACAACTATTGCTTCCCTTCTCTACAGGCTCATAAGCTGCACTCCAACGTAATAGCTGATAAACTTCTTGTAGTGCTCTAAGCAGTGTGACTTAACATCTGGCATATAGTTTGTCTCATGGTTACTGGCATTCTCTTCTATCTGTTTAGATCTTGACTTCTTTTGTTAGGGACATTCACATAAACAGGATGTTTCTCTCTCTGCCTCTACTGATATCAGATTGATGTGAGTTCTCCTGCAATAGCCATTTTTGGCAAGGTAACATTAAAGGCTGTGATTACCAGCAAACAAAATCAAACCTGCATTCAAAATGACAAAATAAAATGGAATCTTGTCCAGATCCTGTTAGAAAAACTGCTCTCTGTCTTCGCTTTATCTGATAGCAGCAAATGTAATTTGCACAGCTGTTCTTCAGGGATTTGCACAAAGGCTTCAGGCTCTGGGAAGACCTAACCTTTGTTTCTTTCTGGGCTGATTCTATCTCATTTTTATAAGGTCATAAATCAAGGTGAGAGAAAGAGAAAATATATTTGGGCTTTTGAATGCAAAATGAATAAGGAAAAAAGATATAATTTAAAGCAAAGTCTTCCCCCCCTCCCCTTTTTCTTCCCAAGTGCAAGCTCCCTGCTGTACAAATCAAAAGTGTGCACCGAGACAGTACCTAAATCTTTTATGAAATGGGCCCTTCACTTGCACTTCAGTGGAGCTTGCTGTGCATTAAAATTTCTTTTAATGGCAGGAGGAAATAATTCCACAGTTAGGGCACGGTGCTTCCTGCTGCACCTGGTATTTGGGCTGGATATGCGCTGGATGAACTACAAAAGGTAAAGAGAATTTATTTGGTGCCTTTATGCTGTCTCCTCATGGACCACAAGACCTGAAGGTCCCTGCAATCCTGTAAGGATAGAAAACATGTTGCTTTTGAGATCCATAAGGTCCCTATATATAGTCCCCTGCATACTCACACTATGTTGCCTGACCTGCAATGTCACCCATCCTGCAGAGGGCATGTGGTAGCACAGGGATAGTTAAGGAATCCATATCTCAAACCAAGGTGGGAAGTAAGCCAGCAAGGGTGGCCAAGGTCAACATTTCTGGGTTGCCGAGGGACATGGCTGCATGCCAGTATTCTCCCACAGGCAGCATGTGGAATTCCCCATGGGAAGGTATGCTTTTCTCACGTGAATTCCTCCTGGTGTTCCCTCAGCTCTCCAATGTACTCATGTTGTGACTTAAGGACACATAGGCATTTTGACATGAGATAGTTCATGGACACGCACCAATTTGCCCAGCTATGGAGAGCTGAATTCTCTGATGCCAGGCATATTCCTTTTTCACTCAGCTCTCTTGCTTCTCCCCAGCCACTTTATTGCCTGCACAAGTTCCCTGCACTAACCGTGAGGCAGAGGATATATGAATCCTACCTTGTTTTCCCAAATCCTCCCTCTTGCACAACATGCCTCTACAACCTTGGAGGCATCTCTACAGTTTCTCACCGTTGTGCAGACATCTGAGGGTTGAAAGAATTTCATCATTCTTTCCTTAAGTTGTTGACATTCATATTGCCTGGGCAAGGCTAACTCAGATCAATGCAGCTACAAGGGTGCGTACTCACAGACGTATTAGCACCAGCGTTCAAAGAAACCCCCTCAAGCCCAAAAACAACAAAAAAGGACACTTCAAAGGATACATCTACCCCCTCCACAACATAAAGTCCTGTGCTCGCTGCAAACAATAGTAACAGAAAAATCTGCCCTAACAAGAGTCAAGGAAGACATTGAAGTAGACTCAGCTGGATTCCCTAGGAAGAGCAGACTCCTCCAACATGGAAGGGATATTTTATTTATAAATAGTATATGTTTAATAATACAAAAGCTGCAGTACCATCATCCAAATATTTGTTTTTATCTCTGTACAGGCAAACCTGTCTCTGCTCAGTCATGTCTTTTTTACTATACACTTCCAGTGTGGAATCCTTCCCTACATGTTTTTGAGTTTTTTCTATACCCGTGCTACCTCTAATGCACCCTTCATTGCATTATTTAGGTATAAACTCTGGCTATAGACTGATAGGTAGAGCAGGAGAAAGCCCGAATTTCCTTATAATTTAACTGAGGAGTGTAGCTTAGTGTCTCTGTTGTAGATCTATTTTTACGTGGCATCAGATGTGAGATATAACTTGCCTTTAGAATAATTTTTCATAATTCCTTCTTGAAGCTACCAATGAGTTATTAAAACTGAAAAGGTAATGCCCCATATTCTTTTATGTATGCTGTTTTTTCTCTTCCAGTTCCTTTTGTCTGAACCAGAAGTAATTGGATCTATGTGGCAATGGATTTGCCATATGCAGGATGGAAGAAGTCCTGTCAGAGATGGACTAGTGAAGAAAATGAAAGCAGTTCAAATGTTACAGAAACCGAAGTTTTTAATGTGGTTTAAACAGTTTTAAAATGGCTTTTACCTTTTTGCAGAGTCATTGCCCCTTCTTCCCGACACCCCCTGTGCTCCCACACAAGGTGTCCTGGGAAGGTGTCCTGAGGTGTTTCCCATTGGCCTTTGTTAACCTCTTTTTGTGATTGGGTGTTCCTGCAAGCCCCTTGAGACTTCTGATTGGTTACTCTGTGAATCCTCCTAAACCCTATAAATGTAACATCCCCAACAATAAACCTCTCTTGTCTCCTCTCCACGCCCGGTGTCCTGTCTCCGTACCGGCCATGGGGCCACGTGCGGGGGGGTAGGGAGGAGCACTTCTCCCCTCCAGGCTCGGGACCAGAAGAAAACCCTGAAGAAACCCCTGGAGTTCCCTTTCCCCATCCTTCAAGGCGTCGGAATGGTTCTTCAGATGGAAATGGAACTAGAACTGGGCCGCCCCATGCCGGGGTTGGGGAAAGGGATCTAGAGATCTAAACAGATTTTTAAATACAAATTTAAGAAAAATATGCACTAGCAGTTGGGGTTGGTTTTGGTTTTGGTGTGTTTGGGTTTTTTTCTGAGAACTAGATGTTCAGCTATGATAAAAATATTTCCAACATGATGTTGCAGTATGCCCACATTTCCTCCTGTGCTGTCTTTGTACATTCTGTATCATATTTTATTTCAGCCTGTGTTCAGAAGCAACTGGTAACGTGTATCAATGTTGGGTGTTTTTGTGAAGACTTGTACTGAAGCACAGAGCTAAGACCAAAGTTCATTCACACTTTTGAGGTGCTACTGAAATTAAGTAATTGGCTTGCTACTGATAACTGTAGGAAAATTTTGTAATGAGAGAAAAGACGTTTTATCTTACATTCTCAGTCTATGTTTATTTGGACTATTACAATAGGACACAAGAAAAGCTGTTAGAAATGGCACTGAATATCTTTAGTTACAATTTGATCTTGACGACATAGTTTCTGCCCAGTCACTGAATTCTCTGAAAATTAACAACAAAGAATTGCCACATAATGTTGGGAAGCTACATGCCATAGCTGCTTCCTGCAGTCATTCTCCATACTCATCTTCTCATGCTAATTTACCGCAGACTCTGACTGCACAGCTGAGTAACGACTACCATATATATAGGCAGAGGGATGGGTAACCCCCCCATGTATCTTTTGATTTCCACATCTACCAGAGCAAGAACCCACTATGTGGAATGGCCTTTCCTATAATCTTGTTTAGTAAAACATCTTTAATTCTGTTCCAACTTCAAAAGACAGCAAAAATGTATCTTTTAATATACAGTGACTGGCAGATGGTTATTGCCCACTGTTTTACTTTTCCTGAGTGTAGTTTATCAATGCTGCACCAATGCCATTCTCTCTTTGACACTAGCAGACTTCAGTTTGCATAGTGGGCTTTTTTTTTTAACAGAAATTATATTCCATTATCTCTGCAATCATTGTCTATTCTCATTTTCACACAATTGCTGCTTTATTAAGCAAACTATTTAGAAAGTTCTTCCCAAAACCTTTACACTGAGTGCTTTTCAAAAATTAAATGCTAGCAGAACAATTTCTCTCCCATCACTAGAGGAATGTTAATTAGCAGGGCTGTTTTTCTCATTTTTTTTGTCTTCTCCCTTCAAATCTGCATGTGATAGTTAGACACCATACTGATGTGGGTGGCAGAAGAACCAGAATAGAATAAAGAAATGTTAAAACAGTCCTAGTGAAGGTACACACAAGAAGAAGCTGTGATATGTGAAAGGGAAAGCCAAGAAACAAAAGAGAATTTTTATAGTTTAGTTTGGACTGTCTTTCAAATATCTGCTCCTGAGTTCATACTCTCTGGATCTAACTGCATAATTTCAAGATCACATTAGAAGGCAACAGCAGCAAAAAAAGCCAATACAGATGCTGGATGCTGTGTCAAGTCAACCATGGGAAAAGGTTCACATATTTAAAATTATTGCTTCATCACACACAGGCAACTGAATATTGCAGCACTGGCATTCACAGACTTATACTGATGCTCTAAGTGGCTGCTCAGCTTTAATTATAGGCAGACATTGCAGGAACATACAGGAAAATGAAATCTTGTTTGCAGAGGTGCTTGGAGAGCAAGTGTTCCAGCAGCAATCACCAGCAAGTGGCAGCCACAACTAGAAAGATTACACCTTTCCAAAGAAGCTGGAGCCAAGGAGCCAGTAGGATACCTTGCAATGAGAACACAGGCACAGAGAAATACAGGCTTTTCCTCCACACAATTCATTCCTAGTGGACAGTCAAACATCACTCTGGGAGAAAGGTGTTTGAGAGGGAGATGAGGTAGCTCAAATCTGAAGGTCCACAGAGCCAAAACACTGAACTAGTATCAACAATGGGTACATATGCTGCCATATACTGGCACACATCTTACTGTCTCCCTCTACATACTACCAAATAAACAGCCACCATGGTGTTTGGTGTTTACTACAGCTTTTGACAAACTGAATCCTTGCAAAGTTGAGCACAATCCTCTGAAAAAGTAGAACTTTGCCCAAAGAGAACATTTCCTGACCATCTCTGTGGCACCCTCCAGTAGAGGCATCCACAGCATCACAGAATATGAGTTCAGGTAATGCTTAAAGGAACTTTATAACGAGCATAATCTACGAATGTATATTGTAGAGGTGTACTGCAATATACACGTGCACTACATACAGTAAAAAATGTAGTGGGATTTCTTTGACAGATGTACAACACTGACATTAAAAAAACCAGCTCCTTCCTCCATGGTGTGGAGGTTTCAGAAAACATCCTGTCTCACCTCAACCATGTGACTTACTGTCAATGTTGAGCAGGCATTGTTCTCACCAATGCTGTATTTCTAAAACAATTTTTCAGCCATCACATTTCCAAGGTTCACAGTTGATACAATCACAGAGCCACTGAGTCTTGAGGGGATCTTGGGAGCCACATAGACAGCCTCCTGCTGAGGTTACTTATGGCTTTGCCTAGTTGGGGCCACAGCTTCTCTGGGTAACCTCTTCAAATTATAACATTTGTCAGTTTTTCTCTTGTTGTTTGTTTTAAGGTTTTGTTTGTTTTTTGTTGTTTTGGTTTTTTTTTGGGGGGGGGGTGGTGTTTTTTTAATTACTCAAAAAAAACCACACTTTTTCATTCTAGGAAAGAGGAAATATTTTTTCTCCTGATTGCTGAAACCTGATGGTTTCAATAGATCTGACAAGTGTCAACCAGTCAGGAGGAAATTCCAGCAGCAGTTACATGCCTGAAAATAGGCATGTTTAGAAAGGGTTTGCTGTTACTGAGCCACAGCTGTGTCACTACAGGTATTGCTAGATTTAAAAGAGACAGCACTACATTAGTAACCCTCATCTGAATGACCTCAGGTCAGTTCTAGTCGGATGAGATGTACATTTAAACATCTTCACATCAAAGAAAAGGGAGAAATAATTACGCCTACATCTGCCACCTTAATTTTTAAAACAATTCACCCATTGGAGTTGTCTCTAATCAAAATGCTACCTCCAAAAATTTACTAGATTTATTATAGCAAGCAGGGTAACCCCTTCCTCCTGTTGTGAAAAAACAGATCATTCAAGACAGGGGCCTGGGCTGTGCTGAAGGCGGATAAAATTGCAGCCAGTTCCCAAAATAGATGTCAGAAGCCCAGCAGGCTCCTCTTCCTTCCATGGCTGAACAATTCCACCATCATTGCACTTGTTAGACAGCTCTTCTCACACCTTCCCAGTCCTGAGGAAGAGACCTTACCTTCAGAAACTATTCTTAGTCCAGTCCACACATCTCTAGCCCCGCAAACTGGCTAGATCCGTCTCAAGAATTTAGCCCTGGAAGACACCCACAAAATGGCATCATTAATTTGCAGAGAAGTGTAGTACAAAATTGGTATATGGCTGCTTTTTTCCTTCCAGACATGAATACTGAGGAGAAACTCGACTTTACATGGGGAAGCAGATTTTAAGCCAGCGCAGAGCTGGTGGAATAGAGATTCCCATGTTCAGCAGATGGCAGGTGAAAAGCCTCATGCACTGATCCACAATGGTGATACAGAGGGAAGGTCTCCTCATCCTTCACTGGTCACAACTTGTGTTGGCATCAGGCCCCACAAAACCATTCCTTCTGCCCACCAGCAGAACTTGTGAAGGATGTTTCTGCTTTGTGTGACCCCCAAGCCTTTCTCTAGCATCACACCACTCTGTCTGAGGACAGAGCCAGGAAACAAGTTGTGGTCTCCTGGTCTCAAGGGCACAGACCCTTCAGATGATGCAAACTCGACTTCAACAGCAGTTTGTTACCAGGGGAACTGTCCAATTCCTAATGTGCTGCAAGAAAACCTCTCTCTCTCCCCGTGTCTTTTTTAGTGTCTTTAGCAAGTGTCAGTCCTGAGGTTACCAGTCCACTACCCAGGCTTGCTTTCCCAGCTCTCTCCAAAGTGCCAGTAACAAAGCAATCAGGACAGTTCAGCAATCAGTGTCTTCATATAATCCTTCCTCTTTGTCATTCAGTAGGAAATAAATCACAAGAGCCTGCTACAAATATACCACCCAGGCACAGATAACATCCCTAAAAAGGGATGTGAAAGACAAAGACTCATCAAGGATTCTGCAGCTGTCAGAGGAAGGTATTTTCTATGGCAGAGAAAATACCTCATTTTCCTGAGTATTTCCCATATGATTTTACCTTCATGCAAACTGTAAGTGTAAAAACTGGAACCCAAGAGATCTCTAGAGGTTCTGCGAATTTTCAACATCATTAAGCATAAGATTAAATGAAATTGGAAACAAAACACAAGCTTTCTGGTATTTCTAGGCCGGTATATACATTCTTACATGAAGCTTATGTGAGGTGAAGGAGAGTTATAAGTGACCATATAGAATTTCAACTTTTGACACAATCTAAATGGCAAAGCTGGAATTCAAATCAAGAGAGTGAAACAGCAGCCACAGAGCACTTCTTGATTGCAATATGTTTACCTTAGAAAAGGATTCTTATGCTCCAAATATTTTTGTAGGTACTTCACTAGTGAATGAACACATTGCTTGTTTTAACTTCACCACCTCTTAGGAGAGGATAAGCCACACCTGATGCTGGACCAAAGCACTCAGAACATCCAGATCCATGTTTGGGAAAATCCAGATTAGGGTGGGTTTTTTGTGATGTTTTAGAATGAACTTGACCAATTTCTTTCTCACTATTAGAGGTACCTTTTGGAGCTTGACACATACATGTTCCCATAAAAATTCTGATTCTGTAGGTTTAGAAATCTATCAGCAGAGGTGCTCTATTCAAAGGACACTGCTTGTTGCTGGACATTTCTGGAATATACATTGATTTCAAAAAGGCAATAAGTGTATTTTTACTCCAACTTTGAACGGCTTAACTTTGCAATTTATCTTATCACTCCTCTAAAAAAGCTGATGAGACTGACAGCTCATTATTTTTTTCATCATCTTCTTTGTGATGATAGCATTAGAATTCATCACCTCGAGAAGACTCAGGGATATTCAAGTTGTGAGAACTTTATGTTTCAGGTTATAATTTTGCTTTGAAGCACCATGTCCTAAGACTTCAAAAAGAATTTTCCTCTGCAGTAAGGAAGGGATGAAGGAAGAGGTAAAAAAAAATAGAGGTAATGTTGCAAGATATGGTTGTTGATCTCACAGTATAAAAATACCTTGGAACCTGTACCTGAATGCATCTTAGTATTTACTGAAGCCAAATCCTCTACAACCAGAGATTTAGTACCTGCAATTTGCAAATGACTGCTGAGTGTTATAATATTTCTTCATCGTACTTTTGCTGTTATACCTTTTTTCACACCATGTGTTAAAGGCAAATCAACTGAGATAATATAAAAGAAGTTGATAAGTCTTTCTGCTCCTATTCCTATCACAGGACCAATGTACAAGCAGGACAGACCAAAAGAAGTCTCTAATTAACTATGCTAATTACTTAAAACGTGGGACTGAAATCTTTTTCACTACTGGGGGGAGGGGAAGAAAAAACAAAAAGTAATTTCATTTCCCACTCCTAGTTTCCCCAGTTAAGACTGATCTCTTCTCTTGGTATTTACACACCTAATGGCCTGCCAACATTCACATACCCTGGGAGGTCAACACAATCAAGGAAACAGTGATATCCAAGGGTATAAAATAGGCAGCAGATATCCAAAGGGATGCACTCCTTCACAACTGAAGAGCGTACAGATGTCTGTACCTCACCTGTTAGTTGTTTTAATTCCTTTCGATGTAGAAATCATTATTCTGATATTTTTGCCAAAAACAAGCTTCTTTTTTTTCCTACATCAAAGGAAATTGGAAGTTCTTAAAAATTGAACTTTATAAGAAAAAACTGAACTTTATAAGACTAGTTTTAATTCATTACTTAATATTCAATTAAATAAAAAGGCACAAAACATCTGGATACTTTGGGAGTTGTCTTATCTGCAGTAATGTCTGTGTGATACAAACTGTCTTGTACAAACCCTTCCCCAAGACAGTGTTCACCTTCCAGTGAAAAACAGGGGGACAGACTCATGACCAAGACTCAGTCACCCAAATGCACACCAAAGGGACTCCCAGGAAGAGCAAAATCTTGGAGGATAATTCATCATTGAATGAAAATTAGGGTCTGATTGCCCAGAATGGATATGAAGGCAGCCCAGATGAAGAGGTAGGACCCATTGCATTTTTTTTTTTAGTACATAGCTATGATATAGAGGTGATGGATTTTACATCCAAAGATAGGCAACAAAGATGGCGAAGGGTCTGGTTTCATGAGGAACAGCTGAGGAAGCTGGGGGTGTTTAGCCTGAAGACAAGGAGGCTCAGGGAAGACCTTATTGCTCTTTACAACTGTCTGAAAGGAGGTTGTGGCGAGGTGAGGGTCAGCCTCTTTTCCCAGGTAACAAGTGCTAGGACAAGAGGAAACAACCTCAAGTTGTGCCACAGGAGCTGTATATTAGATCTTAGGAAAACTTGCTTCATGGAAAGAGTTGTCAAGCACTGGAATAGGCTGCCCAGGGGAAGTGGTGGAGTTATCATTCCTGGAGGTATTTAAAAGATGTGTAGAAATGGCACTTCTACACCATGGTTTAGTGGTGAACTTGGTAGTGCTGGGATAATGGTTGAACTTAATGATTTTACAGGTCTTTTCCAACCTAAACTATTCTTTGATTCTATGACTCTGTATCCAAAACTACTACCAAAGGAGAGACCCTGAACTGTACTTAGGCAGAGCACCAGCAGGTGCAGGAGAAGGCAGCAAAGGTGGCCAGTGCCAGGATATGAAAGAGGAGCGTTGGGGAACATGGGAAGTACAGTGCACGGGCCTGGGTGTCCCACTGCCAAAGGAAGGCTGCACTGTCAGAGTGGGAACTGGAGCAGGCTGGGTGGGTGAGTCAACGTGGACAGGAAGCATCAGACAGAAGATTGCTTGGTTGGTTGGAAATACCAATGATATCTTCAGAAAGGCTGAGGAAGGGAAGTTCCCAGAGCAGCTGAGCTTGTCCCCAGTCATTATCCTCTTTGTGCTCTCTGGTGCAGCTGGGTGAGGTCATTCCGCCTTCCTCTTCCTCTTCGCTTTTGTGGTGAAGTGACATCTCTGACTCTAAACCGGACAAGGGCAGAGCAGACTGCATGATTATTTCCTTCCCAGGGCAGGTCAGGTCTCCCTCACTGAGCGTAAGATGGGCTGTCTTAAGATTTTCAAGGGCACCAACACAGAGATGATGAAGGACCCACACCTCTCGATGGCAGAGGGGCTGCTGCATTTTTGCTAAGCAGCGTAGGCGTTTGTTGCACCCAACATACCATCCTGTGAAAGAGGAAAGGAGAAAGTTGTGTTCACAAGGGAAAAACTGCCCTGCAGTCAGGGGCTGTCCTCATAGGTTAAAGAAGCAGGAGGCATAGCTCTCCAGTACACACAAGATGCCAGCTCAGTGCTTCCTCTAGTTCCTTTGGTTTCTTCTCAAATAGTCGCCTGGAAATTCCATATTCCTAACAGACATGCTTCACACTCAAAAAAGATGCCTTTACAAGAAGGGAAATGGCAGCCTGGTTGTTGGGAGATGTGAAGCTTAGTCCAAAAGAAATGAGTTGGTCATTCCAGACCAGGAGACAAAACCTGCTGCTTGTATCTAGCATAAACCCAATATCATTTAGGCTCCCTTGGCTGGATCTGCACATCCTTTTTTTGAACTGTGGTCGTATCACAGAGCAGCCACACAGCCCCACGTTCATCTTTGAATGGTGCGTTTTGGGGGTGTTCGCAGGGGTCATAGTGGTCACAGACTAGGTTGCTTTCAGAGGAAACAATCAGGTGCTGTGATCGAAGTGTGTAAAAATAAAAATGTACTTTAAACCTTGCTGGGAATGCAAAAGCCCAAATGAATGACTGAGGGCATTCATCTGAAGAACCAGGCTAACCCTGCTTTGGAGTAAAAGGGCAAATTTCATACAGTGGAGATGCAGGGGCTGCAGCATGGGCATCTTCAACCTTCGGGTTTACTCATCGCATACAACCCAAATTTGACATTCAAGGAAGAGGGAAATAGACAGAAATCCCTTTCTCTCCTTGTCTCTGCCTTGAGTTAAGGCTTTGACAACATGGAAAGGGCAGTTTGCAGAACTTAAAAGTGACAGAGCTCAGTGGCAGTAAGTATGATACATATAAGCAGAAATTTTGATATATGTGACTGTTATCCAGCCACCTTTAGTAAGTACAAATTCAGCAAAAAGCAACCAAAAAGGACTGGGGATTAGGGAGATAAATAGGAAAAAGCAGTGCTAAGGCACTTGGGGCAAACCAATCACATGAAACTGCTCAAGCCAAAACAGGGCCTGGCAGTAGATTTGAATAGCGGAAAGACACCTGCTAGAGAGTTCTTTATATGAGAGGTTAGGAGAAATAAGGACAAACTATTATTAGAAAATATACAACCAGAGTATGTAATGCCACTTACATCCAAAATACATTTTTAATCAATCTTCTCCATATTACACATTTATAAAGCTTTTAGAAAGCTTAGCAGCTCAATGGGGTTTGTAACTATAAATCAGGAGGTGTGTCAGTGGCACTGCAACCACATAAACCAAACCTTAGCTGTTAAATGAGCAGAATCTCAACTGATCTGATGCACAATTTAACTTGTCTGGTGGAAGCCTCCAATCTGTCTTGTTCCCAAGTTATTTGGAGGCAATGGCTGATAACTACAGCTCTGCACGCACAGATAAAAACATGACTCTGAGCAATCAGCAAAAACGGATGCCTACCGAGACGCTTTTCCTGCTGCATGTGGCGCATCTGACCCTTGCCCAGCTGCAAAACCACTGCCCTGAGCAGGATGGGAAGTTGGCCCCGAGGTCAGACAGATGCCAGCAGGCACCCCCCATGGGTTATTTCCCCCACCCTAAGGCAGCTGTATCATTCTTGCCAGGGCCAAGGATTGTTCAGACACCAGCAAACAGCAGGGCAATAAGGTTGCTGAGCCCCAAAGTGTAGCAGGCAGCCTTGGGGGGCTTTTCTTGGTGTCAGGTGAGGGAGAGGAACAAACTTGGCAGCACCTAGGAAAGACAAAGGATTCAGCCTGGAGCCAAAGCTCATCTAAACCTAGCTTTATTTCAAATGTACAAGCCACTATGCTAAAATACCCAACACGCTGCAGCAGACTGAGCCATTCTGAGACAGGAGACTAGATACCTTTACCTAAGTCTGATGGTTTTCTTAGTTACTTCTTTCTTTTTTCCATTTCTGTGAGAATTCATGGAGTTTTAAACACTATTTAAATGGAAATGTCAAGCACTAGCAAACCACAACACGGCATCTAACACAATGCAAAGGTAAAGCCGATTCTCCAGCCTATTGATACACGAAACCCCTAGGGCAGTGTAGGAGAAAAACAGTAATCAATAAAACACTATTGTATGTGGCACTTAATACAAAAGGCAGTGTTCTTCAGAGAACAGTGCTTAGAGAATAGACTACTTCTGTGAGTGCGCTGGTACTCAGAACTCATTAAATAAAAACACTATCGAGTTAATTAGTTAATGTCTGGTAAGCCCTTTGAAGAAATATGATATTGTGTATATCAGTGCCAGCTGTTATTTATTTCAGGGCTAGTGTATTTGACTGTGTCAGTACAATCCCCTTTGGCTTCAACCGTGAGATCTGAATAAAGACAGGAGCTAATATCAGGACAGAATTTGGCCTTTAAACTTTAAAAATGCTGCTTTTAGCACCTGCCATCTCTTCCTGACTTTAAGTTCTATCCCAAACCAGGGATAACAAAGTTTTCTTATACAAACAAGAGGTACCTTACACATGCAGAAAGCAGTTCTCCCTTGCCTACAATTTCCCCACAAGCCATAAAACAATACCAGCTACTCAGACTGAAGCAAGCTTAGGCAGCTCCGAGACACACAAAACATGAAAAGAAGTACTACAGAACAATGGCATGGACAACAGGGGAGTTATTACACTATGAAAGATGCATACCCAGACTACACTAGCTCCTGAGAGCTCTGCAGAAATATCAGAGCAAGATACATCTGTGCCAATGTCAAAAGGTAAGACATATAAACACCCTAAAATGCAACCCATGCAGTCTCGTAAGTATACTTGAGAGGATTGTGCTGTGGCAGGAAAATACTGGCTAGAAAGCTACCAATAAATCAACCCTCCTAGGAAAATATCACCTCTAGTCCTCCTTAGTATTTAAACCTTCCTTTAAATTGGCGTTCACCTGTTCCTTACGCAAAAAGCTGAGTGTAAAGGTCTCTAGTATACCTATAAAGCAAGATGCCTAAAGTTCAAAACAAGTGAGGCATCCCTAGAGAGATGATGGGGTTTGGGTTTGTCCTCCAGAGAGGTGTTGTAAGCGTGGTAGCAGACACACAGCTTTTACCAGCAAGCATCTTGTCACTAGTAGTGGTCCCTGGCCACACAGTTATGCCTCTATGCTGTGGTGGGACCAGCAATTCAACCAAGAAGAACACCACCTAAGCCATCTGTTTAATATCTGCACACAGAGAACATTCAGAAAGCTCAGCTCCCCTGATGTTTTGTTTGATGCATGGCAAGCATCTTTCTGTGCATGAAGCCAATACAGATCTCAGTTCTTCAAAGATGATACAGGTAATTATACATACACATAATTATATGTATTATCTCATCATAATTATAGAAGATACATTTATATACCGCAGGCTAGGTCAACTGTTTACTGCTTAGAGCTTACCTGCATTTACAAGACAAGTTTGTAAATTAAGAAAATTAAATTAACTATTATATGTTGTTATTTTGAATTCTATTCTTTAATAAGTCTAAGAAAGGACAATATGATATCAGAGGAAGAACTTTCTCAAGATAAAGCAACGTTATTATTCTAGAATAAAATATTGTCCATGTGTGGAACTAAATTTGAGTATCCCAGGATTAATAATTGTGAAGGCTCTGCCTGCATGTAAATACACCTCTCTGCCCCTTCAACTGCACAATCACTCTGCAAAACCTCAAAGAAAGCAATTTAGATTTTTTTTTAACAAATGCAAAGAATGAAACAAATCAGGTAACTCAAAAAGGCCAAACTATGAAAAATAGATTTCATTACTGACTCAAAAGGCAAGACCATTTGGGAAATTGGAAGCATGGATTATTACCTCCAGAGATTCATAAAGTCTTTCTTTTACTACATTAACTCTCCCATCCATTATTCATCAGAGATGCCAAATTAGACAATTTTCATGTCAAATCACTCCTAGGCAAACCTCTCCTGTACCAGTGAGGGGCCAGGGGCCAGCAGGGCTGGTGTGGCACCGTTGTGTGTAGGGGGGCTGAGGGACCACACCAGCCCACCTTCACCTTCCTTGAACAAAAGCAGTTAGCTCAAGTGAACGGGCTCTGGGGCACAGCACATTAGGTCTCCTGCCTGCAGAAGCTGGGATGAGTTTTGCTTCTCCTTGAAAGATGAGATGGACCATTTCAGGCCTCAGTACCTCCCCACCATTAGAAAAAGCAACTCCTTGTAGGATTTTATCCTAGGCTTCTTCATATTCTTGCACACATCCACTAAGATGTTTGGCGGAAATTGAGAGGGATAGGAGCAAATAAAGGTAAAAGACAGATAAGATGGCACCAGGAATACTTTACTATTCTGTCAGATAAAGGCACATCCTGTCACAGTGCCTTCTACGTGCCCCTTCATCTTTACTCTGCCCCTATGGCATTTGGTATTACTTGCTCCATATTTCCACTGGTTCCTGCACCCCTGGCACCCTTCCTCTGCCAGCATCTATCATTCTCTTTCTCCCTGCAAGGGACTTGCAACTCCATCCCTTCATTATCAGTCTCTCTCTTCTTTTCTCCTCTTCCACACTATAATTTTTAAAGGCTGTCCTGGAAGGCTGGGAAGAACTAAGACAGTATCTCTGTGTGTGAGTATCTATATACATGTGTATGTGTACATGTGTGTGCAACATTCCACCACCCTCAGGAGCAAAAGAAACACCTTGTCCTTCGCTGCAGTCAGAGGGTAAGGAGTGGAAGAGTGCACAGCCTTGGGCACATGCAAGGTCCCACTGCTGAGGGGAGTAGCAGTGGTCAGGGACTGAAGCCCCTGGGGAATCCACCCCAGCATCCGTGGATGTCCTGCAGCACCAGCGCTCAGTTCAGTGTCTCAGATGGTACCAGCCTCGAAAATAATCTGAGCAGAACACATACAGGCCAGCCCATTTATTTGCCACCGATATTTCAGAACCAGCCTTTCCCAGATAATTTTAGCTTGCTTTACCAGTTGATCTGGAGAGCAAGGGGAAATTCTGTTTTTTCTCTTAACATTGTTTATACAATACTGTGATGAGCTGCATACATACAGCCAGAGGGAAAACGAGGCTTAGCAAGTACTACTTCTTGGCAAACAGTTTTTAAACAGATGTTCAGCTGTCGTAAGATGCATTGTAGTGGTGGGCTGGGCCCTAGTACAATGTGCAGCCAAGGATGTAGCGACAATTGTACAGGATTAATTAAACTTCCTGAATGACCTCACTTCAAGGCTCTGCAGAGACCAGATAAGAATCACACAGCTTGGCCAAGAGCCTTAAAAGGGAAAGGAAAGGGAGGGAAAAGGACTTTCCGTAAATGTGGACTTCTTTCTCTGGGTTGTGGAGCAGCACCTGCAGGTCCTGTCAGAGAGGGGGGCAGTGTGGCTGCTCTCGCTCAGTTTAAGCAAAGAGAGATGAATGGGTCAGATGTGCAAGCAGATGGCCACAGGCATCCCTGGAACCTTACAGCAGTGTGCAGAGCAAGCTCTCTCTCCAACTTCCCCTGCAGTTCTGCTGCCCTCACCCCTTTTTGTGTAGCACTTACACAGCACTTCCCATCCATTCCAGGATCCCAGGGTACAGAAAGAC
This sequence comes from Corapipo altera, assembly GCF_003945725.1. Taxonomy (NCBI): domain Eukaryota; kingdom Metazoa; phylum Chordata; class Aves; order Passeriformes; family Pipridae; genus Corapipo; species Corapipo altera. Next base: position 10,559,711 of record NW_020884880.1, read on the forward strand.
CTAACAACACAAAGTTACGGGCACTTATGCTACAAATAATGTAATTTCCTAATTCGGTCCCTCGATCCCCTGATCACCCACACTTCATAAACGCACCAAAATCTGGCTCAGTCCAGCTGGCAATAATTTCCCATAATCTGAAAGCATGAAAGAAACCATTACTAATTTGGCTTATTCCTTCCATGTCAATCTTCCAACACTACTGTAGCAGGCTTTGCAACCTGAAAACACCCCATGTATGCCCGACTGCCACTTCATAGGATATACAAGCTGTACAACCTGGTGTCATACTACTGCAACAGCAGCTGGCAGACTGTGATGCAGCACTGAGGCACTGAACTGCAAAGGTACTGCAAAACAATAACATCTTAGGTTATAAACAAAACACAGATACTACGGAACTAAACAGGGCCAGGACATGAACTTGAGCCCAGCCCGTATTGTTGAACTTTCAACAGGCTTCCTGGCCTGATTGTGTCTTCAAAGACAATGCCCAGGTTTATTTCAGGCAACGCCGTGCTCTATTAATTAAGAGAAGATGAGTGATGCTACCTCGTTCTGTAGAGAAAGAGCTCATCCATCAGCAATGCAGCATCCCCGTGGGATGACCGGGACATGGCCCATTTCACTTGCTCCTCAGGGTGATCATGCAAAGCCCAGAGATATCCCCTCATTCTGGTCTGTGGACATGAGCCAGTTTACACACCTTCACCTGGGAATGAAGGATTGCTACTCAGGGCAGATGCCTCTAGCAGCATAGACGTAGTCAAAAGTATTCAAGTGCTTAGCTTCCTTTGATTTCAGGCACACAAGCACCTTAAAAAATAGAGTTTGAATTTCACCATAACGCTGGGAGCATGATTTCACATCACAGTTAGTGCCATGTTCCCCTGGGATGGTCCTGCTCTCCACCATGCTCTCATCAGTTTTGATGGCTCTCTTTTCCATCGCACCAATCAACTTACCAAGCCAGAGCATACTAGGTGCCTGGCTACAGAAGCGGTGTGACATGCAGCTAAAGATGGTGTGAAAGAGAAGTAATACTCCTTTCCACTGCAGGCAGCAGTTTGATTGTCTTAGATGCAAGAAGTGCCCCTGGAGAAATAAGCAGTTCTTAGGGAATAGCATGGCTTCTGCTCTCTGCACAAGTGATGTTTGTTGTGTCCTACAGTGCCTGGAGAAAACTTGCTGCTATAGAGCTTGGTCTGCACGTTTCCCATCAGCATCCTGGTACGTGCACCAAGTCCCAAATGAAATTCTTAGGCTCAACTCATTCAGCCCTGCTGCTGATCTCAACGTATGGAAAGGAGTTCAGAAAATTACCCAGAGAATGAAAAATATTCTTATACAAAAATAATATTTCTCAGTGTAGGAAATATCTTTGGCCTTTCCTACCCACAATCCTGAAGAGAAAATCAGTGTGTCAGAGGAGCAGTGAGAGGAATCCCAATGGTTTTAATACTACACATATATCTAATGTATTTACATGCTGATCTTATTGTGTTATATATAACATAAAAGGTTGTGAAAAACTGCTGGAGAAGGCAAAACAGAAGAAAAGTTAAATAACTTGCTGAAGTCCCACAGCAAATCACTGATAAGAATCAAGAATAGAATCCATGTGAAACAGTAAAAGAGAGCAGAACTCAAAGTGATTGGCAAGATGCCTATCAATTTCAAAGGGACCACAATTTAATCCCCGGAGTCTTGGCTTCTAACCTGACCTTCTTGTGGCACAGCAGATTATCAGCTGAGAAACTCCTCTGTTTCAGGCTGATCAGCATGAAGATGCATGTGACATGCATCCTAATAAGCAAGCTATGATAAATTTGTTTTTAAGTACTGCTTAAAAAATAGGTCTAGTAGATATTAGAGCCATCAAAAATGTGGTGAATTTTTTTTCCTAGATTTACTTGCTTTATGTGATCCAGGATCCAAATCCCTACTATTCTTACACTTCCCAAAAATCCAGAAAATTTATCATTTTCTTCAGCTAAACACAGTAAGTTTCCTTCCCAAATACAGAATTCACCCCATGAAATTTAGAATAGCACATTCAAATAGAGTTAAGCACTTCCATTTAATCTTTAACATCGGTTTAATTACCGCATAGCTTGATCTCCTGGAACTTTCTTTTCACAATTAGATTCCACAAGGACAAGAAAAAAGGAAGAGTTGTGGATGTCGCCATGCTCATAATGGGACATCTTTCATCAGTAAAATAATAAAGAAAATGGCCAAAAAAGGTTGTGCTACTTCTGTGGCAAAATGAGACAAAGAGGAGAGACATCCATGTCTGACAACACACATCTTGTAGGAACACACTGGGCAGCCTGGATAACAAAACACCCCAGACCTTTAGCACCTCTGAAGCATGGGAAGAAAAGCCCACTGTTCTCTCCCAGATTGACCGTTCCTGTAGAAAGAGGAAAGCACAGAACTGCCCCTGGCAGTACCAGAGAGCCACTTGCTTTCTCCAAGCCCTGGGCTAGCCCTGGCCCTGCAAAAGGAACATGTGAACTGAGCTTACAGCAGAAGACAAGAATTGCTGGGGATACCAGCAAACACTGAGCCTCTACCAGAGCGCCTGAAGGGCAACACTCATTGTTTTCTTTGCACAACAAGAAAACAGCAGTGTTACATCCTCTGCACACTCACAGAGTAACCACATCTGTGTTCTTTGTTGCTGGATGCTTAAAAGATACTGTTGTTGGAAAAGCTCAGCCAAACGTGTGCAAAGCACACAGTTTCTACTTCGTTTTCTGCATGCAGAACTAAGTTTTGCTTTAATACCTTTAAAAGCACACAGCAAACACATTTAGTGACTTTGTGCTGATTCCCACCTGAATGCTTTTTGCACAGTGCCCAGGCTTTACCTGTAATAACATCTCATCTGGAAAAGTAACAATAGGAAACAAAAATTATGAAGAATTAAGCTATAAATCACTTGTTAAAACAAGTATATTAACCTGCTTACATTGGAGGAAGAGAGCATGATCTTTCCTGAAAGCTCAGTTCACCTCCTGAGCAGACGTGTCAGCAGCAGTGCCAATGCCACTATAAATTAATCACCTGTAGACCCAAGGTTAAAAGGCTGATTTATGTCCAGAAGTAGAACAATGGTTACAAAGGCCTTTCTCAGCCTAGAGATTCAGATGGAAAAAGTCCCCAGGTTCAGAAATCCTTAATTCCAGCTCAGACCTGTGATTAAAAATAAAAAGCAGGAACCTTTATCTTATGATAAAAAGCATCCTCAGCTTAAACAATTATTATTTGACTCATAGGACTAAGAGCGTACATGATCCTTGAGGACTTATTCTCACAACCTCAACAGATGTTATTACCCAGTGATTAAGTAATTGTTTTCCTTCAGAATTGTTAAAAAATTATATTGATAAAAAAAGAAACAACAATAAAATACATCAAAACCTCATGATGGATTTAGATAAAAATCATAATCATCTGTGCTCAAATTGTCTTAGATGAGACTTAGAAACCCTAAAAATGGCCCAGAACTCAGAACTCTCAGATTTAGGGGAAAAATTAGAGTTTCTTTCACTATTGTTTTTCTTTCCTGAGCTTCCTTTATTTCAAAAAGAAAAAAAAAAAAAGACTAATTTGCACAGGGGAAAAAAGAACCAAACAACGGTTTTGCTAAGAGGATTCCATTTCAGATTTGGCAAAATAATTTTGATGCTATTTCAGAAAAGCGCTTTTGCAAAATGAGTGCTATTCCAGCTTCCACCTTCAGGCTTTTCCATCAACCTTCTGTTGCACATTGATGTCTCTGACACTACACAAGCACACACCTTCACCTGGCTCAAGCCTTCCCTGTGCTGCTTTTCCCCAAGCGCACTGATTTCCGGGTATGACTGGCAATTCTTGGCTATTGCCTCTCTGCATGTCACAATGATCCTCTTGACTCCTCCAGCAACTCCAGAAACCTTCTCAGCATTGTGCTCACAGAGGAAGGTAGCTAAGTTCCCGCACAATCAACACTGGCACCTGCTGAGCAGCAGCACTTCTGTGTTGTCCCATGGATCTAGTTTATCATTAGATAAGATTGGACCCATTCCAGTCAAGAAGAAAATTATACATTCACAGCATCGGCATGAGCCAAATGAAATATTTCTAGGTTTTCTTGTGACTGAAGTAGTTAGCATTCTATTATGCCAATGCTACATTTTTATAAACTAGAAAGCAATTATTTTGGTATCGAAGCCCAGCATCATATGTATAATCTTTAACGTAGAAAGCAAATCACTACAAATAGGTAAGATACTGATGGAACAGACACTACACAGGCAGAAGTGCATGTTGCTTCAAGCAGCTATATCCCTACCTCCCCCCAGTAAGCTATATTAACTGCTCTGACACCTCTTCATGACAGATAATAACCCCACTAACAAGCACCTGACTCTGCCTAAGTATCTGTTAAAAGTGTCACTGTCACTCCAGTGGGAGCTCTGCTTAATGCTCCTCTCCCGGTGAGGTGAAGCAGCTCAGCACAAACAGGCAGCTCCCTCCTCTGCTGCAGCCATCTTGCCAAGAGCTGCAGGCTCCTACTTTTCCATGTCCTACAGCAGCCCACCAGTTTTTCTGCCACACTCCCTAGAGATGCTGGAAGGATATGGTCTCAGTCCTAAGCAACTGGGAAGCCCTCTCTTATCTGCCAATGGAAGCTGTGGAATAGGGTACTAAAGCTTTTAAATTGACATTGCATAAAAATTCTCAAATGCTTTCAACATTTCAGTTAAAGACACTTCCGATCCATTCTCAAGAAGAGGTAGAAAGAGCATTCAGCTGCAGCTTTTCCAGGGCTTTTCTTTCCTGTAACAGCATGTTCTGCCCTGTGGGACTTTGGTTAGGAGTGCCCAGCTCTGGAAGCATGAGTGCAGCGCAATGGACCTGTGAAAAGGTGTGATAAACACAGTACACTGTGGGGTGGGGTGGGCAAAGGAAGGTAGGAACCAACTGGATTTTTAATCTATAGATACTAGTTCTGCCAGCTATCATAAATTTAAAGAAGAAACAAAACAGCAGTCAGAGGGAAACACCTGCAGCTCCTTGAGAGTCCCTCAGCTTTGAAATTCTTTGTTTCACCGATTTAAATTAAGCAATTACTAATGTGCTGCCTTTTTTTTTTAACGTGCTTCCCAAGCAAATGTTACCCATGAGCCTTTGATAAGACCACAGCAGAGAAAGGGCACGTAAAAGATGACTCCGAAATTTGTTGTTGTCACACTGAAAAGATAAAAAGCCTTTTCTCTGCCACAGGGGTGGGGAAAAGCAGAGTATTTTAATCAAATTAGCCTGCTGGGTACCTAAGATAGATAAGTGTATGCAGAGTGTATTTACCACATACTGTTCTTGAAGGGGGTTGATAGGGAACATATGTGAAGACCTGATGGTGCTGGAAGGATCTGAAGACTCCCTCCTCCCTGCCATCAAGGTTTCTTTTGGCTGCACAGTTTGAATCTGGCTCAGTCCCTCTACTCTGATCTCCACCACCATGCCTCTGCAACCAGTGCTAGACTTCCCTCATGAAAGCAAAAAGTTATACATACTCTGCCTCCTGGAAATGTTCCTCTCAGCAGTCCTTCCCTTCCCATGGGTCTTCTCTAAATCTTACTGTTCTCTGTGTTAGTTAATCCCCCAGATAATTCTGCATGGGCTGAAGTGATGCCTGGGAATCAGAAACTTTCTCCGGCAGGGAAAGGGATGGAAAAAAAGAAGTTAAAGCTCACTTTAAAATGTTCGGTTGTTGTGTTTTTTTAATGTCTGGGTGATAAGTCCACTGAGACAGCATCAAACCACATATTTCTTAGGCAGTGGCTAGCACAAAAGGCTTGGCTCCATTCCCCTTAGACCTGGGAGCTTTGTGGAGCAGAAGACTTTTCCCATGAGACTCCACTTCCCAGGAAGTTTTATTTCCCTATATCTGAGATCTGAGACCACATGCCTGGAAGCAGAGAAGGGAGCCTTCCCATCCATTTTAACCCTTCATACCATGTAAACCACTAAGCTACTAACATCCCTGAGCTGCTGCATTTGCACCAGCTGCATATTGCACTTTCCAGAACAGTAGAAAAGAAAGGCCATGGGAATATCTCATGAGCATTTCAAGGGTAATGTGCTGTGCTGTCATGTTTACAGATTTGAACATCCTCACTATCTCACATCGAGCAAAAACTAAAACAGGCCCCAGTGGCAGCATGAGCTGTGTGTTGTCATATCACAAACTCCACAGGGCCCATGCAATCAAGATCAGGCCCATTCACTGATACCTACCCACTATGGATACCTATGCCATGAACAAGTCACTCCGCCTTCTGCTTGCATTGAATCCACTGGGTTTATTTTAAAGCTGTCTTTGAATCAACATGACACATCTGCAAATACTAAACCTCAAGCTACTCTGTTGAGGATTTAAAGAGGGCAAATAGGGCACAACTACAATGGAAATGACAAGTCCTAGCAGAAAGAATATTTTAAAACCTCAGAGATGTCCTTTTTATAACTTCAATTTTTTAAACACGCGTAAGGTTGAAGATGAAGCCAGCATCACATGCAATCACAAACTAAAACTGGTCCAAAACCACAAAAAAAAATGGAGGCAGAGAAACACAAAGTTAAATTTCTGCATGGCTGTTTTTCCTCCCCAAAGGGGAGGAGCTACCACTGCCTCTACCTGCCAGAAAGAGACAGGTGAATGAATGGCTTTTGCCTTCTCTGGACCTTCAGGTGCTCCGGGTGGCCTTGAGTGGAAGTGGCAGACACCTCTCTGCCCCATCCCCTCCACCATTTGCTAGCCACCGTGTTTCATGTTCCTCCATATGGATTTGTGCCTTCTGACCTGGTAGATTTAACCCAAATGACCCGGAAAGTTTGTGTTGCATCATGCCTGCAGGCCCCGGGCCAAGGAAGATTGTATGGGTGGGAAGTAGAAGGTTTTCCAGAGGAAAGCCCCTGCAAACAGGGAAGAAAGCCAGGCTCAGATTTACATTTGTGGTCTGAAATTGAGCATCAAGGGAAACTCCAAGTACTGTAAGAGCAACATTTACACGGTGAGCCTACTACACCACGAGATAGCTGTCACCTCTGTGGTGACACCCCCTGCCCTCTGCTGCTCTCAGCCCGCTGCTGACAGGCTTCAGTTCTCCTCTGCCTCTTTCTAATAGTGCCTGGCTTAAGTGAGAGCAGTCTTGAAACTGTTAGGGCACCATGGTCCCATGGGACTCTGTTGCTCCCTGTGCACCAATGCTGAAACCTGTCCAGGTCACACATCCCAGGAGCAGGGTCCTTCCCTTCATGGTCAGCACCTAACATCATCTGCTTCTGACGACCGTCTATGAGATGACCATTGTCTAGCTTAACTGCTGGATAAGATTTCAGAACAAAAAGCACATTTGTTAATGAGCTAATTGATTCGTACTTGTCAACATGTAAATGTTTCAGAATAGCTACACAGGTCCTCCTCAATGCTGCACGTGGCAAAGGGCCTAACTTCTTGAAACCTCATCTTTCTTTTTCCCCTGGCAAAACTCTGGATATTGCCTACAGTTAGAAAAATGGCTTCTCCTACATGGCTCTACACATGGCTCTAGACCATATGGCCATGTTAGCAGTATTACTGGGGTTAAAGACTTCCAGCCATTTGCTGAGTCATTAGCACCCATCTCCTGCTCTGAATCCACTACTGCAGGCTGCTCTGGGAGCAGAACATTCCCCAGGAGAGGAGGGATTTCTCTACCCGGCCTTAGAGCTGTGAACAAGGTGAGCTGGCTATGTCACAGATTATTGATTCAGGATGGGCCAAGCTTCTCCGGAAGCTGAGAAACCTCCTCTCTCCGTGTACAAGAGGAGTCTGACACCAAAAAAGCAAAAAAGTGTGGCCTTGTTAGAGAAGATACCATTCATCTCACACTCCACTGATGCCATGATTCCCAAATTTTAGGCTAACTCCATAAACCTTAATTTTTTGCAAAGCCTTTTTTCTTGTATTGGAACGAACTATGTCACCAACATACCTTGAAACCTCCTGGAAATATAAAATTGTAGCAAGGAGAAAAATCGAGCCATGTGAAGACTTTTTATTTTCACAAGATTCTAGATTGCTGTAGTTTATAGGTGAAGAGTATTCCAATTTTACATGTGCAAATCAGGCTATTGACAGGAGCCATTATTACACAGATTGTACAGAACACAGCCTGAATACAGTCCAGTCAGCATTAAAGAAAAAAATTGCTAATTAGGTGAGAGAAGTACCTCAGCCTGGCAGTGCAGAGACCCACAACTAATGAGGCACCAGTGTTGCATCTCGCGTGATCAATCTCTGTAACTTTTCAAACTCTTTGTTCTATATTTAAATATTTTAATATTAATGTATTCTAATGCCATCTGAAATGAAAAATGAGTTCTATCAAAATTGTGGTTTAAAGAAACTTCCAACAACAAAAAAATGCCAGACTCTTGTAGATCAGCCTGTTCTGGTTATTAAAACCCAGAACACCTATTTTAAGCGGAAAATCTACCTATAATGGACTCCCAAGAGGCTATTCAGCCAGCTACAAGAATTTTATGTTTACCTTGAAAGCAGCCATCAGTATAGGCTTAATGATGCCTAAAAACATCCCTAAAACCTGTGTTTATGGGCTAAATAACTTCTACAGTCTAAAGTAAATTCAGTAGAAAATACTGTAGTAAGAACAAGAGTGCAATAAATAACAATTAACATGGAGGCAAAATGCACCAAAAGTACCAACAGAATAGGATATTCCTGAAGGTCCCGGCGTAATTTTTTTCTGCGTGCAACAATTTTTCCTATCCTTCTAAAATAGAATACTGGGTGTTTCTCAGGGCTTCTAAATAACTCACAAAAGAGGAAAGAAAAAAAAATCCTGAACTGCTATTTTGCGTTTTCTTAGGCAGTCAGACAAGGTCAGCCAGGTCATGCTTGACCCCCAAATGGTGTTTCCACTCAAATTAGTTTATCAAAGCATAGGAAAAAAAATAGTATTTTCTTCTTTCAGCCCTTCTCAGATACATTTACATCTGTAAAAACCAATAGCAGATTAAAGTAATTTCCTCCTCTACATAAAGGAGAAAATAAGAATCATTTGTGTGCCTGCCTGAAATCTTCTCTCAACTCCATCCACCAGTCTAAGAAAAATATTAACTCTCCCTTCAAAGTCTGTACATTTGTCAATGTCAGAGATGTCTCCAGTCTTCACAGTAATATTTCTTTGATCTTTATTTAGCACTTTGTGGGTTACAGTTAATTTTTTTTTATTTGTCTTCCCAACAGCAAGTAATGAGATACAATTTTAGGAAGGTGGAGTGAGAGGAGATAAGATGTTAGGAATAAAAGCAGATATTCAGAAAATGTGAAATCTATCTGAATTTGGTTGTCCTACCAGGTAGCAAGCTCCATGGGCTGGCTCCTTTTGTGAGAATTTAGGAAATCTGTGCTTAGATGTTTCTTTAAGTGCTAGTTCAGTGCATGAAGTTCCTGTGAATATTTTTTTAATTTATATGTTTCCATAATGCTGGCATCAGTATTTCCAGTCTTGTGGCCAGACTGTTGTTACTGAGCCTACTAATCTCATCAATTAATCTGTGACAGCTCCTTCCAGTGAGTGTGGCATTTGGCAGAAAGAAGAAAATGTGGTCCAGGAAATCATCTTCATTTATGAACTGCTGCCTCCCTAAGGGAAAAGAGTTGTTTCTGATTTTCCCTCCATTGTGACTGTAATGGAAGACTGTACGTAGTCCTGCTATACTGGCCTGCATGCATGGCTACCATGCTAAACAAATCACACATTTTGGATGAGGCTTTCGGAAGTGCTGGATTGCCTTGTGGCTGTTGCTGCTGATGGTAGCATAAGACTGCCAGGTTTCAACACAGCAACTACTCAGCTTCTTTATCGACAAAATAATAAAGACAGGTTTCAAATATGAGTCATTCAGCCAAAGCATCTTTCATGCATTACTGTTCTGAAAGGTGAGGAGAGGCAATCAAGGAAATTGAACCAAGGGACAAAGGACTGCAGTCTGGCTCTCTTTTCCTGGATGGAGCTGAAGCAGCAACATCCCTAAAACAAAATCAGTATTCAGCAGTGCAACCAGAACTACCCAACACAACAGAATATCATAAATATCCAATGCAGAGATGGCTGGGGCCTTACTACTACAACTCTGTTTCTGCAAGGAACAAAACACTCTGAAATGGATCAAATGAATAATTAATAACTGGTGCCTGCACCCACCAGCATGAAATTGCTCATTTAATTCTAATCAAAGTTAAATCTCGGTTTTCTAAGGCCCAACTTTTTATTAACTTTACTGCAAAATCATAACTGTTCTAAAGATGTTTATTCAATGCTATTTACAGTTTGGTTTTCATGATATCCTGAAAGAGTTTGTTCTCTTCGTGGCTTGCCTCACACAGGTGAATTACATACGAGTAACAATCTGCAGGATGCACAACATAAGCACAGCAGTCAGTTAGAAATCCAATAGCTGGCTGAGCAACCTGACCTATCAGTATGTTCCTCTTCAGACTGGTGGTACAGTATGTCAGCAGAAGCTGCAGGAGGACATAGTCGAGACCAGAAAACAAGACAGTGATGTATAGCTCAGACATGGATTCCTTTCACAAATCACGTTAGTTTTCATCTCTTCAGATACAGTCTTTCTTCTTCCTTCATGTGCCCTCCCACCCTAGAGGAAGAGTTAACAAGTATCATTCACAGACGCACCCTTCTCACCTCTCTGGCTCTGCCCCAGGGTCCCCGGCTGTAGCACACCAGCCAAACAGGGCTAGATGCAGCTCTCCAGAACTCGTCAAAGAAACATAAAGACTCAGACAGAAGAAATCAAACAAGCTGTAAACCAGGAGGTTATTCCAGAGGAAGTCTCTATGGAGGTGCCTGGATTATCTTAATAGCTTTGTTGGCTTAAACACAGTCCACAGTTTAGAAGTTCCAACTTCTGCCTCCCTAGATGAAGCCCATAGGGACCACCTTGTTCTCTTATTTTCATTGCTTTTCTACTTTCACCCAAGGACAGAGGTATCTAGTTGATAGGAAACACTAGGTTCACAGAATTAGTAGAATTTAAGTTTTCTGAACATTATCATCGGAATTTCTGTCCTGGGAATATGGCAAATTCTTACTGTATCATGGTGACCATCAGTAACATAGCCGACCTAAAAATTATTTTAGTCTTAATATTATTATCAGCTCAATGAGTTCTAGCACTAATCACATATCCTCAGAGCTTCTGACCTTTAACAATTAAATTATTTGAAAGAATATAGAAAAAATGGAGAAAGTAGCAATATCTGTTTTCCCATTTGAAACAATCTCCAAGTAACTTACTATGTGGGGGGGCAACTCACAACTTACATAGGAAAAAAAATATTAAAAATTGAACACTTCCCTGAAATATCCCAGCTTATAACCATAAGGGTCTATTACAGTAAGCAGATTATGTCAGTGATGAACATGGGGAGTGAACGTGTTAGTGGGATCTGACCAAGGCTCTCATCACTATCACAAAGCACTGAAGAAGCATTACTGACGGCTGCAACCCTCCACCTGCATTATCTCCAGAAATCTGAGGGCCCAAATGGGAAACTGCACTGACTGGTAGAAGAGAACTTAGGGCAATAGCAGTGATGATTTAATGATTTGGCCAACACTAATTAAAAGAAGCACAACACTCTGTATGTTTTTGTATTCCACTGAAGGCACATAGTACATTATGTGGGACATTAGACTTAAAAGCTCCCAGTGTATGTAATGAATTATGCAGCAGTGTTTATTGAATAATTTTACTAATAAGCCATCTTAGATTTAAATAATAATAATCTTGCAAGAATGATTCATGCATTCCAAGTGCCTGGAGCAAGGCGTACCTTCCTTAACAGGAGGCTTACAGGGACCTGGTGGCTGAGGGCTTACCAGCTATGCAGAAAAATGAGGACAGAGGAACAACATGCCTAGGTTTGTCCTGCCATTTCAGCCATCCTAGAGCCAGCTGTGTGCTGGGAGCTCAGGACCACAAATATTACACATATTATATATAGGGGCTTTTGCTGGCAGCTGCAGATCATCCTTCCATATACATCTAGAACCAGAGCTAAGCAGAAGCTTATGAAACACAAGTGAGAACTGCAAGACGGCAAAGTGACAATATATTGATTTTGGTGATTTTGGTCCCATTAAGTGGGGATCACTCAAATATGCCATCAAACACATCAGGAAGGAAAACTAGAATTTTGCAGCACTGCTTCATGTGCTCTAGGGTCTTAATGACTTATGTATTAGCATAATGTAACATTATAATTTGCTACAATTATGTAATTACAACAATATTATTAAATATTATAATGCATAAAATTGGTATAATAATGTTGCATAATTATAATCTGCAATATAATACATGAACTGATTTGTATACTATGCAACACGACATTATAATGTTACATTCTGGCATTTCCCATGCTCCAATTGTAGATTGTCACTTAAAGCATTCACTTAAATCCCTATCCACAGCTCCCTTGTGCTTTCTGGCCTACCTTAATTTCTTTTCTATCTTCATCACATAGTTTCTGCCTAATATGGCTTGCTCATCGCTTGTGTTCCACCACAGTGTTTTTGCCTTGGCACATGTGGTATTCAAATCTGGTCCTGGTGGATTATAAACCATTTTGAATTAATGCAGAACTGTTCAAGAATGTAATCACAAAGCTCCATAGAAATAAAGCTTCTCCACCACTCAGGGTCTGGCTTTGTCTTTTTTACTAACTAGAAAATAATAATCTTTAGGAACTATTAGCGGAGCATAGAAACATCCTTTAATTTGAGTGATATACTGTAAATTAGCGTATCTGCATACTGATTGTTGAGCATATCTGGAACCAATGGATCTGCTACAGTCTGTAACAGTCGCCTTATAGCTCTATTAGTCATGATAGCAACGGAGCCTTGCCCTGGATCACCCAAGGACCTGCAGCCTAACTCCCAGCTTTGCTGTCTGCTTTGCATACTCCTAATCAATCTTTCAGAGGTAGGAATCACTTCTTTTTTTTCTGCATATTAATTTGGCAGCAATAAATAGCCAGGTAGTTGGTTTATGCTCTGAAAATTTAAATCCAAACACATCATCCGGGATAGATGGAGCGACCAGGATGGATGGAGCGGCCGGGATGGATGGAGAAACCGGGATGGATGGAGCGGCCGGCGGGCGCCCCCTGGTGCCGCCGCCCTGGCAGTGCCCACGGATCGGGACCGGGAGCAGGGTCAGTCCAGTGGAAGCTACTGAGTGGGGATAAACCTTTAGCTCGGCCGCAGTTCGCCCTCACTCCAGCGGGAACAGCACAGGGATGCAGAGATGCAGCTTCCCAAACACAGAGAAACTCTTCATAATTATGAAAAAAAAAATAATTTAAGAGTGAGAATTAAACTGACTTCAAGGTATTTAAAATGAAAAAAACCCACCCTATTTCTAAATTAGGCCATCAGAAACATACTTACAAGTCCTCAAACAGGTAATTGAAAGACTGCTTGTCTGACATGCAGACAGGTGTTTGGCTATGGTACCACTGAGTAGCATTCACAAAAAAGTACAAGTCAGGCAGTGCTCCAAAGCACAACTGAAAAACAAACAAACAAACAAACAAATAAAACCCAAGCAATTCCACCACACACCTGGTTTCTAATAATAAATTTTTTAAAACCACCTTTTTAATAAAAAACAAAGTTTTGACTATAGAAAATGAGAAAATGTGGTTTCCTGCAATACCAACTTGGATTTGTAGCTTGAGTGGCTGAATCTCTCTTCTGATTTAGAAGCTGCCACCAGAATACATCTGTCATCAAGCACTACCAAGGACTCATCTGGTGGTTAAGTCAAACAACCAGACAGGGGTGATGCCTTCCAACCACAGCAATATTCTAGACTGAGGCATAAGAAACATACTTCAAGAAATAAGTTCTCAAACAAATAATTGAAAGACTGCTCCTCTGACAGTTGCTGGGTTCTTTGGCTATGGCACCACGAACCTTCAGGGTTGGGAAAAAAGAGAAAAAGCCTGGAGCTCCAGGTATGGTGGGACCAGGAAGCAGCTGCCACGGAGAGCCAATGCTGACAGTAAGTGGAAATGCTGGCTGTATTAGCCATCTGTTCAACGGATGGGTCCTCTTACCTGGATAGCTGGGGTTAAAAGAAAGCCCATGGCCCCATGAGGAGTGGGGTGGAAGGGCCCTGTCAGAAGGATGTAATATAAAACCTGTTCTCCTCCATTGCCCACCTCTCAGTAAGGGTGCCTTACTGCCTACTATTTTGGTGATGGTCTGCAAATCAGGTTTGGGAATTTTTTCCTACCATAATTACATGCACTGGTATTTTTAGTCCCTCCATTAAGTACATATTACCTCTTCAAATCCCCTGAGAGATTTTTTAATAGATTATAAGCAGCTTTTTTTTAATTCTTTATTTTTTTCTTTAAATAGCTGTTATTCACACAAATTGGGTTAATAACAAATGAAAAATATTTCCATGGAATTCACCATAGGCAATCAAAAGCATCTGTTCAACATTATTTCAATGAAATAAAACCTATTTTGTCCTTATTCCTGGTTGCTTTATCACCTTTCAGCTGTGCACAGATTTGGCCCAATGCAACTTCTTAGTACTCCCGATTCTACTTAGCTAACACCTGAGGCATTGCCCAGGAATCCCTGAGAACACCATTGTGTGGACGTGAGAGTCACTAATCTGCACCATGCCCATAAGCTGGTGTAAAGCAAATATGTGAAATCAGTCATTTTCCCAATCCCCTCTTCTGAACACAGCCAAGCACATCACATGCTGCTGTTGCTCCCAAACTGGAAGGGTTCATGTTTTCTGTAACCACTAGTTTTCTCTGATGTCAAAATACTTCTTGTTGAAAAGATGTGGTGGTATATATATTGCTGTAAAACATGGGGGTTTTTTCCCCATAAAACAAGGACTGGGTCAGGCTCAGTGTTTTCAGAACTGGGGGGACTTCATTGCAACAGGAAGGAGATGGACAGGAAATCAATGTCACCTCATCTTTCTAACAATAAGTGCTTCTCCCATAAAGGTTCACATTAAATCTTGATTATGGGTTAGGATTTGTGTGAAGCTACACTAAGGCTCAGCAAGCCAGCTGCCTCATCAGTTAGTAACTTGTAACAAGCTTTTGACAAAGCCCTTGCTAACACTACACTGCCGTGGTCCACAGGGTGATCCAGCAAAGAGCAAGCAGCTGCTCCTGTAAACATCTAAGGATGAGTTACAGCAGCTGCACAAGGTCTGTACCTGGGAGAAGAGGGTTTGAAGCCCTAGCTCCCCAGTGAGCACCGTGCAGTCCCAGCAGGGACTTGGCATGCAGCAGAGCCACTGCACAGCTGCATCCTGAGCATGCCAACTGGCCACCACCGCATGCAGAGACAGGCAGCAGGGACCATGCAACCCTGTTCAAGCTCCTGCCACCCTCAGCTGTATTTAAGAGAGCTATCCCAGCCCATGACGTGTGATGGGAACTGGCCCTATGGCTAGCAACATTTGGGTTTGTGTTAGAGGATGAAGGGACTGAAACTACTGAAAATCTACAATATTCCCTGTGTATAATAACATATATTGCAGCTCTGGTTGTGGATTAGAAGAGACAGCATTGGGTAAGACTAGCATTTTAACCGTAGGAATCACGCTGATAACCCATACTAAGTTTTTGCACTGATAGTTCTGTCTACCACTAGTTCCTTTACCATCTCATAATATCTTTTTTAGTGAACTGATCTCTCACATGTTCCAGTCTCTGCTCAGCAAGGGCCATATAATTTATGGGAAAGCCTGGAAATAAATTTGGCTTGCACTGAAATTACTCCAGAGCTCCCAATTAACCTTGATGAGAATTGAGGGGAGTTCTGAACTAATTAAAGCCCATTCTGATATGAGGGAACCAAACATGGGATAAAGGGCCCATGAAAAAGTCAGACAGCTCCTGGCTGAGCTCAAATGCAAAAGAAAGGCGCACAGATGGTAGAAGCAGAGACAGACTGCCCAGGAGGAATATAGAAACTTTGCTTGAATCCACAGGATTGAAGCTATGAAGGCCAAAGCTCAGCTAGGTTAGAACACATAAGAGGTTGTGTTGGTCAGCAAGAAGGTCTTCTGTAAGCACACTGGCAGCAAAAAGGAATCAAAGGAAAATGCAGCCACGCTGTGTAGTGGGATAGGGAACCTAGTTACAAAGACAGAGAGTAGGCAGAAGTATCCAGTGCTTTCCTTTCTGGCCTTAGATTGCAACAGTAAGATCTACCATCTGGTCTCCCATTTCCCTGATCCCAATGCCTGTGGGAGTCTGTGGGAGTATGTCAGGAGGCAGCAAGGGGTTGGCTGTCCTGCAGCCCCTGAGCAGGAACACTAACAGCAACAGGTCCTATCCCATGACCATCAGGCAAAGGCAAGGTAACAACTCAGATCCCAGGTCAGCTCAGGAAATCCAAATAATTACTCATGACCACCACAAAACAGGACTGAATAGGTCCTACAGTTGCAACATAGCTCAGGAAGGGACTCATAGCCTGGGTCTGCACTTAAGAGATCTCTCCTGGTCCCATGATCAGTGGGTGTGTGGGTGGAGGTCCCAGTGAGAGGGGTCAAAGCAACTGCAGCCTATAAGCGCACTGAGGGCCTCAGCAGGAAAAAGAGATGCTCCCAGTCGAGGACTGGAGTATTGGAGCCAATTGCACAGATAGAAGTCCACAGAATCAGACAGGAGGTTGTTACCGTGTGGCCCCTCTCTCTCATCTTCGAAAGGTCAATGTGACTGGGGGAGATTCCTAATGTCTAGAAAATCTCATCATAGCTGTCTTCATTCCAGGGAAATTCAGGCTGAAGAGCTTTGTCTTAGGTCCAGGGAAGGTTATGGAGCAAATCCTCTTGGAAATCATTTCCAGCCACATGAAAGTCATGGACGATTAGGAACATAGATTGGCCAAAGACAAATCATGTCTGACTAACGTAGCCTCACCTGATGAGATGCCTGGTTCTGGGATAAGAGAAGGGCAAGATAGCAAGCTCTGAGTCTCAAAAACGTTTTTAAGACACATTGTTTCCTTTGCACCACATAAATCAGTTGAAAGACTTCATCTATGCTTTATCTAGGTCTGCTTCTACAGACCATCCCAGACAATTTTGGTAGATATATACGCTAATAATCTGGATTAGATGAGGCATCAGGTAACTGTATCTGTGCATCCTCATTAAGATATTGAGAGGTTTTATTTCTTGTTTAATGTAGTAAACTACTTCTGCCAGTTTTCTTTTCATTGCCTTTACCTGAACAGCAGAGCAGAGAGGGAGACATTGTTGGCTGGGGTCAAGTGGAAAGCTTGTGGGAAGAGTCAGTGCTGAGACCTTGGGTTTCACACACTGTATGTGGCATCAGGATGGTCTTCTTTTAGTCCAATACAGCTAGGTTCAAGGAGAACATAGTCTCTCTTTCAACAAAATGTAAGAATCAACCTTAAATATTTTGTCAACTGAAGACAATAGGCTGTCACAGGAATGCAGTTTAGTGGGGCTATCTTTGGAGTAACAGGGGGAATAGTTCCTTTAGGGTCCACTGCTGAGCAAAGGGGTCACTCATGGGAATGAGCCCAACTGGGACCCCCTGCAATACAGAATTCCTCTTTGTTGTGCACAGCTTTGCACTTAGTCCTGATGCTTTTCCCAGATCTATTTCTAAATCTCACCAGTACACCCCAGACCCATAACTGAGTGAGATAAACAATGCATTGAATCAGTTAACTTGTTCTTCTAGTGCCAGTACAGTTCCACATTAGACTTCCAGCAGCTTTTGTGAAGCCACTTGTTAAAAGAGGAGGAAAGTAAAGTAAACTTTGTAAAGTGTGTATGTGGGCATGGCCTCTTTGCTAAAGGAATGGGATCTTCATCAATTAAATAAAACACAATCAATTATGTTAATGTTTCAGCACTATTTTTCTTTTTTGTGCACTAACATTTAACTCCTTAAATGTGATTTTTTTTCCCAAGTCACATTGTTTTTCAAAATTTAAAGATTATCACTTCTTAAGTAATCCTTCGATGTTCTCTAAAACACAGAAAACAGTTTCCTCTGTCTAATACTTCTTTTACATTCAGATGATATTTTTATTACATTTGGGTCATAAACGTGAAAGACAAACTATACCAATGTAACAAACTATTTATATAACAAAAGGGGAAATTACAATAGACTGAAAATAAAGTCATACTTAGGTTTTTAAATGAGGATCTTATCAAAGAAAACTGTTTCCTGCGTACAGTACTTGGCAGAAAAAATAAATAATCAGGTGATATCTAAAAATGAACAGACAGACACACACACACACACACACTGTTCCTTGCAAAGTTCAAATGTGACTCAAGTGTGACTCAAGTGTTCAAGTGTGACTTGAGTGTTCAAGAGTGACTCGAGTTTCAGAGCTGTGACTGGATGTCTGATTCCTAGAAAGACTCATGTGAGCACTAGCATCAAAATGTTCTTCCTCTCTTTCTCTGAGAACTATGCATGTCCTTAATATTATGGGACCATGACAAATGGGCACTCCCTTTGGTTTCTGCTGTGATCTAGGGACAGCCTCTGTGCTGGCACCAGTGCCAACAAAAACTAGGGGTCTCTGTAGCCTAATTGACTCTGGTCAGATACCACTACTCCTGGGGATACCTGCTAGTAAGCATGATCCATCCATGCCCCTCACCAATGCCAGAACACACCTTACATATAGGTTTTTCTCTTGCTGCTGTCCGGACCAATCATCTGCTTAAACTTCATGAATGTTTAAGGCTAGTGTGGTTTAAAAGAGGCCCTTTGGGGTTTTTTTAATGAGTCGTGGAAAAAATGAAATTGTGATGATGGAAGAGCCATTGGAGTCATACTTGTTGCACTGTACTGTTCTTTCCTCTACAACTGTATGCAAATTCTTCAGTGGGTTTTACTGAGATCTGGTGTAGGCTGTTGTTCTCTGATGTTTAGGGAAATTCCCAAACTAAAATTTTTCCAGTACCAGTTTCATAATTCCATGAAAAGTTTCATCAAATGCCAGTCATGTCTGAAACCATCATTGCAATTGCAGGATATGTGCTTAGAGTATAAAGAGGAAATGGTTTGTTGAAATACACATTTTTAATATATATACAAGTTATTGTAACATATAATTTATATTCATGTACAATATATTGCTGTTACATTATATACTTTATATATTATTATACATATAATTAATAAATCTATTATTTTACATATATAAAAAATATATTATATTAGGCACTCATCTGTCGGCCTGACCCTCTTTCAGGGGAGGTATGTTGCCTTCTGGGAGCCTGGATCAGGGACTTTACCGAAAAGCTGCCAAGTCTAATCAAACCTGCTGATTATTATACAATATTAGTGTTCCAAGTTGGGAGCTGGCAATATAGCTGGCAGCAGTCTGGGAAGAGGGACTACAGAGCCCCGGGAGAAGAAAAGGGCTCTGGAGCTCCAGTCATTTTTTCATCAATCCTCCAAATCCCAGGACAGATGAATCTGGGGGGTCAACAAATGATTAGAGCAATGGTGCTGTAGTCAGGGATTTGGTTACTCAGACCACGGGACTTGCTTTGCCAAGCCTGGTTTACTGGATGCTGATGGGGTCCATCTGAAAAAGAAGTGAAAACGTACCTTTGGTCGAGGACTTTACAGACTAGTGAATGGAGTTGTAAAATAGATTTATCAGGAGAAGACACCTATCCATCCCAATCCCACCAGCTGGATGCCAACACCTGTAATGGATGCCAGGAACAGTGCAAAGGCATTCCAGATACTCCAGCCAGTCAGTCGGCTCTATCCGGGGCCCAGCTCAGAAGCCTGTACACAGAGAACAAACAAGAGGAACTAGAGACATGCACACACCTGTACAGGCATGATGTCACTGACATCATGGAGACACATTGGGATGCCTCCTGTGACTGGAGCATTGGAATGGAAGGTTTTAGGCTCTTTTAGGAAAGACAGGCTATGGAGATAAGGAGGGGATGTAGCCCTCTATGTCAATGACCATCTGAAGAGTGTGGAACTCTGCCTGGGGAAGGATGAGGAGATAGCCAAGAGCTTGGAGGTCAAGCTTAAGGGGAGGGCAGGGACAGGGGATGTTAGAGTGGGAATCTGCTACAGGCCACGCAATCAGGAGGATGGTGTAGATTAAGCCCTCAATAGGCAGGTAGGAGCAGCCTCACGCTCTCAAGCCCTGGTCCACATGGGGGACTTCAACCATCCCCGTATCTGTCAGAGGGACAACACAGCAGGGCACAAGGGACCCTGGAGATTCCTTGAATGTGTCAATGACAACTTCCTTACACAAGTGATTGAGGAGCCAACAAGAAGAGGCGCTATGCTGGACCTTGTTCTCACCAACAGGGAGGAGCTGGTGGGGAATGTCATGCTCTAAGGCAGCCTTGGCTGCAGTGACCATGAGATGATGGAGTTTGAGATCCTCAGGGCAGTGAGGAGGGCATGCAGCAAGCCCGGACTTCAGGTGAGCAGACTTTGGCCTCTTCAAGGACCTACTGAGTATAGTCCCATGGGATAGAGCCCTGATAGGGGCAGAGGGGTGCGAGAATGTTGACTGAATTTCAAGGATCACCTCCTTCAAACTCAGGAGCAATGCATCCTAACAAGGAGGAAATCAGGCAAAAATGCCAGGAGGCCTCCATAGATGAGAAAAGAGCTGCTGAGCCAACTCAGAGCAAAAATAAGAAGCTTTCAGGAAGCAGAAACAAGAACAGATGGCCTGGGAGGAATACAGGGAAATTGAACAGGAAGCTAGGGACAAAGCTAGGGAAGCCAAGGCCCAGATAGAATTGAGTCTGGCCAGGGATATTAAGGATAACAGGAAGGGCTTCTATAGATATGTTGCAAGAAAAAGAAAGACTAGATATAAAGTGGGCCATCTCCAGAAGGAAATGGGAGACCTGGCTACCCTGGACAAAGAGAAGACTGAGGTTCTCAATTACTTTTATGCCTCAGTCTTCAATGGCAAATGCTCTACCCACGCTCCAAGTCAGGAAACGCAAATGGAGGCACTGGGAGAATGAAGACCCTAAGCCCACTGTAGGAGAGGATCTGGTTTGAGATCATCTGAGGAACCTTAATGTGTACAAGTCCATGGGACCCGATGAGATTAATCTGCAGATCCTGAGGGAGCTGGCAGATGAAGCTGCTAAGCCACTATCCATAATTTTTGAAAAATCACGGCAGTCAGGTGAAGTCCCTAATGACTGGAAAAAAGGAAAAATAACCCCATTTTTAGAAAGGGGAAAGTGCAAGACCTGGGGAACTACAGACCAGTCAGTCTCACCTCTGTTCCAGGCAATGTCATGGAGCAGATTTTCCTGGAAACTATGCTAAGGCACACGGAAAACAGAGGTGATTAGTAACAGCCAACATGGCTTTACAAAGGGAAAATATGCCTGAAAAATTTGGTGACTTTCTATGACAGCTACAGCATTGCTGGATGGGGCAGAGCAATTGACATGGTCTACCTGGATTTATGCAAAGCGTTTGACACTGTCCTGCATGACATCCATGTCTCTAAATTGGAGAAACATGGATTTGATGGATGGACAACTCTGTGGATAAAGAACTCGCTGGATGGCCACATGCAAGGAGTTGCAGTAAGATCTCATTGTCCACATGGAGACCAGTGATGAGCAGTGTCCCCCAGGGATCAATACTGGGGCAGATACTGTTCAACATTTCTGTCAGTGACACGGACAGTGGGATTGAGGGTACCCTCAGCAAGTTTGCAGACCGTACCAAGCTGTCAAGGGTGGTCAAAAGGCTTGAGAGGTTGGTCGATGCAAACCTCATGAAGTTCAGCAAAGCAAAGTGCAAGGTCCTATACCTGGATTGTGGCATTCCCAGGCACACCTACAGGCTGGGCAGACAAGTGATTGAGAGCAGCCCCATGTAGAAGGACTTGGGGGTGATGGATGATGAAAAACTCAATGCAAGCCTGCAGCGTGCGCTCACAGCCCAGAAAGTGAGCCGTGTCCTGGGCTGCATCAAAAGAAGTGTGGCCAGGAGGTCAAAGGCAGTGATTTTCCGCCTCTACTCCATTGTGGTGAGACCCCACCTGGAGTATTGCACCCAGTTCTGGTGTCTCCAACATAAAAAGGACATGGAACTGTTGGAGCAAGTCCAGAGGAGGGCCATCAAGTTGATAAGAGGACTGGAGCACCTCCCCAGTGAAGACAGGCTGAGAAAGTTGGGGCTGTTCAGCCTGGAGAAGAGAAGGTTCCGTAGAGACCTCATAGCAGCCTTCCAGTGTGTCAGGGGGCCCTATAGGGAAGCTGGAAAGGGACTCTTCATGATAGGACAAGGAGTAATGGGTACAAATTGAAAGAGGGGAAATTTAGGTTAGATATTAGGAGGAAGCTTTTTCCTGTGAGGGCAGTGAGACACTGGAACAGGTTGCCCAGGGAGGTTGTAGATGCCTCAACCCTGGCAGTGTTCAAAGCCAGGTTGGATAAGGTCTTGAGCAGCCTGATACAGTGGGAGGTATCCATGCCCATGGCAGGCAGGGTTGTGATTAGATGACCTTTAAGGTCTCTTCCAACCCCTTAACGTTCTATGATTCTATGATATAATAAGATCTCAGATCAGAAAATATCTGGAAAATAGAGTGTTTGCAGTGGTGGTGGCCATTCTGCTTCTCTGCTGGTGGTGTGTTCCCATAGCAGCAGAGCTCAGCCAGGGTAAGGGCACCAGAAAGAGATCTTGTAAAAGCTCTGCACAGACAATGTAGACATAGCACACACAAAGCAGAGATCAGACATCAGAAACAGCAGAGGAAGAGGGTCACAGCATTGTGAATTTAGCACACAGAGAAATGTCTTCAGTACCAGCACAAGCTGTCTCCAGTATCTGCACATGCTTCACATCCCCACACTGGGTACCATTTTTGCACTTATGCAGGTAGAGACTGTTCCTCTAACAAAGGCTGATCCCTCAAAATCATGTCTCAGAAGGGTAACTGAAAAAGTCATATATTCATTAAACTAGAAAATTTAATTCAATGTATCATGCCACTGTTCAAACTAGAGGAAAAAGCACTTCAAACCAAAGTTTTGTGATCAAATGTTTTAGATAATCAAAAAGACATAAAGTCTAAGACAATGAAAGTTCTCAACAAGAAATCCAATTTTGAGTAGAAGAGTCTTACAGACAGCTGAAGTAGTCTTCCAAATCAGTAAAACTGGTCAGCAATTAAGTATATGACAAGATACTGAGCATTTTTTAAAATCTTTATAAAATAAGATATCTTAATAAAACAAAACACCAGGTAGAAACTTTTTTTTCAGGCTAACTTGTGTTTTCACTTCACTATTGTTTCTTGACCTAATTGCAGAATCCATCATCACATAACTTGCTTTCATTTCTTTATATCAGCATGTTTTCCCTTGTCCCAAGTGAAATAGGATATCCCTCTTTCAGAATTTCTGCCCTACTTTTTGCAATACCATTCTTTGGATGAGGTAAGAGCAAAATATTTAGCAAATCACACTGTGGTTAAAGGAAATTTGCAATAGAATCCTATTGCAAATAGAATAAAGCTTTTGTTGATCTACAAGATTGACTAATGTGGGACACTTCCTACTTCCCCTTACTTTGATGTCATCTGTTTAAAAGAACAGCAGAAACAATTACTATATTTTATTGTGTATTTTTCTACTTTGCATGGTTGGCAATGGGGTAGTCTGCCTAAAGGTGGTCCAACCGATTCATGTACTCTTTTAATCTCCACTCAGTGAAAGTCAGTGCCATGGCAAAGAGAAGGATCTGTCTTGACCCTATTAATGGTGTATAGTGATTTTCTTTTTTTAATAAACTTCTAACAGTTAACTGTCTGTGCTCCATTGTCAGTGGTAACAAAAATTAGCTAAAAATCATGATGACAGGTTGAAAAATAAATTGATTTTGCTAAAGAGATTTTTTCAATTATATTTTACATGCTATGTCAAGAACAGTATACAAAATAATTTCTTAATAATTTGCTCTCCAAAATTTTAGTTTTACTTTGGAATGAAAGGAGTCACCAAAATAGAATTATAGGGCCTGTTTGCTCTAGGAAAATACATAATAATGAGAAGTAACCAGGGAAGTAAAGACTGACACTGCAAAGTGAAAGTTGAGCAACTATGACTTCTTAAGCTATATTGCTTCTGCTTTTACAGTTTTCAGTTTCTCAGCTTTTCAGCTTCACTTGCTGGTTAACTTTTGGGCATCAGTTCTTGCAAATCCTGGTCTCAGAGTCATCCAAGAGATCCCCCACTAAACGGGGAGAATCTTGGCCAACCTGCTCCACATGGTTAAGGTAGGAAATGAGAAAAAAAAGGATGTATTTGAATGAAAATATCAGCTTTTCCATATTCATTAAAAAAGAAATGAAAACCAATATCACTGCTTTTTTAAAGAAAGGGTTCTTAGCTGGTTTTAAAGCATTATCTTTACTTGGAAAGGGATTTTGATTCAAGTGAAATCACATGCATATGAACCCTCTAAAAAGTATTTTATAGAGATGCTATCAAGGTTCATCCTCATCAAGACCATGTCTACTCTCCATGGTGAATATTACCTACCACTTAGATAAGTGGGTTAGAAGTATATCAGCAGGCCTGTGTGATGCTGGATCCTCCTGAGTTTATACATTGTGAGCCCTTTATTTCCAGGAACATGAGCTATTTTCTCCAGGGGATTCTCACTTCATACATAGTTCAGGATGAGTGCTGCTGACATGAGGGAACAGCTACTCAGCACTCTCACTCTTTGTTTAACAACTGATCCCTCTCTCACTTATCACCATCTGTGTCTTTCCTGAAGTTTTCTGTACCTGGAATGGTGGAGAGGTGCTAACCACAACAGGATTTGTACCATAGCCTTCTAAAACCTCAAAATATTAATTTATCTGAGGAAAACTATTGCACTGATATTATTCCCATGGGAAACTGAAGTCAAAGAGCTTTTACTGAGGCTTTACTTAGACTGGACCAAAAAATAGGAACATTTTTCATAAAATGTTTAATATGTTTCATTCACTAAAGTTGCCTCATTCATGAAATAAAATGTTTTCAAGACAGCTTCAGATACAAATAAACTAATGGCAGAAGAATCATGTCTTCCTCTCTTCTGATAATGTCTCCATTCCTTCAGATATCACAGTTTCTTCATGAAGGTGTTGAACACTGCAATGGTTTTGGTTCTAGGTATCTGAAAAATGAAAACCACCACTGTTGTTTTAGCTTCTAAAGCCTGGTGATTATCAGTGGCCTATAGGGACTCCTCAGACAAGACACTGCCAGTGGTTTACCTTCTTTATTACAGAAGGTAACAAAAGGACCATGACTAAATCCTTCCTTAGTGGTGGTAACTTCCAGGAAAAACCACCAAGGAAATAAAGCCTTTGAGGAATCATAGGAATTAATATGTCTCTGTAAGTTCCTCAAAATAAGTTCTTTCATTTATTTTTTATTTTGAACTAAACATGTCTCTCAGTATGAAGTTTGGGGTTTGACTGGGAGGAGGGTAATTTTGAACACCTTCATTTTATGTCCTAAACCTGGTAGGGCAGCTGCTGTATCCTTGAAATGTAGTGTATAATTGGTACCTAAATGATTATAAAATACTTCAGGAAAGATGGTGCTTTAAAATGCTCAAAGGACTAAGTCTAAACAAGAAGATACAAAAAAAAAGTAAAAAAAAATTATTTTTTTCAACATTGTTTCATTGTTTTTAAAAGGGTCAAGACCACTCTGCAGAAACAAATCAACCATTGGGGACCTCTCTTCCAGTGAAGGTGGTTACAGCACAAGCAGACTTTCAAACGACTTTCCTTCAGACTTCATTCCAAGTCTGCTTCTTCCTTTTTACATATAATTTCCAGAAGTGAATAAAGCCCTGGGGAGAAATAAACCTAATTGTTTTTACATGGCCCCCCACAGTCACCTACTTGTGTCAAGTGAGAGTCATTCTGCTGACGCACCTCTCGTCAGCCAGCTCTACATTACAGTGATGGCTCTCCTGCCCTCATTTTGCTTTCACTCTCTACTTGGCAGAGGTATGTGCGTGGGATTTCACAGGGTAGTCTGCCAACTTTGTAATGAGAGATGTGTCCAACTACTATTGGCTGCTTTCAATTTTTAAAGGCTAAAATAACATTAATTGAAGCTTCAGACAAATACCAGGAAGGAAAAAAAATCTCTGCTGTTGATTTACTGGAACACGCTATCATCGAGACTTGAAGGGAGGGAATTTAAAAGGAACAAATTGCATGGATTGCACAAGCTATAAATTTTACAATTTGATGAACAAGCCCAATAACGCATGCCCTAATGTGAGAACATAGGTAACAAGCACCACAATTCCCATCCGTCACGTCTGTCTTAAGCTGATTTCTGCATAACTTCCCACACTAACTAGCTACTACACTTTTTCAAAAAACAGATGAATTTTCCCCTCCTTCTCTGTTGTTTCCAAAATAAGTACTTTAATACAGCTAGTCTAGTAAGATTTTTAGGGATTAAACTCAAGATAATTACAATATACCTAAACTGGCTATTAATATTACACAGATTCTAACAAGCACACAAAACCTTTCTCAAAATATAAACTTCAGGTTGCATTTCTTGTATACAGTGTCGTACCTCCTTAACACAGGGTGTCTTATTCAAGAGTCCTCATAGGATTTTTGCAGGTGCTGGAGTAGAAAGAAGAAAAACAGGTCTATTAAACAGTGAGCCTAATGCTGTACTGCAAAGCAAAAATTGGCACAAAGACTAAGTGCCAATTGTATGTTTTTGCTCATCAAAATTTGTAGCCAGAGAATTCCCAAGATGTTAAAGCAAATTTATAGAATAAAGACTCTTTCTAAAAACCTGCTAGGCAGTTTTTGTAGCAATATTGTGCTAGGTAAGAAAGTAAAAATAACTCATAAGTATCTTAAGGTAAGAAAAATGTTTCCATCATTTTGGCCAATCATGAGTTCTGCTATTTAAATAGAAATTGGGAAATTTCCTTTATTCTTAGTACTTCCTAGGCAGTTATCACTCAGCAGTCAGAGAGGACCTCATGTAAGTTTGATAAATAGAATCTTTCCTGGCATAAGACTACTGATCAGCTTTTAGAAAGGTAGTAGGAGTTCATTTTGCTATTTTTAAAACTCTCTTCATTCGATCCAAAAGTTCCACGCCATTCCTAAGAAATGTAAAATATTCTGAGAGACTGATATATTTCTTTTTTTAAAAAGTTTTCCTCCAAGTTGTTTTCCACTGCCAAAAAAATGAGTAATTTTTCAAACCAAGTAACTCATTTGGGGATAATTGTTTTTGCATTGTATCAGAGACCATTTCATGTTCCTTGTACTTCAGATGGTTCTAAAACGCTATCTAATATAACTCTGGTACAGCTAAAAAACTCAGCACCTTGCAAATACTTAAGCATTTCCCCAGACTGGGGCTGTACCCCCATGCCTTTCATCTACTGCTGCCTTCTACAGCCTTCTCCCCTTGCTCCAGCCCCATTGCTGCCACCTTCCCCAGTTTCCCATGCCCCTCTCTCAGAGTAGAGGCCTTGCAGAGTCCACAGGCAGAAGCTGTGGGAGTATATCATGGCTGTCCTCCAGAAAATTTGCCTGCTTTCCCAGGAGATATAGGACAAGCAAGACATTCTGGAGAAAATACACATTTGGTGGGGAAACTGAAACTGAGCTGCTTGAAAGGATCATTTGCCCAGCTCTGTAGCAGAGGAATAAGTTAAACCTGGGGAGGCCATACACGAAGACAGATGCTGGTCTCGGCAGCCTTTCTTCATGGCAATCTTCCACAGGCAGTTTAGTCTTCAGTGCATTTCCTATCCCTTTATTTTGTCCATGAAATTTAATACAAAATACTGTTAGTACCAAAGACCAACTGCAAATTCCAAGAAAGAGAATATTGTCATGTGCTTCTCCATTCCCTGCCTGATAGGAAGACTACACAGAGTATTGAAAATCTGTTCTAGCAGCACGTTTTTAAACCCTAAGATACAGGGCAAGGGTCAGACCTTAACACCAAGAAGACAAGTTTTATATTTTAGATAGCTGTATCCTGCTATACCTAAGCTTTTGAACTAGTCATGGCAATATCGAGTATAGGATAAGTACTCAATTAACTCCCCAGATTTCTAGGAGTTTTGCACTTCCTGCTTTATCTTATGCTACCATGAATGTTCTGTCAGAAGATGTTCAGGAGAGCTATGTCACCATGCAATTACCTCAGTCATTACATTTACTGCAAAAATCACTGGTATGGGTTCCTGGTGGAATACTTTTGCTTCTGCCTTCAATTTCCAGTAACTTTCCTTCCTAGAGCCTCAAAGGCAAAGAACTGGAAGGTTTTTACCCTTGCTAAGTAGAGGCTAAAGGAGGTCAGTCTGGTCTTCTCCTGGCCTGCCCACAGATTAGTGTGAACATGTAGGTTCTCAGCCCTTTTGTTTCCCCGCAAAAAGCTCTGAACTCCCCTTCCAGAACACACAGCGTAGTTATAGCTGACTAATGCTGTATTCCATGTTGTGAATGTGCTTCGTTCTATCGATATTATTTTTTCCACAGTCAGCCCAAGAGTGATACTTGTACTATTTTATCTCATAGTAATGGAATAGTTTGGCAACTCAGCAACTGTTGATGGGTTTGCTTTTTTTCCTTCTAAACAAGGGAGGTATTTTCCAAAAGCCATGGAGTTTGGTGGGGTTTTGCCAAAGAAATGAATGAGTCAGGCTTCTAACAAATAGAACATGTAGATCTCCTCAAAGCACATTAAGCTGTTCCTGGGAAATATCTCTGCCTTCGCAGCCTGACACAGCCAGTAGGGTCAAAGCAGAACAGCTGTTAGCATGTGAATCATGGTGGAACAACAGGTAGCTCAACACACAACGTGATGTCACTGTTACATCAGTATTCAGAGCAACAAAAGAGAGAAAAAAATAGAGTAAAAAAGCTGCATTATTCAGCCTAATTACATGTTAAAATCCAGAGTCCAGAGAAAGGCAACAAAGCTGGTGAAGGGTCTAGTGGATAAGTCCTATGAGGGGCAGCTGAGAGAGCTGTGGTTGTTTAGCCTGGAAAAGATGAGGCTCAGGGGTGACCTCATCAATCTCTACAACTACCTGAAAGGAGGTTGTAGCCAGGTGGGGGTCAGCCTCCTCTCCTGGCAACTAGCGATAGGACAAAAGGACAGTCTCAAGCTGTGCCAGGGGAAGTTTAGGTTAGACATTAGGAAGAAGTTCTTCACAGAAGGGGTGATTAGACATTGGAATGTACTGCCCAGGGAAGTGGTGGAGTCATCGTCACTGGAGGTGTTTAAGGAAAGACTGGATGTGGCACTTAGTGCCATGGTCTTGTTGATATGGAGGTGTTCAGCCACAGGTTGGACTCTGAACTCAGAGGTCTTTTCGAACCCTATTGATTCTGTGATTCACATACACATATTTCCCCAGCTGTCAGTACTGTCCAGTGGGGTACAGCCCAGGGAAATGTAGTAAGTCAGAGAGAAAGATCACAACATTCACTGGTCCAGTAAACCTTTGGCGAACAGAGAGACTTTTTACTGCAATTTGATTCTGCCACACAAGAAAAAGAAGGCTGGAAAAAATACACAAGGAAAGGGACTAAGGTAACACTCCTGAGCATTATTAGGGAGCATTTTCTTGTCTCTATAACTGAGACTTAGATGTGATAAGGACAATAGGAATGCTCTGTAACCTTTCAAGGCCCTGTACTGCCTTGGTGCATGACTTGCTTCACTAAAACTCTGGTGGAGCAATTTTGTCCACTTCCTAACTGCTCACAGAAATAGCCATATGCCTTCTGTATGCAAACTAGCCAGCTATCTTAATGTCTGCTACATTGATTAGAAATACCTGAGTAAAATTTATTCCAGAGAAACACCATAACACATTCAGAAGTGGAAAGACTAGCTTGTTGGGGGGCAGTCCAGTGACCCAGTAACATAATGCTTCTACTACACCACTGTTTCCACCAAATTATTCAAAGGCATCGTTTCCTGTAGAGTGGAGTAAGAAAGTCTTTCCTAAGAGGGTGACTCCAAAATAATTTCGGAAGCTATAGAAAACATGGTTTCTGAGTAGTAGGATTCACTGAATGAGGCACCAAAACTGAAGTCCTGACTGCCAGAGTTGTGTTCTTTGATATAATTAATCTAATACAAAATCTTTATTCCTGTGGGTTGGTTATCACTTAAGGTTACCATCTTAAGGACACTGAGACATAGCCCCCATCACTATTGAAAAACAAAAAAAGCAGGCAAACAGGGAGACATGGCAAGAGTACAAAGCTTTCAGACCATTGCAGAAAAAGGTCATCCTATTTCAGAGGGGATATTGGTATGTGTAGTTTGTTTTTTATTTCAATTATATTAGCCTAAATATTATAAAAGTCTTAGTGACCAGCTCCGTTCCTCCAGCATACTGCTGGGAAGCTGCAGTGCTTAGGGGCTATGAGCTCACTGATTCCGAGGAAATCTAGCAAAAACATCAACAGTCAAAGAGATGGCAGTGAGCCAGGCCAGTTTCACTTGGAAATTTCTCCTGCTGCCAAAACCCTCAGTGAATTTCACCAAGAACTGGAGGAGTTCTGCACCACTTCCCAGTGCTGGGGCACCTTCCCTTCTCTCCCTAGAATATGCTTTACTGAATTTATTTTTCAATTAACCCTTGTTGTCAACC
Organism: Corapipo altera; assembly: GCF_003945725.1. Lineage (NCBI taxonomy): Eukaryota > Metazoa > Chordata > Aves > Passeriformes > Pipridae > Corapipo > Corapipo altera. The sequence continues at coordinate 10,590,564 of NW_020884880.1, forward strand.
AAGAGGAAGTTTTTCTGTGTGAAAATTATTCATAAGAACAGGAAGGTTAACATTTCAGCAGTAAAGATCAACAGTGTGACACAAGGTCAGTCAGTGTTAAAATAGGCACTCCTGGATGTACAAGGAAATTAGGAAAGATGACAGCTTTGGGGAAAAGATGAAGAAATCGAAAACTTTTCTAGTGAAAGGCCCAAAGCCCCAAAAACAATCTGAAAAGCTGTGGTTACATAGTGTGGTACGTGGTAAGGAAATAAGAGGGAAGCTGGAAGAAGTGATACTGGGATAAAGCAGTCAGCCACACTCAGGAGAAACAGCCATGTTCCACATTCTTCCAAAAAAACCCAAAACACTTGCAGGGTCTTGTTCAGTTTTGCTTGGTGTCTATAACTCTATGACATTGCAGCAAAAATAAATATTATTAAAAACAAAATAAAAGAAAGATTAGACTTGCAGTGACAGACTTCTGAATACACAGCTGCAGAGAGGAATGTGATGGTGCTTGCGATCTAAATATTTTCCAGCTGTAACTCCTATAAGTTTTTTCAGATAGTGCCACTTGCACTTCTAGCCTGCAAGACCTGCAAGTTTATTAAAACCCCACTAGTTTGAGATACAGCCTGTGTTACCAGAGAAAATTCACAAAGAACAGTATCTTTTAAAAGCTGTAGGGAACAAGTGTGGCTTGTAGCAAACCTGAAGCTGGAAGAATGTAGCATAGCATTTAGTGCTATGACAAAATACCTATCACAATCCTCATGAATATGTGTTTAAACTCTAAACATCTGTTTGTCAACTATAACAAAGTTCTGGTGATGCTGAGAAAAATCTGCTATGTAATTGCAATGTGCTCTGCTGCTTTTCTTATTAGAGATGTCTGTGCTCTCTCTTAGCCTATGCTACCAGGGCAAAATCTGCATATTTGCATTCAGCAGATTAAGCATCAAGGTTATGGTTATTCCTTTAAGAAGCCCTAGTCATTGAAACACCATCTCTAGAAAACAGGCAGCAAATTACCCTTGGGTTCAGGTTCATTGCATTTTATGATTAACCTCCAGGCCTAAGGTTTTCTTACCTCTACTTCTAACATTAGACATAATAATTTAAATTGTCACATGGTTTGCATTATCAGGAAAGACATGTACATGCAAAATGCCAGTGAAATACTTTTGATCACGTATATAATTGGTAATGTGGGCATTTGAAATAGCATTTGGCCTCAAGGATTTTCATGTGGGCTTTAACACTAATTTGCTGTGTGTCTTTGGACAAGACAGCTTGTACTTTCAATTCCCTGCCTGTACAATGAAGAGACCAGTTGTAGCTAACTTCCAGGCACTGCCAGTTTGATTAATTATTGTAATATCTCTACAGCTAGCAGCCACAGAGTCAGCTGGGCATTGCTATTTCTTCACACATGGGAAGTTCGTCATGGTCTCCTTCACAGAAAAAGGAAGTGGGAGAGGACCCTGCACAATCCTGGAAAGCTTTGACTAACACCTCTTGCCCCTTCTGTGTTCTCTTGGTATTTTCCCTTTAGTGCCCTTGCTGTTATACTCTCTAGCCACAGCTCTCGAGAGGCGCTGAACACCTTTGGGTCTGTGAGTCATCTTCAAACCGTGAAAAATCAGATAATAGAAAGTTGAGAAGGGATATAAGGGGATAACATTACCTTTTTTCTCTTCACTGGTTTCCCAGGAAATACAGTAAGTGCCTCTAGCATTCCAGCCAGCTGCAAGCCTTTTTGGCTTCTCTGTTTCATTCTCAGCAAGTACCTCTGGTTTCTGGTCAAGGGACAGCCTTTCCTGTTCACTTTTAACTCTGAAATGAAACAAAACATCTGCAAAGAACTGAGATTGAAACTGTGTCATTCATGTTCAGGGAGACTGAGAAAGGCTTCCTGAAATCTAACAGGATGTGAAAGCAGCAGCAGCACTTTCAGCAGAGCTACACAAGCCTCTGCAGCAGCAGCAGCAGCATGTTTTGCTGCAACTCTACAGGCTGCCCAGGGGACTTCTGTTAACTTGACACACCTCTTCCAGTGACATCTTACACTAGTTCATTGCTTTGAAGTTGTTGCCTCTTGAAGTTACTGGTGGTCAGTCACAAGTGGTTCCTCAGCGCTCAGTGTTGGGGCCAGGCCAGTTTAACATATTTATCAATGACCTGGATGAGGAGATCAAGTGCAAGCTCAGTAAGTTTGCAGATGAGTTGGGCAGGAGTGTTGATCTGCTGGAGGGTAGGAATTCTCTGCAGAGGCATCTAGACAGTCTGGATTGATGGGCCAAGGCCAGTCATATGAGGTTCAACAGGGTGAAGTGCTGAGTCCTGAACCTGGGTTGCAACAACCCCACATAGCACTACAGGCTTGGGGCAGTCTGGAAAGCTGTCTATTGGAAAAGTACCTTGGGGTGCTGGTCAACAGCCAGCTGAACACAGGCCAGCAGAGTGCCCAGGTGACTAAGAAAATCAATAGCATCTGGGCTTGTATCAGAAACAGTGTGGTCAGCAGGACCAGGGCACTGGTGAGGACACACCTTGAATCTTGTGCTCAGTTTTGGGCCCCTCACTACAAGAAAGGCAGGTACTGGAGTGTGTCCAGAGAAGAGAAACAGAGCTGGTAAAGGGACTGCATGTCCTATGAGGAGCAGCTGAGGGAGCTGCAGTTGTTTAGCCTGGAGAAAGGGAGGCTCAGTGGGGACCATATTGCTTTCTACAACTACCTGAAAGGAGGGTGTAGCCGGGTAGATGTTGGTCTCTTCCCCCCAAGTAACAAGTGACAGGACAAGAGGAAATGGCCTCGAGTTGCACCAGCAGAGGTTTAAACTGGATATTAGGAAATATTTCTTCACCAAAAGGGTTGTGAGGCATTGGAACAAGCTGCCCAGGGAAGTGGTTGAGTCACCATCCCTGGAGGTATTTAAAACACGTGTAGATGTGGCACTTGGGGACATGGTTTAGTGGTGGACTTGGCAGTGCTGGGTTAGCCCTTGGACTTGATGATCTTTTCCAACCTAAATGATTCTATAGTTCTCTGATGCTCCAACATCCAATATTTGTCAAGGGTGGTCTAATGTCAAAAAAAAAATTGAAAAAAATCCAATCTCTTTCTTCTTCTGTTAATATTTAGGATATTTGGAAATTTCACAATCTCCAAATTTCATTTACATTTTCCCCACCTTCCTGGCCAGCTAGCCTTACTGCAGACCTCAGATAGAGTAGATTCAACTCGCATCCAGATATCCATTCATCCTATCCTTCTGTTTGTAGCAGTGTTGTGACAGCTGTTCCTTGTGTCAGGACTGACCAGCTGTGGAGAGCAGGGGGATATGACAAAAAAGATATTGTAACACTGGCTTTGTACAAAGGAAATTAAAGATTAAGTTTCAAGTACAGCTAAATTGTGACAGCTCTTCAATGTCCATACAAATGCTTATTTTTCCCTAGGATTTCCCACTTGTACTGCTCTGCATTTTTTAAACTTTTAATCAAGCCCTGGTCACAAGTCTCTAACTGAAAACAACTTTGCCTTTCCCCTCCTGTGTCAGAAATGACAACACTTTCGACAAACACAGGCCTCCAGTCTGCAACATTTGGCCAAGTTGTGGTTCCTTCTTGTGCCTGATGCATGCTGTTGTCCTGTAGTATTATCTACATTATTACAGGCAAGCTCTCAGGTTTCACTGGACAGGGTTTTCAAAAAATCTTATCCAAAAAGTACAAAAATCTGACCCTTTGCTCTCTGAAACATGTGATAAATTGAAAAATAAATCACTGGCCCATATTGGCACCTGGTTTATTAAAAGCAGGATTTGAACCCCATGGTTTACTTTTGAACCCAACCTGCTTCAGCACACACTGTTTGCTCTTGCTGAAAATAAGTGCCTCTAGCTCTGTGACTTTGGAGGTCGGTATGCTCCTCAGTGGCCCTAGTGAGGTCAGTCCGGAGATGTCGAGTCCAAAAGGTTTCCAAACACTTGAGTGAGAAAACACAGCTCAGGACCCGGATTCCTGTCCTGCCTTGGTTGGGGCTGGGCTGCAGGCTCCGGAAAGCTTATCCACTGATGCCAAGAGTGATTTAACCTGTGACAGTGTGTGGAAACTGGCTGTGCAAGCTGTTGCAACATACAGTAAAAGCAGCAAAGGCAGCAGGAGTACTACAAGCACTGTGCTACCATAGCAGTTTGTGTCAAACAAAATCCCCATCAAGAACATTTACAGACATCCTCAGCAGAGGTTGGTTAATAAGATGGATAGTAAATGGGATAACTGGAGGTTCCCTAAGGCAGCTATGGTTATTCCCATGCCCCACAGATAAGGCAAGGTGTGAGCACTAGCCAGGAAAAAGGGGGAAGTGATATAAAATAGAGGAACATCCACTTTTTCCATGACCCAGGCACTTTCCCTAGGGCAGGAGAGAGCAGAAATCAGAAGCAGGTTTGCTCTTAGAGAAGGGATTAATCACAAGGGGAAAATGCCTTGTCATACATACTGTGACTCAGCAGAAAACGTTACTTCCGTGGAAGCAGATGGAGGACACAGTCAGAACACAGCTGTGAGTCAGGAAAATCTGGGCTTTAGGCTGCTGCCTTCACCTTCCTTCCTGCCTTCATTTAACAATCTGAGCATCTAGGAATAAGGTGATTGCTTATAAAGAGATACTTCATGTTGTCTTGTGTAGCAGAAATGGAAGTAGAGATGACATTATTCCTCTTTTTGTGAAGTGCTTTTTGGCACTGATCTTTCTATGGCAGCTCCTGTGGCATGGTCCTAAGCCCACAGATGAGCCCTCCAATATGTACAGTAGTTTAAATTTATAGTAACGCAGACCTGAATCACCAGCTTTTCCACGGGAAAAAAAATGTGAGGAAGAAAATCTCCTGTCACCACAGCTCTATACTCTGTGGTATTTTTAGGGGAAGATCCCTCCAAAAATATGATATACCTTCTAATAAATCCTGTCTTAGCTTTTCTGAGAACTAGAACAATGGCACTGGAGCAATGGAGTGTGTTTCCAAGATGATCGCCTAATTTGACCTTTCACCTCATGGAGTCAAGAAACAGATAGGAATAAGACTCATCCTCAAGAAAGACATTGTGAGGATAGGATGCTATCTGAATGTTCTCTCTAGTGTGATTCACTTAAATGGTGCTGGGGAGCAATGCAGGGTACCTAACTACCATTTCATGCTGCCTGTCACACAAATGATCCAGAAATAGACTGCAATTAGTCAGGTCTCTGAGATGACTAGATCATGTAATGACACCTACCTTCAACATCACTGTGTGTCACCTTTCCCTTTTCACTTATTTAATTATATTTTGGTTTTATTTATGCTGTTTATTCTACTTAGGTTCCCTTTCCTATTTACCTGCTGCCTATTGTCTGTATCTTGGGTTATAAAAACAGGATGGATTAGGGTTCTGGTGAATTATATATATTCCTGATGAGTTATAGACTGCCACTGATGTGAGATTTCCTTCTGGATGGGTTCTCTAGACTGTCGTGTAACATCGAACAATGAAAACAAAAACATTCTGTAGTTTCATCTGAAGGGTTTAGGGAAAATTAACATTTCCTAAAAGGTGAGCAGGACAGGCTAAAAGTCTGAAAACCCCCTTTAACTCATATTACAGAATCACAGAATCAACAGTATTGGAAAAGACCTCTGAGATCATCGAGTCCAACCCATGACCCAACACCATCATGTCAACTAGACTATGGCAATAAGTGCCACATCCAGTCTCTTAAACACCTCCAGGGACAGTGACTCCACCACCTCTATTCCAATGTCTGATCACTCTGTAAAGAATTTCTTTCTGATGTCTAACCTAAACCTCCCCTGGCACAGCTTAAGACTGTGCCCTCTTGTCCTACTGCTGGTTGCCTGGGAGAAGAGACCAAACACCACCTCTTTCCAGCCTCCTTTCAGGTAGTTGTAGAGAGTGATAAGGTCTCCCCTGAGCCTTCTGTTCTCCAGGCTGAACAGCTCAGCTCTCTCAGCCGCTCCTCATAGGGCCTGTGCTCCCCGGACATGACTGGACATAGCTGCTGATGGGAAGTAGAGAACAAAGCTTATTTTCTGCTTCACGTGTGCGAGCACAAACTTTCACATTTTGCTTTAGTAAACTGCCTTATCTCAACCTATGAGCCACTTTCCATTTTACTGTCTCTCCCCTGTCCAGCTGGGGAATGATAGAGCTCTTTGGTGGCACTGGGCATCCAGCCAAGGTAAACCCACTACAGTCAGTCATGGTGAACAATCACTTTATTGTTGCTGCTTTTTGTTTTAAGCCTTGTTGTTCAGAATTCTGACATTTCCTCAAACTAAAATGGACAATGTTGGTGGGTTTTTCTCCCAAAATTGCTGCTGACAAACAGCGACAACATGTTAGAACACCCTGTTGGTGTTGGGCCACTGACTGATGATGAGCCAAGAAACTGGTTGCAGGAAGCGTCAGCAGTCCTTACAGATGAAATTACAGGAGTGAGTTAAATTCAACTCTGCAACCGTTAGGCATGCATGCATACTCACAGATGCAGCAAAGTAAGACTTCTGGCTCAGTCCCTGGTTTCTGATCTGCCTGAGCAACAGAGTTTCCAACTCAGACTGCCAGAGGTCATACAAGGACCACCGTGACTTCACTGGAGTCTCTCCTGGGTATGGCTGTGCACGCAAGCTCAAAGCTGCATGTATCTTCTGCTCTTATGAGTCTGCTCTGAAAAGAAGCCCTTTCTTCAGCGCTAATTAAAACAGAGGTTATAGCTTACCATACATTAAGGAATGATCTATGTCAAAACTAAAAGATAGCAATAATCCCTCCGGTCCCACATTGCTTATTCCCATCCCTGTTCATCTTCTTCCCCCTCTCTTTTGCCTCCTCAGCAGCACAGACATGAACCAGATCTAGAAACTGTTTCATCTGAAATCCATACCTCACCATGTGTTTCTGTTTGTTGGTGGCTTTTTGTTAGGATGAACACACATCAAAATTCACTCTAAGAAAAATCTCAATAGACTATTCACCAGTCTACTGACTCACTTGCATTGTCATTCCTTTGCTTTTGTCCAAAGGTACAACACTGCTCCCCAAAACTTCAAAAAAACCTGCAAGAAAATACCAAGGAAACAAAAAACACGTGAACAACTCTTCACAGACTTTTGTTTGATATGTAGTTTGAAATTCATGTCCCTATGTAGTTCCTATCTGTCACCCAAGGCTGGTGTATGTTGTATATCATCACAGGCTCAGTGATGCAAGCGACTACTCATAAACCCTGAAAAACATGCCAGACTGGAAGAAAAGACTGACAAACCATTTCAGAGGCTTCTGGAGGATGCCATAGAGCTGAGGTTATACCAGTTGTCCCAAATAGCTCTAGTCTTTTATTTCACAATTTGATGTGAGGGTCAGATCTTTGCGGTCTTTCCTAAGCACGACAGCAGTGCCCAAAGAACGAGTTTGGTCCAGTGGGAGAAAGTCACTGGCAAAAGGGCACAACAGCAAAGCAGCAAGCCAAAATGCTCAGGTGTAAAAAGGACATACCATGGTGAGTTTAGGCTCCCAGTCTGCTCCTGGTCTTACCCAGAGGGCAGATCACCCATACTCACCCACTTCCTCATGAGTGAGGGTTGTGAGGTTGTGTCAGAGTGCTCTAAGGAGACCAGGGCTCTTACCACCAGGATTACCACATCAGTCTGGGCATCAGTGCAGAGAAGAGCAAAGGAAACACCTTGGCTTCAGAAATCCAATCAAGAGCAGTTGTAACAACCATGGGAGATGGTCCCATTGCTGTAATTTATGCTTTTGAAAATCACTGCCCAATAGATCACTAATTCCCAAACATGCTAGGAACATTACTGAATGGAGAATCCCAGACTCTCTCACACAGCTGAGGACTCTAAATGCAGCCAAGAAAAATTATAGTTTTCTTGAGATATTTTCAATTCTTGAAAGTTACATGACTGTCATTTATCCTTACTGTGCATGAATTCTGTCAATGGCAGAAAGATAAAAGAAATATTTGAGATTTTACAGAGAGAAACCCAGCTATACTAGACTGATGCCAGCAAAGATGTTTCCTCAGTTGAGGTGGGGCCTGAGGTCTTTACACTTTCTTGACAGGATGTTTAACTTTGCTGTGACAGAAATGTTCTCTTCATATTTTATTCTGAAATAAAATAGCAGTTCTAATTGTGTTGTATTTTCCTCCTTAGGCAATTTATCTTCAGGGAAAATGACTACAGGCACACTGAGGGCAAGCATTTGTTTAAGTCTTACTCACTCTAGAGCCTCATGAGCTCCCAGTACTTTATTAAGAGTTCTAATATGTGTGGTACTGTTATTAAAGCCATAATACTTCAGAGACCTTAAGATGGACTAGACTTTCACTAATAATAACACTACTGATAATTATAAAAAAGAAGCAATTGTCAAGGCTTCTGTTCATGGAGAGGAGTTTGAATAACAACCTCAATAACAGGCTCAAACCCAGTAAAGCAAATGTAGGAAGAAAAAAACATTCATTATATAATTAGCCTCCTGCTCCCTGGGATGTTTGTTTAATGCATAGTATGAGAGTGGCAATACTGCTGTTGTATCCTCCTGATAGGGTTCATGCTGTGAAACCACCTGCAGTACAGAACAGAAGTGGACAAATGGGACTGGCTAATTGAGTTCCCTTCTTTGAGAGGCTGGAAAATAGAGTAGAAAGCTGGTGAGTTTGTCTGAGGAGGCTCAAGTGGAGAGGGGAGAAAAGATGTGAGGATCCTTTCACTCTTCCCATCTCTAGGCAGAATATTCCCGAACAACCGTCAGTAGCACCGTGCACACCGGCACCCGGGCTGGTGCAGCAGCCTGCACTTCCACTGCCATTCTGTCCAAAGGGATGGGGAGGGTACTTTCTTTCCATCTTGGAGCAGTAGTAACAAGAGCATTTCCTTATCTAACTTGCACAGCAGCACCAGTATGTTATCTTCATCTTCAAATCCAAAGGAGAAGGCAATGAAAATCTTTGTCAAAGTAAGATCCATTCAATGCAAGGATTTGCAGAATGAGGGTCAGAGGGATGTGTTTTCACAACTCTAAGAAAGCACAGGAAATAGTTTCTGTAAACTTCCCTGAAATGATAGTGAAAATGGATGAAAGATAAGGCACTTTAAAATGGAAATACTTTACCTTCTTCACTTGCCAAGATCTTCTTTTCTAAAACTACTTAAGCAGCCAGGCCAAAATGAAAATAGGCTTTGACTGAATTGTTTGGAGAAGTTTTATTTTTTTTTTTTTTAAATTTCATTTATAAAATAGGCATTAACATATTTATACATATATTTTTATACGTATATATAAAGAATAATAAGCAAAACTTGTTCTCTAAAACCATGCATGTAAAAAACAAATAAGTTTGTTTCAGTTTTTTCCTTTTTTTAGGACTGGGGCCTGGAATGCTGTTTTCTTTTCTCAGAAGACTTAGAAAGCAATTCACATTCCAAAAGCAGTTACAAGTTACAGGTTATCCTGCTTGTTTTTCAAGAAAATATGAAAAAAACATTTTTAAATGGCAGAAATAATCTACCAGCACAAACCATTTAATTACCAGACAAGAGCCATAGGCTAGTAACACTATTGTGAAGTCTATAAAAAGGACATCATGAAAAATGAAGCATTATGTGGCTCATTTAGCTTACAGCTGTTCTGCATTCTTATTGAGTGGTATTCTGTGTAAAAGAATGACAGTTTTAATTTCCTTTGCTGGTTGCTCTGTTTAGATCACTTTGACGCAGATTATCGCTTTTACAAGAACATAGTCCAGCTGGAGGGCAAACATCTCTCCTAATAATTTTTCTTTCTTTTTTTTTTCTGTTGTTCCTTCACTGTGTGCAGCAGCAGTGTAAAGCCAAGTTGTATAACTTGGGTTTATAACAGCTAATTTGTTATTTTTAGACACTTAGGTATAAAATTTGGTCCCTAAATCACAGGGCTGTAATTCCAGCTTAGTCTAGAGAAAAGGATTTCATGGGGTAATAAATGAAACAATGACTGGATTAAGAAGTATCAAGAAAACATTTAAAGCATGGATTCAATTTCAGCGGATCTTAAGCATGTATTTCACCTTCTATGTGCATTTAATTGTTGTCTTGAACAAAGACTAAATGAAGCAGAATCTTCCCTGAACTTCCGTGATCCTATGGAGTCTGTGCTTACTGGAATCTATGCTTATAACCCAGGTAATTACATTGAAACAACTAGTGCTTCTATTATAACACCTGTCAACCAGAAATCAGGACAGCAAAATCTGACCCAGGAGTTCTAACACCCGTTCAAACTTCCAGACCTGGCATCCTCAACTGACCTCCTTTCATAAAGGTATTTTGGTAAGGACCTTGTTCACTATGTGGTATCTCAGATCAGACTGCCCTGAAAAGGCCCTGTGCAGCCAAGTTTCAAACTCTACACCATATCCTGCCTTCTTGTGCAAGGAGACTGTCCTGTATCCATCATCACTGACAGTCCTTCCTCTGAGAGGAAAAGAAAGGACCAACCTGCCATGAACTGCTGGTGTTTTTCCAACAATGCTAATAAAGACTAAATTCTCCAATGAGACAACACAATGAAGGATGCATCTGGCACTTAGGGTGATGTAACCATGTCTCTGCTGGGGTGCATCCACCATGCATCCCACATGACACTGGAGATGCTGCCAGTGACTGACTCTTCATATAGTTCGTGGACAAAACCTCCCTATGTCCATGTGGCCTACTTCCAAACCAAACCCCAGGCACTCCCTGTCCTTTGCTGCCTCCACACACAGCAAGTTCAAACCAAACACTTCCCTCTCTCTTCCTCTCCGTAGAGGACTGTGCACCAGTTGCAACTCTTACCTCCTGAGGTGGTGGCACTGGTCTTTGCAAGGTAGTGGTCGTCAGGTCCAGCACTGGATTTAAGCCACTGCAGAGGAGTCCTTGGCACCTTGGAGATAATACAGCTTTCCTTTCACTGTTTTTTGGGTATGCTGCAGCAGCACTGACTTCAAGCTACATTGCATCCTCTACTAAGACAGAAAAGCTGCAGACAGAGGGCTCAGGAATGGAGGGCAGCCAGTCCACCTAGAAAAGGAAAGGTCTTTGGGATCCAAAATGGGAGATAGACACAGAAACCACACTGCAGGAGATAGATGTAGAGATCACTTGCTCCTAAAGCTGAAAGGAGACATTGGAAGGCGTAGTAGTAGTAAGGATGCATTCAAGAGGTGACCCTCAAAGACCAGAGGGTTCATAAGAGGATGCAGAGCAAATTTTTAGCCTCTCAGAGTATCAATCCTACTAACTATAGCTGTGGTGAGAAAGACAATGTATCCTGACAGGAAATGTGTGCGATATAAAGACATTATCAGAGGCCAATGCCTGCAGCTGATTGGGGTTATTGCTTGTGAGACAGTTACTGTTTTGACCACAGCGGAAAAGAAAAACTTGAGCTAAGAGAAGTGGAAGAAAGCATTTGAGAATTCCTCTTCTGTACAAGCACAGACATGTTTCAGTTTTTGCTTGGCCTCTCTTGAATGTCCAACTGCCAAGCTATCACACTTGTCTCTTGTGACATCCTTGGGTGTCACACAATGATACCGAAAGTGCGTGATGGCTTCCCCAGAATGACGTGTCTTCCTCCAGCATATGCGTAACTGCACTGGGTCTTTGAGTCACGAGGAGATGCCTGCCCATCCACTGTCATCTGCCTCTGGGCAATGAACAGAGGGCATTTCCAAACAATTTAAAGCTTTGTTTTTCCTGGGGAGGTTCTTGTTTCATTTCTCGTAACTGTGTCCCTGCCCATGGCTGTGCTGGGAGAGCAGAGCAGCTGCCACCTCGGCAAGCAACGCCCCTCACACACACACATTATGCATGCAGAGCTCACAATGCAGGTTGAGAGCAGCTACACTGGGGTGTTTGCTGCAGGTGATCTGCATCACGCTGAGCAGCGAGGATGGTCTCCTGAGAGGCATCAGGTTGCAGGGTACCAGTAGGCAGAAAGCCGTGCCCTGGCTCTCAGTGAAATGCAGAAACAGTGCAAAATCAGAGAAAAGCTGCATGTTTTGCACGTATAGCCGTCCTGCACCTCACAGATGCCAAGACTTCCTTGCTCATACATGGAGAATTGCATGAAGGCTTACATTTATATTTTGGATACAGAACCCAGGGCAAGCTGAGCCTTAATACCTCTTTATCATTAGAAATAACAAGTACATCTCAATTCAAAAATTACCAAAAGCATGGGAATTTTTTTCTTTCAGATACAAACAAATGCAGTGAATAAGATATCATTCCACATGAAAATATCTTTTAAATTACTCAGGTTCCCCTTGTATGTTTATTTTTTGCCTGCTACTTCAATGTAAAAAAAAATAAAATATTTTTTCCTGGGCATCCAATTTTAATATTTCTATTTATCTCAGAAAAGTATCAGCCCAGTCCTTGTACATGTATTTCTGTGTTAATAGTATTTCTAATGGATTAAGAGCCAAATTGCCTGAATTTATTTCAGTGAAATGACACTGGTACAAAATTGAGTTACAAATGAGAAACGAATCTTTCCTGCTGGTGTCAGGGATGAATTATGATTGAAGAAACAATTGCCTCCTTTTCCTAGAGATGATCCTACAAAACCCACATAGGCTATCTAGAGAAGAAGTGGAGTCAGAGAGAGAGATCTGAGTCAAAATACTGTAGCTGAGCCTGCCCAGGATAATGCCCCATCTTTTGCAAGAACTATAATTCCATGATGCAAAAATCAAAGTCAGGTCATTTTGTTTCACCAAATCATTTCATTTTCTAAATGATTTAGGAGAGACTGTGCCATTGGACTTGCCAAAGAATTTCAATTTTGCAGTCTCTTTAGCAAATCTGGGCTTCCCCTGACCACGTCTTTCTCCTTCTTCACTTTAATTCTCATTTGATTCTTTACTTTCCCCTCCTCCAATCCTTTTCTATATCCTAATTCTGCCTCTCACCACCTTTTTTGGTTCATTACTCAGCCATTCTCAGCTCTCCTGCAAAATAACCTGAATCCTGTGAAAACTATAATGAGGACTAGAGTGATAAAGACAAGCAATAAATTAGTTGCCAACTTCTTCTGTATCAAAAAGTGCTCATTGCTGCTGCTAAGCTGTGAGTCCCAAAAGAGATGGCAAGACACGTTCTGTCTTGTTCCTACCTGTCTTCCCTGTAAGGTACACAGCCTGGAAAGAACACTCTGGTCCTCAGGTCTCTTTCCTGCCTAGCACCTACATGTACAAAACAATCCTGTTTTAAAGGTCTGCCTTAACAGCATTTTGGGTTTTGAGGACTTTTTCTTTCTTTCCTTTTGCTTCTCACACTTGTGCTGTGAAAGGTGTCTGGAAACTTCTTTGTTCTAATGGACCATGGGATCATTCAGGTGGAAGGCATCTCTGGAAGTCACCTACATCTTACTTAAATTCAAAGGGGGATCAAGTTGTGCATAGTCTCATCTGGTCAAGTTTTGCACAGCTCCAAGGATGGAGATTTGGCAGTCTCTTGGCACCTATGCCAATGCTTGACCAATTCCACTGCAAAACATTTTTCTGGTTAGAAAATTTGTTCCCTAGTTATAAAGCACCCTCTCATTTGAAGAGCACATTTCTATTCACAGGTAGGTTAGTCCCATCTGCTCATTGGCATCCTCTCTGGTATTTATACTGATAATAAGAAGTACTCTTGGTCCCCTCTAAGGCTTTGTTTTGCTAGACTAAATACAGCATCCACTTTCAGCTTTCTTTCCAGCACGAAGCTCTCCATCCCTCTGACCACTCTGGGTATCCTTCAGTCTTAGTTCGTGTTTGTTTAATGTAACAGTAAAAAGCATGTGCAAAATTTAAATGAAATCTCAATTAATCTCTTTGAATCAGGGCAGTAAGCTTCACTTTTTTCTGCTGGATATTCCTCACCTGACAACTCTAAGATCACAATAGCAGCACACCCGCCATATACAACAGGGTCCTTCCCTTCCACAGCTATCTCCACCCAGCATACTTGCTGCCATCACAGCACCCAGCTCATGAACTCCTTCCTTACCATGTACTTATTAGCACTCAGCAGTACTCTCTCCCTTTTAGGCAGCTCTATGCATACCTAATCCCTGTTTCTCACAGCTCCCTTATCACTGCATCCAACAAGACTCCATGAAAAGGCTAAATTGAAATTCCCAGGAAGGAAATGTATGTTTCCTTCATGTAGGAAACAGCTTCTCAAAGAGTCTATTGGTCTGACACAGTCCAAATCTATAAAGTCATGTTTCATTTTATCGTGTTCCCCTCCCAACCTCTATTTGCCCTTCATTCAAATTTTTTCTGAGCTTTGTATACTATGGCAGCCAACCACATAAGACTCCTCTCCCCACCTTTTTAACTAAGAGGTCCGGGTTTGCTTTTCTTCATATGTGTGTTATTGCCCTTACCTGAGAAGTTTGAAACTAAGAACATTTCCTACCAGAGCTGTGCTTTCATGTAACAGTCCCTCCAAAATTCAGAGGCGCACTTTTCCTCACAATAATCCAGGAGTTTTCTGGAAAAAAAATTAGAGATTCACCGTACTTTAAACAGCGTAAGGGTCAGAAAAATTATGAAATGCGTGAGATCCAAAATTACTTATAATTATCCCAAAAGCACGCAACAAGACACAAATAGAGCAATAGTTGACAGTCTTTTCAAAGCTATGGAGGCAGGAATTTCTTCAACTATATCTCTGTTCTCAGAGCTAATCTGTTAGGTTATGGGCATCCAAAATGCTGCCATAGCTCTGCAGTTTTGTTTCTGGAGTTACTAGCTAGAAAAGCAGTCATGAGGAGAGCTGAAATCATGAATGAGGAGTTAGCTACCAACAGGAGAGATTTCAATTTCCTTTTAATCCCTTTCTTTGCTGAGACGTGTCTGGTTATCCCAGTTGTATTATTCTTTTCAAATACAATTCCCAGCAAGACAGTTACCAGCACTGCTTTGACAGTATCTGTAGCTAAAATAGTTTTGCAATATGGGGAATATCAACAAGATGCACTTTGTTGGCCTCCCTTCAATTTTCTTGAAAACTTCTTGAAGAGGCAAAAATCCCTTGGTACAAGAGGGATTACGAGTGTCTTACAAGGAAATATTTTATCCTGAACTTTCTACGAAATCTACATGTAGAAATAGATTTTAAAACAAGTTTTAATATGATACTCTGTGTTTAAACAGTTTCACTTTCTAAGTTCAAATACAGTTGTAAATTGAATGCCTGATCCTCTGCTCAAAACATACTGTAAAAGTCCTACATGGTGAGTGGAAATTCTGCAATTTCATCCTGGAAATTTAAACCAGACACAACTCTTTCATTTGCTCAGTCCCTTGCAAAACCTTATTAAAAACCCACAAAATATCACACAAAAAAAAACTTCCAACAACAATAACCTCAACCTTCTGTTGCAGCTCAATCGTAACAACACTAAGCTTAAAAACCAAATTTTGTTGGCACTGCTATTTGTTTAGGGAAAAATGGTATCTGCATCACATGAATTGTCAAAAATTAAATTTATCAGTAGTGTACACTAACTGTGATGAATCAAATGTAGAAGACTGGAAAGTTAAAAGTCAGCAGAGAGAAATGGCACAAACCATGAGTATGTGAATTTTTATTTGTAATGGGAATAAACTACATTATTTATGTAAAACTGACTATTTATTATGGCTAAACATGATGCTTTGTACCAGTATATTGCATGGGGGTTTTCTCCTGGTGTTCTCTTGCTCAGTCTGTGAAGCTTTCTTTTATTTTCAGGAAACATTTAACATATTTCTGCCGTGTTGCATAAAATTATGCCTGAGAGGAAGGTAACTACATCTGCCAGCTTCAAGTGTGCTGAGATATGTGTGCTGAAGCTGAAGGCTTCAGATAGCATACCTTTAAAAAGCTTTGTCTCAGGAGAGCCCTGGCCCAGCAGACATCCTCATGTGTCCCACTGCTGTGTGGGCCCAGCATCACCATGGGTGCCAACAGGATTACTCAGAAATATGGGGCTAAATACCTGCTTGGTGTTCGTCCATATCTAACACTGAAAGGAGCTGGGGAAATCAGTATTGGAACAGAGACACTTATACAATCAGGAACAATTCCAGGCCATGTGAAGTGCCTGAGGCCATCATCTGGCTCCTTTTAGAGACAAGGATAAAACTTACATTGGAGACCACCCCTCTGCCAGAGTTTCTCCACTACATAGTGAAGTGTGATCATAGTTGCTGTCTGTCCCACAGCAGGGAGAGGAGCTGACTCCCGCTTTCTTTGAGTCTGTAAAACACCATGTGAGTTTTCTGCAGCTTTGCTATGAATCAGCTCAAGGAAGCTTGAATCCAAGGAGTGGGAATGTTCTCTCCTCCCGGTGGGTGAACCAATTCTGGTATCCCCTTGTTTCTGTTACTGTTGGTATAGCTGACACACAGTACAGCCGACTATACCACAATGTAGTACAACTCTGCCTATTATATAGGCATGGGACATAGCTGAAGAAATCATACTTTTTTTACATATTGCAAGCAATACCACAAAAAGGAACATCCTAGGCAAAAGTTGATTTGGGGGAAAACACATTTGGTGAAATAGAACCTAAGTGCAGCAGAGGGGTTCAGGGCTACAAAAAGTATATGCATCAGGAGGGAATTAAGAGCAAACTTCACATGTATCAAGGAAAAAGAACTGTGGGGTTACAGATTCCTACAGATGTCAGGAGGAGCTATTCAGGAAAAGGTCCTTACTGAACAAATTAGAAGTATTGCAACCTTTTTTGCAGATTAAAAAAAATAATCTTCACACCTTAAAAAGAGTTACTCCAAACTAAGTCAAGATTACTAGTGCTTAAGGGACTAATTCGAAGGAAGAAGTGGTAGAACAGGCAGAGTGACTTTGTGCCCTGGCAAAAAGAAGTGTCCTGCATCAATAGCAAGCAAAGGACTTCAAGCAGATGTCATCTAATATTTGCAGCTAGAAATTCCTCCTTTTCTGATAAGATCTAACTTGTTTTCCTCCTTGTAGTATCTCCAAAAATTAGATCTATTTTTAATTATACTAGCCTTGGTTCTGACGGTACTGCTTTTAAAAAAGTTTTCTCAAAGCTTGATAAGAAGGAGCTGAGGCTCAGAAGAGAGTGAACAAATTGCACATATATAACTGTACATTATATAGTAGGAGGGATGGTAGGAGCCATTTCCCAATTTTTTGGTCTTTCCTTTTACATATAAGGCAGTGCCTGTTTCACAATGAATTCATTAGAAATGTTGCCATTGAGTTCACTCTCTTACAAGTAATTTTACCATGCCTTTGAGAAAGTTTTAAAACAGCTTTTGTCTGTGTGACACCAGCCTTAACCTTCTGAGAAGTAAATATTTTCATTACCCCTCTGACTAGTTCTTGGTAATGATTTACAAATATTTTCTCAATAGGGACACAATAAGGAAGATATCAAACACCAAACAAAAAGTAATGGAATTCTAGAGAAGTTAAAGAAGCCTTCCATGCATTTTTTTTGTCATCATCAGAAGCCAGGAAAGTCAGCTTTGTTTTACTGACTGTTTGCAGGTTTTTTATTCTGCAGAGGTTCTCAGTAGACCCAAGAGCACTAGGAGCTCTGGTTAAACCAGACGTTCACAAATCAACATTCCTTTCAAAAGCTCTGCTTTCTGGAGGTTAGGACCAATGAACTTTGCAGTCTAAAGGTCTTGCAACTCCATCACATTGCTTAGCAGAAAAATTGTCAGCTGTAGACTTACCTATTCAGATGGCAAAGCATGCAGTGACAATAGTCTGTGGCTGCAAAACTCTTCATCATGACTCTCTTTGCTCTTTCATCAGACAAGAGAAGTCCTGTCAAAATCAGTGGAGTTACAACAGTTCAAAACATGTGCAATGGCTTTCCATGGGCAAGGGGGCAGAGCTGACCAAAAAGACCACTCAGGGAATAATAACAATAACAATAACAATAACAATAATAATAATAATAATAATGTCCATAACATTGTCTGGAATTGTAAGCAGGTGGGGAGACAGAAGTCTTCATGAATTCAAATTGACTTTAGCTACTAGCTTTGTCTGTTAATAAAAAGTGATGACCACATCAATTACAACTTTCTCTTTTTTTAATGTTTTCAAGAGTATACACTGCTTTGGAGGTGTGAGATGTGAATGCTGAGATGAGGTATAACATTTTTCATGCTCAACACAAAACCACAGTGATTTTTATTATTAGTTACTAATACTGCCCCAGGACTCAGCCATTGCAGCTTGCTCCTTCATACTGATACAAGTGTTTCAGCAGACAGACCATCATTCAGATCACAGAACAGATCCTAATGAAAACTATTAAATTCCTTTGGTGAAATTTTCCAACTAGATCCCCTCTCCAGTCTGATATAATGGCTCAAACACCAGCACTGACACATATGGGACACAGTGAGAAAAAGTGACTCGTGGCACAAGTCAGACTACAGACTGGCAATGACACTCTTTTTGGTAGCATCTTTCCCACATTTGTACTCATTTGTTAGCATGTTCCCACTTCCCAGGAGTTAGCAGGTCTCGTTGAAAGAGCTTTAAACTAGATTTGAATACTAAATAAACCTTGGGGCAGCACACCAGTGTTTCCATATCAACTTGTAACAGTTGTGGAACCACATGCTAAATGTTACACAGAAAGCAGCAGATTTTACTAAATAGCCATTTGGCACCTAGGTTAAATGGGAGATTTAGAATGCAGCTGGTAACAGCATAGCAGTCTCCATGGAATGTCTTCTATATGACTTTGAAAAAAAATATTAGAGAAACCAATTTTAGAAAGTAGTAATTTTATAAAATGTATAAAATATGCTACTTCTCACCAGAAAATCTGCATAAACTATTGGAAATGCATAATAAAAATGCTGTGAAATGAAACACAAAAGTTTAGTTTATCCTTTCTTAAAAATGCCTGTAATTCTGACCAAGGCCTTTGCTCTCTGTTCATGTTTACCAATGGTTACTGTATTCATAGGGAATAAAGAGAATACTTTTTGCTGCCTTCACATATACATGCTTTGAAACTCTAGGCACTTTCAAAGTGTTGACAAGTCCAGACAAGAAGTATCAGAAAAAAGTAGACCATAGAAATCCCAAGATTTGAGCACTGGTAAGTAACAACGGCCATCAAAGTAAGAGCAGCAGGGAGTAACAATTGATGATGCTGAGCTAAAGTACAAAAGGAGATATCCAACAAGTTCCTTCTCCACACCAAAACTGCCATTGTCACAGATACCTTCAGGCATAGGGAAGGGCTGGGGGTTAGTTTCGTATCAAAGCAGTTGAACTTGACTGCTTCTGGTTTTTATTTTTAACTTTTGGTCTCACACGTATTTTTAACATCAGCAGAGGAAATGGAGTACATTCTGCATTTTGGATGAGCGATATCAGGGGACTTTACAGAGAGAAGTGCCTGACCAGAGCAGGCAGAGCCGTGGTGTTCCCCTGCCAGGCATGGGCAGAGCCCTGCTAAGGAAGGGGTGTGCGAGAGCTGGTGGGTTGTATGAGGAGCTCTTGCACCAGCCTGTAAGAAACTCCAGGGAGAGGAGTTTTTTCCTCTCAGGAAGCAGGCACCTCTGCCAGGCAGCCAGGATCCTTTGCCAGGGAGGGTCTGACATCCAATCCTCCTGGGTTTCACCATACAGACCAGCTCTTCCTTCCAAAAGGCAGGCCATGGAGAAAGCGAGGCCTTTATCCATGCCCAGGCTTACTCAACAGCTCTGAGGTCAGAGTGCTCCCTAGGAATCACTTTCTATTTCTGCCTAAGGTCCGAATTTCTCATACTACATATTTGAGCAAACTTCCCCTGGAATCCCAGTCAACCCCCCAAGGTGGCACACAGGCTCCTGATCTCCTCTTTGAGACAAAAAAGGTTCACCTTAAGAGGAGGGATAGAAAAACATCTTAGCCAAAACACTTAGGAGTTGGGGGACTTTCCTGTAAAGGAGTAAATCTGGGTTCATAATCCCTTTAAATAGGGAAGGGATATGATTCAACATCTCCCACATCCTGGTTGAGCAATCTAAACAAAAAGCATTAGACCACCTAATTGGCCATCCGAAGGAAAAAGCTAGTTGGACCTAGACCACTCAAATCCTCTGGTGATTTCAAAGTCTTTATAACCAACCTGGCCCCCAGGATACTTTTGCTTCAATAACATCAGTGTGGGAAGAGTGAATACTACAGATCCAGCATAACCTACTAATGCTATTATAGTGCACTGGTATGTCATTAGAAAGAGCTCCAGCTATAGTAAGTAGGTTCCCGTTCATGAATTCAGTTTAGAAGAGTAAAGGAGTTTGCTGGAACTCACCCAGAAAGGAAGAAAGACCCAAAACCTCCAATGCGTACAGCACTGAGTAGTGATACTCAGGCTTCTCAACAAGATTGTAAGGCCAAATATATGACTAAAGTGGCAAACTCCACAGCAGCTCCACTGTACCCTTGAGCTAGAAAACTTTTATAAAACCACACAACACTTACTACACAAGCATAGTGCATTTTGGTTTTCTAGTTACGCATCTGCTAAGACAAAATTCCAACACATATAAAGTACTATTGAAAAGTTATCTCCCAAAAGGAATGCACTGGAGCCTTGCATTTGATTCTGATAAGGGAGTTACTTTGTCAGTGGTCCTGTTAAGCAGTACTACCGTGTTATAGATTATGTAAAAGATAGCTCTCCAGCTGGACAGTCTACATGTCTCATTGTACTCAGACAGGATATAAATTACAAATACCCACACTCAGCATTATTTCCCTATTCTAAGCTCTGAGGTAGAAATAAAACTCCCCGAAGGATGAGAAATACTCTCTCTTGCATCATTATGCATACACTGGCAAAAATAACTGCTGATACCACCCAACTTCTGTTCTCAGTGCAGAGAGAAACTGCTGCTATCGAGGAAAAAACACAAAAATTTCATTAAGTGACTTGGGTTATGTGTAGGTAATTTACAATGTCACAGAAAGGCAATCACCAGGTAAAGAAATGAGGATGCACGGCTACAAGTCAAACCAAGCAAGACAAGTCTGGTAATGAGATTATGGGCACAAAAACATTGGTCATGAACAAGTGTAAACACATTTAGATATACAGATATCTCATTGAGCAACATATGAACTGTTATATAAGAGTTGAATAGATCCTCTATTTACTAAGTTGAACTAGACTTGGTATGCTTTCATGAGTGTGATTATGGATAAACATTGGCACCCCTTCAGTTTCCTTTTGCATTGAGCAAGCTCCTTGGAGGGAGAACTTGCCTTTTGAATGCTTTGTAAAACACAATCTACGTCTAATGTACTATGTTAAAAATGGCAAACAATAAAGATAAATACTTATACCATTCAGTACCTCCCATACACTCAGGCTCCTCACTGTGTTCTCTTTTCAGCTTCTTCATCTTCCCCCATGACTTCCCCTCACTTTTCTGCTTCGTCATACAATTTCTTTGAATTTTCATCTTTTATGCTTAGAGAGCTCAAAGGGAACAAACAGGTTCCTTGAACACAAGTGGAATTTACAGTCAATTTATTTTTAAAAGGGGAAGGATATTTTCTTTAGAAGTACAGCCCTACAAAATTCAAAACACAATACTCATCAAATGGGATCCTTGTCAAAACAGCGTGTTGCCACAGTGGGTAATGCTCACAAATAAGCCAGATAACAGCATGCAGGTACTGTGAAAGTGTGCTTGTGAAAGACCAAAGGCCATTGGGGTATTTCTAACTCATCCAGTTCTCTGATCTGGTGCCTGATGTAGCCCTATGAAGAGGTACCCACCACACCACACACAACACTGTGATAGAGACAAAGCAACAGCTACTTTCATTCCATAAGAAAAGTTCGTGGAATTGCTTCCTGATGCCATTTATTGGTGCAGCCACAACAGCAAAGTGCTCCTAGTGCAAATCTAGTTTCACTGTCAAGTGTCACGATGTTCCCATTCCAGCATTAAAATGCCTGAAATCATTTTGACTTGAAGATGTGTCCACTTAAAGTGACTTGTAGCATTCAGATATTCCCCAAGAACAGTTATCCTTAGGACCTCTTTCTCCTAGGACTGCCCACCTGCACGCCTGGAAGTTGACTAGAGAAGACCATGGCATGATTCCTCTTCTTGAAATGAAGCAGATA
This sequence comes from Corapipo altera, assembly GCF_003945725.1. Classification (NCBI taxonomy): domain Eukaryota; kingdom Metazoa; phylum Chordata; class Aves; order Passeriformes; family Pipridae; genus Corapipo; species Corapipo altera. The sequence continues at coordinate 10,612,785 of NW_020884880.1, forward strand.
AAGCTGAAAACCAGGACATAATTTAAAGGTAAGCAAACATTTTTCCTTTAGACCTCTGATTTAGCTCAAGGCAAGGAAATCCATGGTATTTGCATATGATGTACTCAAAGAAAAAAAATTAGGTCTTATTGTGATAAGACCTAGTCTTGTTTAAAAATGATGCATGTTTTCCTTAAGGAAAGAAAAATGAGCAATCCCCAGAGTTTTTCACCAAAAAATCCCCAAAGAGCTCTGCAGTTCCCTGGCAAACAACCAACAGAGAACCAAAGAACTTGCAAAGCCACAAAAGCAACAGTCAAGTGCTCCAGCGGTCTTCGGTGACATGCAGCTTGTCAAAGCAATGTTTGTTTATGAGAAACATGAACACAGGGTATTACTGACCTGTTCAACCTGTTCACTTCAAATACAGCACAGGGCAGCTTGGTTTAACACTACAAAGAACTCTGACATTCTTTACAAGATCTGTAGGAACTCAAGTTCCCTCATTGTAAGCTTTGAGGAATTCAACCAAAAATATGTCAGGGGAACTGGACATCAGCTTTCCAACCTCATTCGAGATATTTGGGAGTTATTTGCTCAGTCACTGTCATGATCCCTCTTGAACAGTCCTCTGACAATTGGTATGTTCTTCCACACAAAATCTAACACTTCTATAGAAGAACACCATATTTCCATTTGTATTTCATCTCTTACTATCAACAGTACTATTTAAAGTCATAATCCCCCAATAAGCATCAGTGGTTTATCTTACTACTGTAGTGGAGATTATTAGAAAGAGAAAGACAGTCAAAGCAAACACACAAATCAAAGTGGAACTTACTGTAACCCTAGTAATTCTACTTTACTAAAATACCTTATTTTTCTATTTAGGAATACCATTTATGTAGCCACATAGTTGACTCACAGCATTCAGCAAGCAAGGTCTCCCGCTGCTGTGTTTTACCTTGCCCCACTGCAGGGCTCCTTGCAGACATGTGCCTGACAGCTGACAGAAGAGGGGAGACAAGCTTTGACCATGACAGCTCTGCAGTTTGTTGAATTCTTTAGTGGCAGTACCATTTCCATGCTGTTGTCAACCACCTTTCCTGAAAACAGCCTCCTCTCTACAAATTCTCCCAGGTTATCAGGAGCAAAAGTGGCATGGGCTTGCTCCCGGGTAGAGCAATTCTAGAAGAAACAGAACCAGAACAGGTCAGTGAGTTGCACACTGATCCTAGAAAACAAGATATTGACACATGGGATGATTCTGGATTGGCTCCCTGGCTATAAACTCACACTTGACTGCAATCAGGAGCAATTTCATGTGTGGAAACTGTGAGAGGAGAGATTTTTCAGAACATTCAGAACTGGACTCTTTGCTCCTACAAAAACCTACAGGAGTAATTCTCATTTCTCAGACAGAAGAAAAAGCTGGATAAACACTGAGAATTTCTGAAATCGCACCTTAGGAAGGTTTTACATGTCAGAATGCAGCCATCTGGTTGATACTATAAATGCCAAGGAAAAAAATAACCTGCACAGTGAAATGAAGTGCAATAGAAATAAAAAGAACAGTAATCGGCAGCATTACAGAGATGCTATGCAGGAAAGAAATTCCTTGGTATCTAGAAACTACAACTTAGAGTCTCAGCAACACTACTCATGCATCTCAAATACCAGGCAGATCTCCTGACCTGTATCTAACTCATGAGCAAGTGCTGTTTGTTCAGGGCTTAATACATTTTGAACAACGTGACTACTGATAAATAAGTGTAACTCAGTGTAGTACAGTGTGGATTAATTGACCTCCTTTAAGCACCCCACAAACTTTAACCATTATTATAGATAGGTCAGTGCAAAGTATTTCTGTTATGTACAGTACCAATTAAATAAGTGATTTTCCATAAGAAACTGTCCCCAGCAATAGAAGAAGTATTTTAATGCTGTTGTGTAAATTCCAGTTCCTTCTTCCCTTGAATGCTATGCTTTGTCCTAGATTATCAAATGGAGTTTCTAAGGCATTAATGAGCAACTTCCACTGGAGCATGTAAGTATACTTTGTACTTCTGAAAAGTCACATGGACATTCATATAAAAAACTAAACAAAACCCCAAAATGAGAAAATAATAACTGAAGGCTTAGAGACTTTTATGTGAGGAACAACAGTTGAAACTTGCTTTTATTTCACTCTTAAAATGTAACTACACACATCATCAAGACTGTATAATAGTGATCATCACAAAAAGGTTCCCTGAAAATTGCTAAGGAATAGATACATAATAAGAAAATGACAACCCATAAAATCAGGTTACAAAATTAAAACTTACGGAGCTACAGACAAGACTCAATTACAGAATGCCTGCTGAAAAAAATTCCTGAAGGAAACACAACCTTCTACCAAGTTTTGGTCATTTTAAGAGCAGTATTTTCACTTTGGTTAGGTAAAGGAAAAGTTTGACTGCCTGCAGGGAACAGCCTATGAGTCGCCTGGGAGTGGAAGGAAATCCCTCTCTGAGACATGTACATCCATATGCTATTGCAAATGGAAAAAGAGGTAGGCAGGAGTTCCTTCCCTGCTATACCTGCCTCTGATGGTCATCAGAAGGCAAATACCAGGCACTGAGCTCATCTGGTCTGGCTGTTTTAATCCTTTTGTACCATTTCAATAGGTTCTTTTAATTGATACTAGTCAAATGTACAGTTACTGGTATGCTTTCTTCTATTCCTAACTCCACAGACTTAGTAAGGGAGAGCTAACATTACAGCAGATACTGTTCTGGCAATATCCCCTCTGCTGTGCTCAGGGACCTGGGCAGAGACGGATTGCTTCAGTTGAAAACTGCTCTCTCACACTTGTGTTCCAGCTCTAATATCTCTCAACTGGGCAAAATTACTGCAGCTGAGCCTTTCCTGAGGCTCTCTATCCAAGCTGAATGCGAATTCAAGCTGAAAATGAATTAGAAGTATCTGGTTTTTTTTTTAAAGGGAGAATCCAAATAAGGACACCCAAGTTCAGTCACTGTATTGTCTTTCACCACTCTTATGCCACATGTTCTGTTCTCCTCACTCTGCCCCCGCCTGTTAGCACTTCTCAAAGGAGAATCAGGTCTCACTCTGGTCTTCGTTATGTGAGAAAACAAAACTGATTTCGTATTAAAAAAAAAAAAAAAAAAAAAAGTCAGTTTGGCCAAAATCAGTTCAAGACATTCCAAAAGTTCAATGTCAGCATGCCTTGCCCAGTTTGACTCAGTCTGCATTCTACAAGATTGATCTAAACAGGCACACTTGCCCTGGGTGAAGAGTCCCTCTGAAAGGTTAAAATTCCTGCAACACTGACCAGGTAGGCAGAAAAAGATAAGGCAGCAGATAACAGGGAACTTCATGGCATTTCCTGCAGCCACCCTCCTGCTGGAGCTGTGGGAGCTGGTTTTGGTCCACTTAAAGTGTATGAACATAATGTATGTAATCTACCCGTATGTAGTTCACAGGGGAAGAGGCAACTTACAACTTGTACATACCCTGCACCTAAACAGGGGTGTTTAGTTTCACACAGATATATATACAATAAAAATAGCCAAAATACAGAGATAAATATACATCATACAAAATTCATAAAACCTTAAACCATATACTTTAAATAAACATAAAATATCAAAATATAATTTTTAAAATATTGAAATACCAGAAAGTATATAGCATATATAGTTAGTGTACGCATGTAAATAGGTAGGTGATTTCCAAGCCTTTCTGTGCGGCTGGAGCTGGCAGGCTCAGAGACAGCTGGACCGCGGGGGCTCCAGCTCTGGCCCTGGCCGAGACCCCGCGGGGTCAGGTGAGCCGGCGGTGTGTGCAGGGGGCAGCCCAGCCGTCAAGGAATTACGGAGCAGGATTACTTCATGTTCCCACCGGCCCCGTTTCACAATCCCCCCCCCCACCAGTGCCAAGCCGCCCCCCCCCTCCAACCCCCCCCCCCCCCCCCCCCCCCCCTCCGTGTTCTCATGCCGGATTTTCCCAGGCCATGAATAATCTCGAAGCCCCCTCGATAAATACACGTTCAGGGATGTCCGGAGCTCATTCAACCCGCCAGCCTCGCCGACGAGAAGGGGCCGGGGCCGGAGCCGAGAAGCCGCACGATGAAGTTCGCCCCGAGCTGTGGCTGCGCCCGTGCCCGCTCCGGCCGCCGCCAGCCCGCGCTGCCGATCCTCCTGCTGCCGCTGCTGCTGCTGCTGCTGCTGCTGCTGCCGCGGGCCGCCGCCGTCCCGCTGCCCTGGGCCGCAGACTCCTCGGGGGAGGCCGATCCGGAGGAGGCGGCGGCGCGGCGGGCGGCGCTGCCCCACAGCCTGCGGCTGGCGCAGCTGCTGCGCGACCGGGCGGCTCAGCTGCAGCGAGAGGTGGGTACGGGCGGCCCGCGGGCTCGCACTCCCGCACACACCCGGCCCGGGAGGGGCTGCCTCCGGCCAAGGTGCGACCGAAACTTCTCGGTGTCTCTCCCCAGATGTGCGAGAAGTTCACCGTCTGCGAGAACAGCATGGAAATGCTCCTCCAGAACAACCTCAACCTCCCCAGAGTGACGGAGGAAGACGGGTGTCTGCACGCCGGATTCGATGAGGCAAGGAACTCCTTTCTGGTCTAACCCTATGTGCCTGGGGCAACTTTTGCCTGCTAAAAAAACCTGTGGAAGTTGACCTAAAGATTTGTGCCGGCTCCAGCTGGCTTTAGCCAGACCTTCACACTCTGTATAAGCATCATCTGCTAACCTGCACACAGCATTGCGATCAAGGTATTTTGAGCTGTAAGTGACTTTCTCACCTTTCTCTCATTTCAGGATAAATGCTTGAAAAAAATCTCCAGCGGGCTTTATACATTTCAGACATACCTCAAATATGTGCAAGAAACTTTTATTAGTGAAAACCAAAACCTTGAATCGCTAAGCTATAGTACAGAGCACCTGGCACATACCATAAGACAAATGGTGAGTTGGTTTTAAATTCACTCTGATAACTGTTATGGCTTAATACTGATGTGCAGTCAGAGAGATACAGGATGCTATGTGAAGCTGAACATTTCCCACTGAAACAACAGGTGACAGTTCCTTATGCTCAGATCTTATCCTCATGACTAATTTAGAGGTTGTACAAAGTTTTGGTTTCTTTTCTTTAAGAACAACTCTTCTTCCTACTTTCTATTGAATTTCTAATTTCCAAACCAATTAAATGCATTTAAAAAAAGGCAAATACATTTTTACAACAGTATTGATCTTTAAAACTCTCCAAAACAAACTTTTAAGCCAAGCTGCATGGTATATGGAAATATCTATCAGTAGCTTAAAAATCAAGGAAGACAGCTGCCTATTAAAAAGCACATATTTTGCTTGTAATGATCATGAAAATAAAACCCTTTCTTGACAAATGCTGTTTTGATTTGGTAAACCAAATGCTACTTATTTCTGACAGACATTTTCCATGTTTTGGAGAGCTCTGAAAAATCACACTTCAAAAATTCACTTATTTCCTGTAGTTCTTGCTCACATTAAAAATCCTTAACATAAATATTTCCTTTGTCATTGGGGAACCTATTTGCCCAAGTAAAAATCATCCACATAAGGACTGCAAAAGTCTCGGGGTACTATTTCCTTCAAGATGCTTTTTGGTATCTGTGAAAAGTCCACTGCTTGTTTGCCATACCTTTCCTAACATATTGATTTATGCCCATCATTCTTTAAAGTGAAAGGAAGTCGAACTGCTTTTTTCACACAGTGCTAGCTGAGAATAATAGCCCCATCATAAGACAGCAACTGACTACTGGCTTCCAACTTGATATATTAGTTTGCAGAAAGTTTGTTTCATAACTGAGGGAAATTAGGGTGGTTTTTTTTGAAAATTAGTAGAATCAATGTAATCAAACAGGCAGAATTAAACACAGTGTTCAAAAGCAAAACCTGTACTTGTAGAAACTACAGAATTTTTGAGAAAAAGTCTTCATCTTCAAGTTGGAAATTTTTCTTTATGAGAGAAAAATCTGCTATTTAAGGCAAGAATCTGTCACTTGTGGTTAGATAGATCCACCAGGACAATACCTGCCTGGATATCCAGACACAAACTTCTACAGAGTGCAACAAGGAGCTGGGTATATCAGTAACAGGGGGGGTGATCAGAATCCACTTCCAAGTAGTCTGGACAGAAAGAATATTTATATTTTATATTTCACAAAAAAAAAAGATGTTCCAGAAGGAGGCTTGCATAATAATAAAGTACATAACTCCTTTCACTCATCTTGTAGTTGTGCTCCCACACATCAGTGAAAGTTGGCAGCACTCAGTCTCCTCTGTGACTAAATGCCTGGAAAGTAAGAATTAAGCAACTAAACAAATCTGACATCTTTAGAAACTGTTAATCTACTACAAAACGTGAGAGCTTTTACTCCCAATGTCAGCTTATGTGATTCAGGATGGAGTAGCCAGTACAGGTTAGAACAGACCATGATCAGGGCCTTCCCACCTCCCCAGAAGACTAACAGACAGCAGGAGAGGTGCATTGATCTGCTCAGTGCAGTGTTGGACCACAATGCCAGACGTTGCATTCAAACCAGAGCAAACAGTATAGATCGGAGATTTTTACACAGGAATCGTAGCAGGCATCAGCATTCCTCAAACCCCTCCACAGAAGCATGGCTGTACAGAAGCACAGCTCCCAGGGAGGGCTGTTGTCTGCAGCACAGAAAGTGTGGATATGCAGCTGGTTGGGAATACACAAACTGATGCTCTCCAACAAGCTCAATTACAATGTTTTAACCAGGATCCCCTCAATATTGTCTTTTTTCATAGGTGATCAATCCTGAAGAAGTGATCATCCCAGATGCAGCTACCCAGGAATCCCTCCGCACAAAGCTGAAGTCCAGTAAGACCTGGATAGAGAAAATCACCACCCACCTCATCCTCCGAGACTTTACTTCATTTATGGAGAAAACAGTGAGGGCTGTGCGCTATTTGAAAAATACCAGGAGTTTCAGTGCCTAAATGTTTTAGTTCAGGCACAATCCTTTGTTACACATCTGTCATGTGGCAGACAAGAGTGTTGTTCTGTTTTAAGAACCAGAAATAGTAACGATGGTTTGCATTTATATATATTCTTATTTCCTTCTAGGAAGTTATTTATTGTATTTAAAATATTTATTAATTTCTAATGTTTCTTATTTATATTTTCAATATTTAGGAATAATTTAAGCAATTTTCTAATGGTACTGTTCAGAATAGCAACTTATTTAATATGTACTCAACAAAAAATATTTTCAGAACCCAGAAAAATTGTTGTATACCTTATGTTTTTAAACTATTTGAAAGATGCTATTTATGACTTATTTATATTTTTAAAACAAATAAAAGCTGATTTTAAAAAAAGGCCTGTATAACCCGTGTGAACTTTAAATAAGACTAAGGCACTCTAATCTATTCAAGCTTTTAATGCCTGCAATTATCAGAATAACCACTTTCAAGAATTTATCTGTATAATGAGTTCAGTTATCTACATAGCACATATGTACACACATACACAGACAACTTGGTCAACATATAATTCATAAAATTGGATATAAAGGAATCGGATGTAGTGAACATGGAACTTAACAATGTACACAATAAACTACCATTGCTCACGAGAAACAAATGAACAATAAGTCCCCTATATTTAATAAGGAAAACTCCATAAAACTGTAATTGTTTGGAAGGATCTTCTTACAAGTTTAACAACCTCTTTTAAATAAATAAAATGGTGAGACAACCACATTAACCACTTTGACATGAATACTATCTTTTGACTAGTTTTATTGCTGTCATCCAAGGGAATTTTCCAAGTTTGATTAAACATTTCTCCCTCCTCTCTCAAGAAGCAGAAAAAAAATCTTAGGTTCTTTCCTTAGGTGCTATAAATCAACATATTGCTGCTGAGATGTCAATGACCATGGATGATACAATGCATCTGTCTTTTATATTCCACTAGGATGGACAGGCCACAAACCATGAATGCATATTCTTGAATATTGTATAGAAAAAAAACAAAACAAGACCTAAGTCTGAGTATCAAACCACTGAAACTTTCCTTAGCTGCATCACCTGCAGCACTGGAGCTGTGCAAGTACCAGGTACACCCAAACTTTGAGGAATTCACAGGCCACACAATGGATGGAGGTAGCAAAAGTCACTCGAGCTTTGCCTCTAAAATTCATAGAGTATTAATTACCCTCTCTCTTTTTCTTCCAGCACAGCAGTGAAGATGAGGAGATGAAAGGTATGCCCTGGAATGTGGATAAGGATGCCAGTAAATTCTCCTCTTCCTCTGAGCAATCTGATTGTCCACATATGCATTCCACCACTGGGGATGCCAAAACAGTGACCAGTTCACTCACAACCCACATTTCAGATGCTCTAAACAAACAAAACCACTGCTTTGCCCAATATGGTAAAACTGTCATCTTAAGTTGGGCAACATCTTGAGAAAGAATGAGGAGACCTCAAGGTGGTCACTTTAAAGATGTTTGTGGTGAACCATTTTTCTCACAGCACGTAAGATCCTGCTTTAGCTGTCCTGGCACGTGCTAGGAAACATAGGAAAGCCTGGTTTGGCTTTTTCACTGCTTCCTTTCACAGAGATTTTTTTCTTTTTACTGACCATTTGGTTAGTGATCATTCTGGCCCTTAGTATCACAATAACAGCTATGAGACCCAAATGTGGATCCCACACTGGACCTTATTACTATGTGAGAACAGAAAGGAGAAAAAAATAAAGACTGACCAAAAGGAAAGGCATTTCCTGGTTTCACCCCTCCCAGTAGAAGGTGGCTGCCTGAGATCACCATTAATTACTTATGTACACTGGAGCGAAACAAACTCGCACTGATCTCCTTAAAGGCCAGAAAGCATCTATGAATGGAGGTACTGAAATCCCTTGCAATTGATAGACAAGCACCAACACCTCTTCAGCTGGCAGCCACTCCAGGTGGTCTGCAACTGTAATAAATATCTAAATGCTGCCACATTTGAAGATGTAGAAGATGAGCAAAGATTACCACTTGTTTGGTGGGGAGGTCAACTTCTGAGTCCTTCATGGAGCGTAGGATATCGCTGGTGCTGCTGTGGAGCTGCCATTATTTTACATGTGGCTCCTCCACAGCCACCTGCAATTCTCAGAGCACTTCAGTGCAGCAGTTGCTTTGCTGGCCATCACTGCTGTCACAGTGCCAACTTCAGGGGCTGCTGCCAGGATAAGCACTGCTTGCTGAAACCAATGCTCACTGGTGCTTGTGACACAGGAAGATTTGCAGTGGGGAATTTAGATGGAAGTCAGAGGAGACCTAAATATTGAAGTATTTGTCAACAATCACAAAAACACACATAGGCATTTATTTTAGTTGGCAGACCAGCACAAACATGTAAAAAAAACAGAACAAGAGTAAAAATGGGCATTCTTAACTACGTTTAGCCACAATGAAATACCTCAACACTTCAGTAGAAGAGAACTCCTCCTAATTGACAGCTAACTCACTCAGTAAGGCAAAAAAAATCCTAAAAAACCAAAACAATGACAAAAAAACCCCAAACCAACCCAAACAAAAAAAGACCTGCTAATAATTACCCAAAAAAATAGGAAATTACCACACAAAGCAGCATTCTGGCTGCTGCTGTACAGGACCAGCTTTGCTCTATAGATCCCTGCTAGCCCTTCCCCTTCCACTGCATCCCTACTCAGTAACCCCATACTGAGATTCTGGAATGCTCAACAGATTACCAGCTCCCTTCATCCTGATTTTGAAATCCCAATGCAGGAAGAAGGTGAAGCTATGTTGAAAAGTATGCATACAACCTATGCAAGAAAAAGCCCACAGTATTAAGAAACAGTGTTAACAATGCTGCCATAACAGTAGAATGCTGGACAAGAGAGGAAAAAACCCCAAACAATCGAAACAGCAACAACAAAAATTAAAAAGACAGAATGTAACCTAATATTAAAGTCATCTGTAATACAAAAATACTTTTTTCCCAATTATAGTCTCTGAAGTATCATTTTTCAATTTTTTTTACCATGCTTCTTCTGTGTAAGAAACTTCTAAGAAAGAAAAAGTGAAAACATTTCAGCCTGACTGACTTCTCAGGTTGCAGCACCATCCCCTACCCAGTAAGCCTATGAACCACTGCAAACACCAAATTTTGGCAGAAAGAACAACAGCTACTTGAAAGACTGCCTGCATGTCTAATACTTTCACAGATTTTATTAACAGATGATGGTAAGTGAGGTTAGCAAGACCAAGCTGATACTACAAGAGATGGAAGAGTTATGCCACCAGAAAAGCATAGGAGCAGGATCACTTTTCAGCAGTAACAAGTCATTAGGTTGTCTTAGCTTGCTGGGAAACTTCCCCCTAAGTTTGCCACTGTTATTTGTGACTAATAATCTTTTCCACAGTCAATTTAAAAGATAAAATGGTGGAAATGTAAGTATGCAGTGGTATATATCAAAGTCACATCCTGTGTGTCAGGAGGTGCTGCCAAATATACATATATATATATATATATATGTAACCACAAACTTTGTGATATTGGGTGGGAAGCTTTCTGTAAACCCTTGCTTCTCAAGTCAAATGATTAGATAACAATTTCTTTCTCTTTGATAAGAGGAAAACCAAAACCCACCCCCTTGCTCCCCAGAAATGCAACCTCTGCAGGCTTCAACACTGAAGTACCATTTTCTCCCCGAACTCCTAGCAAAACCAACTAATTCCTGCAATCTAAACATATTTAACCAAATCTTGGCATATTTTCAAGACTGACCTTGGCAGTCATCAGAAAACACACTACAGAAATTTTGCAATCTGAATTTCTATTCAGTGACCAGAATTTAAGAAGATTCAGTCTTTCATGAGAAAATCCATTTTTAAAAAAATTAAACATTTATTTTCAGAATCAGAACACTGAGATTTGATTTGCCTTGCCAAAATATCCTTTTCCACTTACCAGATACCCTTTTAGAAAATACCCTTTTGCACTTAGTAGATAAGCATTCCCTCCACCTCACCCATTCTCTAATTCTGAATTAATATAAGCATAACCAGGAAACAATGCATGTAACCCACAAGCTTAACCAAGACATGGCTATTGCATCACACACCATCATGGAAAAGTATTTAGAAATTGTAATTCAGTGGTTATTTGCAAAAATTAGATTAGTCATATGACATTTAACAGGATGTGATCTCTACTCCTGTGGTGAAAACTCATGTAATGAGCTTTAATTTCCAAATATCATCAGTATCATGATAGCTTAAATTCCAAGCCTGTAAGAAAATATTTCAAAAAATATCCAGGGTATATGCTTTGGTTTAGCATGTTTTCCTGACAAAAGCCAGTATGATAGACCTCTGTTTCACTTACAACACAATGCAAGAAGACTAGATCTTAAGCAGCACTTTGTCACCTACAGCCATTTTGGAAGACAGTCGTACAAAGCAGCAAAGGACAGGTTTTACATGTCGCCAACACTGGGGCCTGTTGTGACAAAACTCTGCTTTGATCTGCAGTGTTTATGTGTTTAAAAGCTACAGTTTAAACTAATAGTTTTGCTCATGAATTAATTAACGAAAAAAAGGAGATAGCCTCTGTTTTATAACTGGTAACAGTACAGTTACTTTGTACCAGCCACGTCTACACCAAGAATTTGTATCATAAGGAAAGACTTATTCCAAATTTCCTATCACCTTAACTTTGCCTCACAGCTGGCCATCCTTGAAGAGTTGTTAGAGCAAACATGTAGGTTCCTTTGTAGATTAACTTATTAAGAACAAATTTATACTGAAATCCAGATTTTTTTTTCCTCCTTTGCTTAGTGATGACACTACACTGACTGTTTTTCCACAGCCTACTACCAGGAGATCCACAGGCCAAACACCGAGACCAAGAAAACCACCAAACTCAAGACTCCCTCAGCATCGCATACCAAGTATCACAGAAGCCCCACAGGGCTCTGTGGCTCCTCTGATGTGCATGCTTTTTTCTCACTTCTCCACCTTTAAAAGTCTTGTCCATGTTTAAACCCTTTGTTGTTGTTCTGACTGACCTCCTTGTCTTTATTCTCTTTTCAGGGCCCTAATTCTCTTCCTACCTTCCTTCCTCCTTGTCTCTTAGCCCGTCTTTATCCCCCTTTGCACTGCTTGCTATACCCACGTCCCAGGGCCACTCCTCAGAGCTGAGCTTGCAGGAGATGCTTTGCTAAAGGGCCTGTCACCACTGAGCACTGGAGAGTCTCTGCCCACCATGATTACCAAACAGTGCCAGGCTGTATCTGATCTTCTGACTTCATCTCAATACAGTAATGGGAGAGGTAGTTTTAAGAAAATATAGGAATGATAAAAAATACAGAAATTGTTCCTAAATGGTAAAACCACCACCAGCTCTTGCAGTCAGTGTGCCAGCGAACAAGCTATTCAGCTGGTAGGATACTGTATTGCTCCTTGCCCACCATAAGCCCCTGGGACTTTGCTGGTTTTTCACTCACAGACTGGCTGGAGGAGAAACAGCTCATTCCTTCAGTCCTGAGTTAAGAACAATCCTTTGTTCACGGATACCTTGGAGACTAAACAAAAGCCACCGCTACCTTTGTGTCTTTCCTAGGAGGAGGCCAAGAGACAGAGCAGCACCTTCTGACAAGATGTGAAAGGACCATGGGCACAGGACTGCAGGTCACTTTAGACAGAGAATGGGGCATTCTTCTTGCATTAAAATCCTCAAGATGCCTTCACTTACGGCAAGCAGGACACTGAGCAGAGTAATCTTTGATCTTCCTAAGACTGGTCCAGATGGAGACATTCCTTTGGTCGCTTGCGCAATTGTTTGTCACCAGGTACAACAGGCTCCAGAGACAGCCTCCCACTTTCGGTATTTCCCTGACACTAAGACAACCACAAGCATGCTCCACTTCCACTTTGAAGCCACAAAGTGCTAAGCCGACCAATCCCTATCTCCAGGTGAGATCAACTGGACACCCCAAAGTTAGTACAATCTCCACAAAACACAGCAAGGCATCAATGATTTTATTTCACACATCTCAACTGCAGCCTTGAGCTCAGCTGTGGAAGTCAGAGCTCAAGTTTCAGTAAACTACACTCACTGAGTTTATCCCAACGCTGAGTTTGCACGTGGTCTTACAGGACTGCATCACAAACCCCGCCACAGAAAAGAGTCCGTATTTGGCTGTGGAAGCCACTGATTCACTGACAGAGACTGATACAGTGAAGCAGGGGAGATCATATTTGTTCTTTTCTAAGTGTCTCCCATCTGACAGCAAAATAAAATTTTCTCAAGTTTTACTGGGACAAAGACGGAAAGTCAAAAGTCATAGATTAAAACACTTGGAACAAATAACACCTAAGTCCCCAGCCCACAACCTTGAAAAACGTGAGTGTCCTTCCCTTTCACTCCAGAGACCTGCCCTCTTCTCCCTAGGACCACCGAAACTCCCCAGTCTTGCTAAAACTAGCGTAATTGCTGAACTTATCGTAGGGAATTAAGATTCTTCATAGGAATCTATTTAATGTACAGCTTCACAGAACACTAATCTGCCCTTATAAGCACATCCAAATTTTGTGAAAATGACAAAACTGGCAAAGTAACTTCAAAACATTAAAAACGAAGAAATCTTTGGTAGCAAACATTTTTAAACATAAACAGTTTTGCTACCTTACAATTAATTACCAAGATTTACAATTAACACTACTTTTTTTTTCCCCCCAGGAAAAAAATGAGTGTTTATTTAAGGAGTTCCACTCACTTTTTAACTACAGAAAGCACACTACATGGAATTAAAATCTGGATGTGTAAATGAAAAATACTACATATTGGCATTCCATTTAACTTGACTTGAAGGTGGCACGAAAGACTTTTTTTCTGCTCAATTTGAAAACCCAAGGGTTCTATGCTAATGACTTTCCTGAAAGATACTTGCGTAGCAGTGAATTACCAAAAGTTTGCTATCCAATGTGCTTAAAGCAAGAACCGCATAAGCAACACTAATCCAACCATTCCAAGTCTCAAAAAAACTGAACTGCAACTATTTTTTAAAAAAAAAATTTCGGGATGGGGAGGTTACAGAGTCTGGCCTATGCCTGACATATCCGTGCTTTTGTAAAACTTTTAATGAAAGAGGTAAAGACACTTCCCTGCTTCGCTTCCTCTTGCCAAATACTATCATTCTTGGAAAGCATCCAGAGCAACCATGTGGCGGTTAAGACCCACAAACCACATCCCCAAAATGGCTGACACAGAATATAAGACATGAAATACACCACTGCGGGTGTTTGGGTCTATCTACTCACTGCTGCATTTTGGGTATTGTACACCTGTGTGAAACGCAAAATCTAATGGAGGAATCTGAGTTGCTTCACGCTGAACTGAACAGTATTAGTATTGAATATCTCAAGGTTGTTACACCAGATTCAAAAGAAGAAAAATGTTTCTGATCATGATTAAAGCCACTATCAAGTACCAACAGATTATTTCATTACTGTTGTAATTAGGATCAGTCAAGAAAAAGGATCAGAATTTGAATTCCTTTCATAATTTAAGATATATGAGTGGTTACATTAATCTCAAGTTACCATCAGAAAAGCACTAGAAAAGCTGAAATAGCAAAAGGATATACTCACAAGAAAATGTTCTGCATTCAGTCCTTGCTCTATTCCCCTGTCAGCAGACTATTATCATTAGCTATTCCTCTATTTCATAACATTTGATTAAATTATCATGATTAATGGAATTTTAAGGAACACGTTGGTTTGTATTAACCCTCATAAATGTTTCTACTTTCTTCCTTCCCAATTCTTGTCTTTCAATTTAATTTTTTTCTCTTGGCTCATTTCTCATTTTTTTTCCAGTCATGTCTGCCCTTAAACACAGGAACAGTTTACCATGGATTTTTATGGCAGATTAAAAACTGAGGAATCCCTATTCCTTAAACATTTAATTAATGTAAAAATTATCTGAAAACCTATGAGGATTAAAAAAAAAAAAGCCAAGCCAAAATGTAGATTACCTTCATTGCAATCATAATTTGGGGCCAATAAACATTTTTTTCAAAAATCACTGCAGAGATATAGCCTGCAAAGTTCTGGAGGGGAGAGAGCAAACTACCCAACACAGCTTTTATTTAACAGAAACCACATGGTCACCATTTTAGTGCTTGAACTTCAGTGTTAAAAAGGGAGAAAACCAACTGAAAAAGGGAGAAAACCAACCACTTTGGACCAACAGTGGTTGAAGAGCAAGACTTCAGCATAAAGCATATACCTTGTTAGTGTACTTGATCTCTTCCTTCAGTTACACATTAATAACTTCCTCTTAAAGTAAGAGCACTATATACGCGTGCACACAGAGCACTCTTCTTGTATCCTTCCCCTCCATCCTAAATCCCAGGAAACATGGATAGTATTTAAAGGTGAATCTGGCAGAAAAGTATACTTCTTACTAACTGACTGTGCTAGTAAAAAAAATATCTGAGGAGGGAAAAAACCTAAACAGGTCAGCACAGTAACCAGTTGTAGAGGCTTACCAATACTTGGGGAAGGAATCTTTGAAGAATACCGAAGTATTTAAAACATTAGCTCAGTTTTCTGGTTACTGTGAGGACAGAGAGGAATTTTTACCCAAAATATGATCACAAAAGAGATAAATATGGGGCTTGAATATCACCACACTTTGAAAGAAAAAACCCAACAAAACAGAACCCACGCAATGGGTTATCCTCCTGTCATAAAGAAATTACTACACTTATACTTATTTAAAGACTTAAAACCAATGTTTATCCATTCGAATTGTATTTATTTAATTACACTGTAACGCAAATAAGTTAGGTCCATATAAACTCCGTTTTGTTATATGTACAACCTATGTCATTAGCAAGCTGATTGTGCCAGCTGGTCTAAGTGTCGGCCTCATCCTCTGGAATGTTCGTATCTTCAGACACTCTCTGTTCATCCGCTGGTTCTAGAACAGGACCACCACATCCTTCATCCCCAAAGTAGACTGAAAGGGGAGGGGGGGAGGGAAACGAAAGTCAGATTTGCAGCACGTAGTTATCTTTAAATTGATATTTGTAAAACACAATTCTGAAAGAACAGCTCTATAAATGTACAGGATAAATGATAAGCTCCAAAATAATGAAATAAAGCCATTAATTCAAAATTTAAGCCTACAGAGCACAAATATGTGCTCGGGAAAATAAGTGCCTGTAAACTTCAGATTAGCCCAAACATCTGCTTCTGGTATCTATGTACATATATTCTGGTATGAAATACATATTTTACTCAGTGGACCAAGATAAAAAGTCTCAAACTGCTAGCGAAGCTAAACATAGAAAAACATAGAAACACTGTCAGCAAGCAAACAACTGCAGCAACTTAGTTCTTAAGACAACTGAAGATTCTACCAAAATTGAAACACGAACTTGCCACTTTTTCCCACATGCTTTCTACTGTTTCTACTGAGTCACTGAATCCTAAAAATGGGATTTCCATTCACTGTAACTATGTGAAGCTAGAAGAGTTAATGTGTGATTTTGAAAACAATACAGTCCAATCTGTTTTAGGAATACCTGGTCCTGCATAGTAATCAAAAGTATTTCAAGAAAAATTGAAGAGTCACCCTTTCTTCATAACTTTATTTAGTTTGATCCATAGAAGCCCTTCAATAAAACTCAAATACCACTAGAACGTAAGCATTACTAATGCCATGATATGTTGCACTAACAAAAAGTCCCACAAGAAAAGGGCAACATGAACAAATGCACTTTGCTTCATGACAGTGACTAATATTGAAGGATGTAGGCCTTTATTTCATGCAGCTTTTATGTAGCTCTAGTACTCATTTGCAAAGGCCAAATGAGATTAGGTTGTGTTTTAAATTCGTGCTAGAAAGCTGGTAAGTTACTCCTCAGTGCAGAAACTTGCACAGACTAGCTCTACAACAGATTGTCAGAAGGGCAGCTGCCACTCAAAAGGTACAGGAAGTTCCATATATTAAAAGCCATGTCAGATTAAGAGAAAGGCCCTCCCAAGAAGTAGAGCTTTGCTGACTTGTCATCTGGATTTCAAAATAAACAAGAACCACAACACTAAAAAAAAAGGATGAACTCAATATTCACAACTGTTGTGCAGAGACAACACCCAAACCAGTAACTATCTGCACTGGGTTTGTAAATACATGCAGAACCAATACATACCTCCAGATAGTTGGCTCAGGCATTCCAGGATCTGCACCTCTTTTAAAACCTGAAGTGAAACATACATTACATACATATATATAAAAATATGTATGTGCAAACTCCTACTTAGATCACTATATAATTATTCCAGCCCATTAAATTGCAATAAGAAAAAACTGCTTAATAGAGAACTATGATTCATGCAGTTGTGCACTAACATGAATAAAAACTGTACATTCTTATCAGGGTTAGGAAGCAGAGAAAATAAACACAAGTGTACTTTTTTTAAGTCTTACCTGCATCTTCATCTGACTTAAAATTCAGGATCAACTACCTGTGAGATCAAGGAAGTTATCTACCCTGAGGAGCAAGACACAGCTTTACACACACAAAGACACAGATTGTAGATGATGTTCAGAAAGCAGCCTAGCAAGGCTCTACCAACAGAAACGCCTATACCTGGTATAAGCGAGCACCTTGAGGCCTAACAGGCAACATTCTGCAATGACATCTGATGCAGAACTTAAAAGCAGTTTCTCAGTAACAATTCACTCAATTTAGGATGACACAATTCTAAATGTTAAATCAATGAAACCTCCAATCTTCTATTTTGACTGGCATTTTTTTGAAAAGCTACATAGTACTAAAGCTTGCAAACAAACAAGATGTTTGTCAATCTACTAACACCCAGGAAAATGAAAGTTAATTACAAAGAGTTCGCCCCGGCTAATTACTCAAATACCAACTGACTAAAGTACACGAATGCTGGAGAAGCAACTAAGGGTTAATATATGAAGTATCTTTGCTCTCTGGACTGTAAATTAAAAATCTTGAAGGAGAATCACACAATTCAGGCACTGTTCAACACACTCCCTCCTACATGGGCTATCCAGAAGTGGATAAATTATGAAAAGTATATTATTTCCCTTATTTACAGAAAATAAATAATTTATGTCACCTTGCCCGAAACACAGGCCACAGAGGTTAATGGGAAAACTTCCATTAACTTCACAGGCACAGGAAAAGCTCTCTGAAGATAATCTTGCATGATTTGAGACTATCAAATACCCTGATACAAGTTGTTTAGTTGCCATACTGTCCAGCAACACAGCTTTAAAATTCATAACGTCGTATTACAAGTCACACTCTCTGTGTGTGTGAATGTTTCTGGCTCCTTTCCCTCCATTCCCATTATTTTTAAATAAGCAAACCAGGTTTAACAAAACTGCACTGATCTAATTTATCAACTTAAAACCAGGGCAGCCACTTCAAAGCAAGTTTAAAAAAATACAACAAAAAACCCCCAATGACCTATAATTGCACATTCACGTACCAGGCTCCCTTGTACAGCCCTGGAGCATCCCATCCTGAGCTAGAAAGCCTTTCAGAGGAAATTAAAAGCTCAAATTTGCTGAACATGTCCTTGCCTACGTTTAGTTTAGCATGTATTTCTTCTACACAGGGATCAATAAAAAAACTGCCCTTCAATCAGCGACACTAACTACCGTGTAGCCTCTTCCCCTTCCACTGCGTCACACCTTCCCTCCCAGATTCAAAGGTAATCTCAGCATAGAAGAGGTTCTTTCAATCCTATAGGCTTTGAATGCATGCCACCTCCAAATGTCTATGGCAAGCAAAGGCGGCACCTACACATCCCCTTCCCATCTGCTTATACTTAATGTCCTTTCATTACTGCAGACAAATTTATAAGAAGGCAATGCAGACATGGAACGGCACACTTATTTTCCGGAGGTATGAACCTGAACTACTACAACTCGAGTTTCTCACTGCTACATAGCAAAATTGTACTAGGCAGACTGACATTAGTGCAACTGTAAATACAGTAAGAGGGCTTTGTATAACTTGAAGTTTATACAGTAAGTATTAAGTATTTAATGCCCTCTGATGTCACTCAGAACAAAGAGCATCTTTCCCATATCCACAGATACTGTCTTGAAAGCAAAATCAAAACAAAACTTCAGCAACAGCAAAATTAGGTCACGAAACACTGCTGAAATTCCCACCCAATACTTATAAATTTAAATAAATTATAAACTAAAAGTGGAAACGCAATTAAAGTTTAAACCTAATAATGCCAATTAGTTTTTTTCCATAGTTTTTGAAGTGACTTCTTTTTCTTGTAGTTTTTGTTAAAGCACTTCTGCAACAGTTGAAGAGACCAACTTTTCCCTGATTGTTATCTACGAACAATTAAAGCCCTTCAAACTGGACACTGCATTCCCCTCAATTAATCAAAAGAACCTATCAGATTTGACTGTAAACACATTAAGCTCCCGGCTCTCCTTCATGTTTGTGTTCCACACAGAGATGCCTGCCTGGTTTAGCTACTTTTCCCAAAAGGCCCAACTCAGTTTGGGCAGAAAGTAAGCCAGATGAATTGCAGGGATCAGCCTTTCTGGGGCGCCCTGTCATAAAAGAAGTGAACAAAAGTGTCAGGCCTATGGCACATTGCCTATCTTAAGTGGGTCAGGCTCTTTAATAAGGACAGCTGATGGCACACAGCCCTAACTCAGCAGGAGAACTACCATGTGGTAGTGACACCTGCCCAGTCCCATGACAGGAGCAAGTGAAATACATCCTGGGCACCAGGCACGACATCAAGGCATCCCCTGAATGTTCCACTGCAATTTGGAAACAGGAGTCCCATTTTGGGTGGGACAGAGACCATAACCTGTACATTATGCTGGAAATTCAACCTTAGCCAGAGGCTGGCAACCCCCTCAGTGCCATGAATCAGCTCTCCCATCACTTGGCAGCTTTTTCCTCCCTGTGCACACAACACAGTCTCGCCTACTGAAGCAGCTGGTCACTGACACAGGTTAAATCACAGCTCCGACTGCTGTTTGGCCACTTGGTACATGCTCTGCCTGCTCCCCTGAGGGGCCCTCCCGTCACTGGACACACACAGATCAGAAACAGCCTCCAGGGAGGAAAAGGAGCAGAAAACTCTTTATTACAGAATCACAGACCTTTTAGGGTTGGATCTCTGGTGATTGTTTAGTTCAACCTCCTTGCCAAGGTAGGGTCACCTAGCGCACATTACACAGGAATGTGTCCAGGTGGGTTTTGAATGTCTCCAGAGAGGGAGACTCCATGACCTCCTTGTGCAGCCTGTTCCAGTGCTCTGCCATCCTAAACATACAAAAGTTCCACCCTCATGAGAGGTGAAATTTCTTGCATTTTAGTTTATGGCCACTGCTCCTTGTCCTGTCACGGGGCACCACTGGAAAGAGTTTGGCACCGTCCTCTTGGCATCTCCCTTTGAGATATTTATATGCGTTAATGAGATTCCTTCTCAGTCTTCTCTTGTCTAGACTACATAGGCCCAGCTCCTGCAGCCTCTCCTCGTAAGAGGGACCAGATCCCTCATCATTTTCGTAGCCCTCTGCTGGACCCTCTCCAGTAGATCCTTGTCTTTCCCGTACTAAGGAGCCCAGAACTCCGGACGTGGCCTCACTGGGGCCGAGCAGAGGGGGAGGATCACCTCCCTCGACCCGCTGGCCACACTCTTCTTCTTTATAAGGAAAGGAATAAAAAGAAACGCACAACAAAAACACCACCCAACACGAAGCCTCACTGCCCCGCAGCTCTGCCAAGGGCAACCCCGGCCCTGCCCCTCTGCACATGCGCGGCCATGGCCGCGGGGCCCGGGCAGCGGGGCGGTCCTGCCCCGTCGGGCCCTTCCTCGCCCCCGCCGCTCCCCGGCGGACGGCAGCGCCTGGACGGGCCAGGGGGAGGAGAGCGGCGAGCGGAGCCACCCAGGCACCCCCGCCCTGGCTCCGGCCCCCACCCCGGTCATGGCCGCCGAGCACCCCCCGCGCGGCCCCCGCCCGCCTGGCACTGACCGAGGTAGAGCACCACGGGGATGAAGCCCCAGCGAATGGCGAACTGGCCGCCCTTGAAGAGCTGCTGTAACCGCTGCTTGGCCTCCTTGCTAAGCTTCGGCATCCCGGCGGCGGGGCAGAGAGGAGGGGGAGGAAGAGGAGGAGCTCAGCCGATATCGTAACGGCGCCGTGCGCTGGGCGGGACCCATGGCGGGGCTGCGGGGCGGGCACCAGGCACGGCGGGGACCAGGCACGGCGCTGCCCGAGGAAGGGCGAGGAAATGGCGGCCGGGGTCTGCCTGCGCCCGCCGGCTGGTCCCGCCCGCGTGTCATTGCCACAAGCAGAGGGACTGGAGTCGGGGGTGGCCCACCAGGGTCGGGCAGCTGGGAGGGGGGTCTGCAAACGCTGTGGGTCTTCTTCGTCTGCCTTAGGTCCTGCAGGAGTCATGTTTGTGTTCCTTCCCCGCAGCTCTCGAGGTGTACGCGCCCGCGCCGCCTCTGGAGGGTGGGAAGTGCCTTTGGTAAGTGAAAGGTACAGGCGAAGTGTAGAGTAAAGTATTTCTGGGTGAAACTGGAAATGCTTCTCCATGAAGCTCTCCATGAAACTGTGTCAAGCAGAGGTTTAAGTTGGATATTAGGGAAAGATTCTTCACCCAGAGGGTGGTTGGGTGCTGGCACAGGCTCCCTAGGGAAGTGGTCACAGCACCAAGCCTGACAAGAGTTTAAGAAGTGTTTGGACAATACTCTCTGGCACATGGTGTCCCATGGTGACTCTTGGTGACCCATGCAGGACCAGGAGTTGGATTTTGATGATCCTTATTGGTTCCTTCCAGCTCTGGGTGTTTTGTGATCTTTAATACCAGGCTGCACAATGTGTTCAGTTTATGAACAAGAGTTCAGGGAATGAAAGCTTGACTAGAAATATAGGGAGAGACCTAATATCTAAAAACTGCTGGTAGAGCATGTTGGCCTTGTCCTTGCAACCTCACAGCCTGTATAAGCACTGAGGCACTTTTTTAACAGATAAATGAGTAGTCTCTGCCGAACGCGTGTAGTGCAAGAGGCACATTCATTTGTCAGTAATGCCTTGTCATACTCAAAACAGAACTCAAACTATTGAACCTGCTTTTCTTAGTCTTGCAAAGGAAGAGAAGTGGTTGCTGCAGAAACCTATTTTCCAGCAGTTTGTATTAAATTGGTTTTCCTTTGTAGGTTAGGCCAAGTAAGATCAGTTTCCACACTGTGGTTACTGTTACAGCTTGTTCTTTCTAAACATACAAAACCAACTGTTCATTACAGCCCACAGCTTGTTAATGATCTCTTACAAAATAGTGCAATAGAATGCCACCCACTGTAGTGGAATTAAATTCAAAAGGTATTTTTCCTTAAACTTCCTGTAGTTTTAGTGTAAGTGGGATTCAGAAGGTCAAATGTACTAATCAGCTGATCCAAAGGGTTAAAAAGCTCTGTCTCCTTTGAGAATTGGTTTAACTGTGTCACATGTGACACTGTATAATCTTATTGTGGATGTTCTTGAGAAAGGGTGTTCACCAAAATGTGCCACATGTGCCAGCTCTTTCTCTTCTTCACTTCGTGCATTAAGTCGAGGAATAATTTTCAGAGCACAGAAACTTAGTAGCTCTCATTTCTCTTGTCTGCCAATTTGAATGTTAGACTAAAAGCTTGTGGGTTATTTCCTTGATTTAACCGTAGAAGCCAGGAAATGAATATTTCTTTGCCAGTTTTCTTGCAAACAAAATCAGTGCTGTGGCCTATAAGAGCACAAGGGGGTGTGCAAATAAACCAGTGTTGGTTCTGTATAGCTACCGGTTTAGATTTACATGATTTTACGTACTGAGGCTGTGAAAGAATATCTGTAAACTAAGACAAGTGACTGGAGAACAGCACTTTTTCCATCATAACACACATCCATAGTCCCATACTGTCCAAAGTATCATATTTGTAGTAAAAAAACCCAACCAAACAAAACCACAAAACGTCCACAACAAAACAAAAAACTGCAAAGCATGCAAAGAGTAAATAGTTGTACTGACTCCAGAAGTTTTTTTTGGCTCCTGTGGCACCTAGGATGCTAAAGGGTCGAAGAGCTTGGCAGTCCTTTGATGAACTGTTGACTCAGCCAAAGGGGGAAGAGAGCAGCAGTCATCCTTCCTGCAAGTTCGTGAGACAGTGCTATTCAAATAATTGAAATAATGAAAATTAACCCTTAAAACAAAGATTCATATGATGGGGCATGAAAAAATTAGCTGTTTTGAAGGGATAAGTAGTACCCAAAGAAATGGATACTGTAATTGATAGAGGAGGCTTTGCTCAGAGAAGACAGAAGTAAGATGATGTAGGTGTGCTGTGGGTATTACTCCATGTTTGTAGTGTATTGTGGTAACCCTTTCATGAAGGATTTTGATTTTATTTGATTTTTCTTTTATGGCTGATAATGAAGACAAACCCACTTGGAATGGTATATCCATTAAATAAGAACAAGAGCCCCAATTGCTGGAATGAAAAAGAAAATTAGTAATACCATATGTGTTGAAAGATTTTTGTTACAAAAAATCTCTTTGAATTTCTTTTAGCCTCGTAGTTTCGTGTGATCAGCAATAACAATAAAATCAGAAATAAAATTGCAGAGGTTTTAACAGGGACAACAAGAATATGAATGCATGCTGTTTTACTAACTCAATTAGCAGTAATTCCACATTTGCTGTGTTTTCACAGCAAATAAATACCACTAACACACATTGTAAAATGGCCAAATATTTCCATTTTTATGGGTAAATTAGAGAACTGAGATTCTTGGAGACATGACTGAATAACTCTTAGTGTCTGTCTCAGGATTGGGGAAGTAATGTCACTTGGTCAGATGGCTGTAACATGTCGTTTTGGTTTTGAGTGCAAAGGGTACCTTTCAGGTTAAAGAATTTCAGACCTCTAAAGCTTTATCTCAATACACCAGAAAGTAAAGCCATGCAATAGTACGTGCAACTCAGAAGGCTGATGAAGGAGACGAAGTGCATTGAAGTCTGTGAAAAATCACTGTAAACTCGACATAGGAAATCCCTGCAAACTTCCATTATGTGCTTACCACTCTCACTTCTGAGATTTTTCCCCTCACTTTACTGACAAGAAACTGCATTAAATTCATCTTCTTGGGATGAAAGTTTGAGTTTGACTCTGTTTAGGAGGAACTTAGATTTCAAAGACGCTATGGTAGATATTTCATACTTGAGGATTACACCATAAATCAGTATAAATAACACAAGAACATAAGGAAGAGGTCATTAATGGATTTCCATTCCAGGCTGAATCTTTACCATGTCAATAAAAATGGTAGCATATTATGACTAGGCATTCTGTTTCACTTCATTATTATAATTAGGCTCTCTATTTTTGTTGTGCCCTACTAATGATGTTCCTTCTATTCAATTTTAATATTCCTATTTATTTAGTCTAATAAATCCCAGCTCCTCTGCAGAACCACTGGTCTGGGAAATGTTCCTTGTCATGTCACAAAGGCAAGAGGACGTATTTTGAAAACATGCTTGGAATGCAGAGCTGTATTGCATATAAAAATTTTCTGTCCAAATTTGAATCTTTTCCACGTGAATTGCTGTATGATACTTGTTGGATGTACCCTGGTCGCTGTCTGATATGGCATATTTCCAAGAAAAGTGATATTGTCAGATGCTGTGTTGGTTTTGGCAGGGGTAGAGTTAATTTTCTTCACTGTGGCTGGTATGGGGCTGTGTTTTGGATTTGTGCTGAACACAGGGTTGATAACAGAGATGTTTTTGGTTTTGCTGGGCAGTGCTTACACAGAGTCAAGGCCTTTTCTGCTTTTCATACTGCCACGCTGGCAAGAAAGTTGGGGGTGCATGGCAGGTTGGGAGGAGACAGCTGGGACAGGTGACCTGAACTGACTGAAGAGATATTCCATACCATGGAATCGTGCTCAGTATATAAAGTAGAAGGAAGAAGAAGGAAAGGGGGCACATTTGGAGTGATGACATTTGTCTTCCCAAGTCACCATTACCTGTAACAAGGCCCTGCTCTCCTGGAGATGGCTGAACACCATGGGAAGCAGTGAATTTATTCCTTGTTTTCCTTTGCTTGTGTGCAGAGCTTTTGCCTTCCCTATTAAACTGTCTTTATCTCAACCCATGAGTTTTCCAGCTTTTACCTTCCAATTGGGAGAGTGAGTGAGCAGCTGTGTGGGGCTTGGCTACTGGCTAGGGTGAAACCACAACAGATGGTTATCTAGAAAATTAGTAGAATTATCAGAGTGGTAGGAACAAGAGGGAAAGTGTAGTGAGTTTGTATATTCAATACAGTAACTGTACAATTTATTTATTTAAAAATAAACCAAAACTGAGTGGAGTCGAGTTACAATCATTACTTTTCATTACAGCTTCCGAGGCCAGGGAAGAAGGAACAGCAATCTGAGGTGAGACAGCAAAGAACCTCATCCAGTGCTTTTAGAGACCTCTGACAAGAACTGTTGATGTGCTTAAAAATTGAATATTACCTGCTGCAAAACTTTACTGTTCTTTGAAGCGTGGCTTTCCCATTCTCCCCATCTTCATTTAACAATGAAAATTGTGTTACACTTAAAGATACTGCTACCTTTTACCATATCTAAAAACACCACAGTTCTTAAATGCATGTTTTTATGATTGCACTACTTGGCCAAGGATGAAAACAATAATCTGATTCTTTACATGCTTGATACGCAAAAATGATGAATGAAAGGATTTTCTGAGGCCAAAACGAATATATATATATTTACTCATTCTCTGTTTTTAAATTAAGCTCTTTTTTTAGCATCTGAACAGTGAACACTTCAGTAACTCTAGGAGGATTTTCCTCTAAAGATATTTGAATGTAAACCTTTTCTTTGTCAACAGATCTCAAGTAGATTTTTGTTGCATAAGAATATGTTGTTTTAACAGCACACGTCCATAAAGACTTCAAAGGACTTAAAAAATGTTTATTTTAGGCAAATTTTTACTATGATTGAAACAAGATGAGGAAAACAATGAATATATTCTGATTTTCAAAACAGTCTTTGCTTTGTATACTTGCCTTTGTACAAATTCTGACCTTAGTGAATTGTATTATGGTGAAACAACCATGAAACTGAGAATGTAAGTCTTTGCAATCAGTTGGCAGCATTGCACATGAAAGTGAAATATTTCTCTCTGATATAGAACATAGAATTTGAGATTTGAAAAATAGTAGTTATAAGTTGTAGTCTGCTTTCTCTCTTCTGTGAATAGTGTAATAGTCTTTCTTAACATCCAAATACAAAAAATAAATATGCTGCTGAAACAACTTTTACTAGCAATGAAGTATTTGAAAATGCAACTGAATGATGCACAGCATTTGCTTCACTGATTTACAGTAATGCTTTTGGATGCACTCTTTCAGATTTTACAAGATAAATGCAACAGCAAGAAGTTACTAACAACGTTGGTTATAAGCAAAGAGAAAACAGGTAGTAAAGCAAAAAGAAGAACCTCAAAGTTATAATATGCCAGGTGATTGTGAAACATGTCTATGCGTTTTCTGCCAAAGTGCTTGTTCTGGCTTTTGTGTTCAGTCACTGTTAAATTATATAGTGTTTCAGTTACTGTGTATATCCCTAAGTATCCTTTTTTATTGTTACTGATGCCTTAAGCCCCTAATGGTTTTTTTATTTTTCTAATATTTGTAAGACTTGTAAGTTTTATAAGTAGTGGAAGTAGGTTTTAAAAGCAGAAACCCTTCCCTTCTTTGTCCCTTGTCCCTTTCCCTGTAGCACCCTTGTTTACACATTCCTTAACCCTCTTACCCCATTCTATCCTCCCTATATCACTCATAGCCCCAAATCTAATTAGGGGCCTTAAGCCATTAGGGGCTTAAGGCATCATTACCTCCAAAACAAGAAGGGTGTTTGTTAAAATTGATATTTTTTAAAGTATAAATTAAAATTTAATTTAGCATGTCTTTAATTTAAATAGAATTTAAAGCACAGCATAGTCTAGATTTTAGTGTTGTCATTATAATAGTTTTTAACAACTTGTAATAAAAATTATAGAGTTCGGAGCTTAATAGGAAATGTAAAAATATCTGAATTTTCAGATCTTGAATAAGATTTGCCAGTCAATGAAGTAAATCTGTCATGTATATGTACAAATGGAATAACTCATAGTGTATTTAAATGTTGAATGAATTAGTTAGGTAAATGTAGTGAATGTAGGTATTAATTTATCTTCATTGTGCACTTTGTGTGAATTCACTTCAGAAACTTAAGGACAGAGCATTTGTCATATTCCTAATTCAGCATGGCCTAACCATGACCAACAAGGTGAGGGGCAGTTCACACCTCCTCTGGCCAAGCTCCATAAGAATGCGCTGCATGAGCTGCCTACTCAAGGTGACACTCCAGCAAGAGCTGCCATTCAGAACTTGGAAACCCAACCAATATGGATAAAAGTATCAGCAGTAATGTGTGTCTTTAGTTTTTGCTTTTCCGTAGTTCAGATTTCACTGAAAATTCTTTAGGACCTTCAGCACATGGAAGATTAGAATCAGTAATTTAATATTATAATGAAGACTAATTAAGGCCTTTCCAAGATACCAGAAGGTGATCAAGGGAAGCTCTCTTCTTCCTTTGCAAGTCTAGTCTGGTGCTATCAGATTAAATGAAGCACGACTCATGGTTAATGAAGTTTTTACTATTCTATTAAAATAAAATTTAGTCTCTTAAAATGCTTCCCTTTCATACACAATTTCTGTCCATACTTTGTCTATTTTAGCATAATCATAGCCCATATTTAGCCCAGAAAAATGTTTTTAGATTTTACTAATTTCAAAACATTGTCAAGTAGACACACAAGTGTATCTTCTCTATGTATTGACAGCCTCATTCACATGCCTATAAGTTCATCTAAGACTCTTTTCACTTATGCACAGAAAACAAATGACCTTTCAGGGAAATACCTATCAGTGTTTTAATCAATGCTGCTGCTTTTTGGTTAGGATTATTAAAAATCTCAAACATTAATCTCCTATAAGTGCAGAACGACAGTCATTTTAGATACTGGTTTCTTTGCAGTCCGGTCGATTTGTAGGAGTACATACTGGAATGATTAATGAGATATCAGTAGCTTTTTGCATAGCTTCCTACCTAAAGCAAATAAAATAAAAGTTAACAAACAAACAAAAACCCCAAACCAGCAAGGGCAAATTAGTTGTTCTGCCTTATAAAGTCTGTTAGGCGCACTTGGCACAGGCTGAGTCTGACCCTGATTTCCAAGCACGTGAACGGCCAAAATAAAATGCCGTTTCTGTAATACTGTTTTCCCCTTTTTTTAAAAGTGTATATTAGGCACACATCTGAAGAAACAATATTTTACTCCTTTATTTTAAGTTTAGGTAGCAGTCACAAGAGATTAGATGCTGTTAAGTGTAATGAAGCATGAAGATTACAAGATAAATGAACCAGAGGGTTTTCAGCTCGATAACATCATTCAGCACATAATGATACAGATTTTGTATTTCAGACACAAATGTCACATTGGGGTTGAAATCATGCTAGATGAATCTGTGTGAGTAAGTATAACTAAGATAATTCCCCACACCCCAATTACCTTCCTATTTTAAATATAGAAAGGAAAATGAGTCCCCCTGAATTGAGAGATGAGTTATTTGTGTGTAGTATTTGTGATGGCAAATTCTTTCTAAAATAAACACAGTAATAAAAATTCTTCTTCTTTCCTTTCATATTTTAAGGGGACAGGCTACTTCTGGTGACAGAGTATTAGACTTAGACTGATCCTGGTCTCTTAGGGGATTAGTATTTGACTAGTGCATACAGCACTATATATTAGAGTCATTAATTGTGTCATAGCAAAATATTTTTCTGCAACTTTTCTGTTAAATTTCTTTAAAGCCACATGCAGCATGTTACTTTCCATGTTGTATATTAGTTCCAACAACTCTAATATGAATGATATGCTGGTGGGCTTTTGAAAATCTGAAGGACATGAATCTGCCAGGGAGCCTAGATGGGACTTTTAAAAAACAAAATTAAAAATAATTTAACTACTATTAAAAAGTATAAAAAAATGCTATCAGCCTCTATTAATTTAGTTCTTCCACTTCATTACAGAAAGACACCTTTGATCCAAAATGTATTAGCAGTGTTCTGTTAAAGCCAGCAGAGGGCAGACTTGAATTGGAAACTCTTTTTGCTACTTCAGTTACTTGAACGTAAAATATCAGATAGTCCCTTGAGCTCAAAGCTGATCACAGTCTCATTGCTTCTCTACTACTCTAATTACACTTGTGCTGGATAAAAGCTTCTTTGCAGTTGCTGTTTGACAAAATGAGTGTTTTGCGAATGTTTAAATAAAGATGCTAATATGAGAGTGAATCAGTCAGTGGATTAGCAGCTGTGTTTTACTCACCAGGGATAATTCACACTGCTTAATCATTAACCCATGTATATCTTTAAATGATTTTTAAAAGCTAGTGAATATCAATATCCTCATTTTACAGATGAAGAAACTGAGGAATAGAAGTTTGCAAGTTACTTATCTGGGTGACTTACAGAAACAAGAACAAAATCCAGATTTCTGATCCAGCACTTTGCACACATGAACTATGACATTTCTAACTCTTGCAAACTCTTACAGAAATGATTGATAGCAGCCCAAATCGCTGAGACTGAGGAGCTTACACCGATGAAATAGCAGACAACTGACAGTGAGGCTGTAGATCTTGAGAAGAATATTCTCCCCAAGATGTGTGGTGATCAGATCAGATGGCTAAAATCAGTTTTAAGAATAGTATTTTATTATTAAAACGAGTACCTTGCATTTTTAGATATCTTTGTCATTCACTAAGTTAAGTTGTAGCCTTTCAAAAACCTTTATGGTAGCCTATTACTGCCTCTAACTCTATGTTCAACATTTTTAAGGTCTGCGTGAAGGTTTGTAAAAATAAATTACAAAGGAGTCCACTTTAAGTTTCTTGGTGATTTCTCCTTGTACCTTGTGTAATTTTACACTTCACAAAGAGCTGACACCTCCTAATAGTCATCATTTTCCATAATTCACAGAAGCCCGAATATGCAGTTATCTCAAAAGGGAAAAGATTAAGTTGCTTTTCTGCAGAACATAAACTGTCCTCAAAATAACGACTAATTGAAGGCATTTGTTTACAGACTTGTTTTATAGTCAGCCACTGGATCCCTTAGCTCAAGAAGAAGGAAGAAAGATAATGATTCAATTAACTAAAACTGCTGCTTTGAAAAATGTGTTTTCCAGTGTAAAACTTATTTTATTCATCCCTAATTATATATTGCTGAAAACTGTTAACTGTGATTAAGGAAAAATAAGTCTGAGGTTTTGAGAGCATGGCAGGTTTTTCCTACTGTAAGCTCCACAATGATCTTTTCCTATACTAATCCTAGATGGTGTATATTTTCCTTTGTTTCTACCCAACTTTCCTTTTTATTTGTAATATATGTGTGAAATGTTATAAAAATTAGTGCTTTAAGAGCAGTTAAGATATTACCACCTCAAAACCACATCATTGTTACATACAGTTGTATTTGTTTTGCTGAGTAGGTTCCAGCTCAGTTGCAGAAGAAGTTACAGATAATGCAAAAACACTGTCTTAGAGCAGCAGCTGTTGCTATAGGCAGATTGGCCAAAAGCCTGTCCCTATATTTCTTTACATGGAAGCAAAGGGATAGATGTATGTATTGTCTGAATAGAGAAAATGATGTTGTTGTATGCCTGTGACAAAAAATACAATAGTATTTTTTTTGAAAAGTATACTTATTTATGGATTTAAAAAAATTGGAATATGCCATATATTAAACTTGTATTTGATCAAGATCAGTTGTTCTGGTAATGTTCCTTCAGAGATGAGAGTTTTAGTGACAGGGTAAAGATACTTCTACATCTGTGGAATTTAAAGCCTGCTACTGTCAAGTTGCCAGGACCCTTAAATGTCTTTCTCTCTTTTAGTAAATCAAAAATGTTTATACTTACTGTCACAAGTAGTAGAAGAATACCAACAATTGCTTCTGTGTTTAGAATTCTGTGGAGTCTGCTACCTGTGAGCAGACTCTGCTTAAATTCTCTGAAACTACTAATTGCTAACCTCATTCTTGACATACTTCAGCCTCCAACAGCCTGCTGAAACTTCTGTTACACCTTCTGGGAATCTATCTATAGTAATTTCTTTCTCTCCCCACATGGCTCCAAGCCAGAAATATATCCATTTGCACAAATGCTTCTTAACCTTGCTCACAGTTTTTTAATTTTTTTTTTCTTTCTGCTTCTCTGGTTGCTGGATGCTTTTCTAGTAAATTCAGTACTTGCCATGTTTGCTGTGTAATGGACTGGTGGTTACAATGCATTTTCTAAACTACTGTTTGTTTCAGTTTTAGTGCACTGAATAAAATTATTTCTCTGTTGTCATTTTATGGGCATCTTACTGTAACATAGTCCAGGCTGGATGGAGCTCTGAGCAGCCTGGTCTAGTGAAAAGTGTCCCTCCTCATGGAATGAGATCATCTTTAAGATCTCTTCCAACCCAGGCCATTCTATGACTCTGTGTACATGTGTCTAGATACACAATATATGTATATAAACGTATACAGTATAGAACTGTAGGTTTATCAGAATTAATTGAAAATGAGCCAGCTTGGCTATCAATACCAACACCATTACTGAGGATACATGTATAGACACATAGAGCAAACCTCAGCTGCAGCTGGGAAGTTGTCAGTGTTTCAGCTACCTAGAACCACCTAGGCAAATATTTGACATTAGAAAATTAGGAGCATTTTGATTGGAGTGATTAGGTTGATACATAGCAGTTCTATTGCAGAAGCAGGAACAGATAGTCTGGAATTTTCTGACTCCAGTTTTCACAACGAATTAAATACGTTTTTCATGTACTTCCTGTACAATTGTGATGAATGCTACACCAGAGTCCAGTCCAAGCTCTGAAAAAGCCAGAAAGTGTGTGGTGACAAAAATAGTCACATAACATGGTTCCATGGCTGCATGCTTGATTGAGAACAAGGATTCTGCATTAAGATTGTACATAGGGCAGCGTGTGGCATCTCTTACTATGTTCTTCTGTGGGGTCTTAACCACATTTAACTTCCATTTTCAATTAGATCTCAACACTAGGAAATAAAAACACAAATTGTAGCTTGTGCAGAATTTGGTTTATCTCCGACTTTGATAAATCCAGCCTTGCAGCTTCCAGTCCCTGGGGTGTCCAAATACCTGTCCCTAGAAGACATTGCTCTGCATTAGAACTCATAAACTGTTAGATCAGTGAAGTGCTGTTTTCTTTCAGGTATTGTATCATGAATCTGCACTTTTTCTCTGCCCTTAAGGCAGCTGGAGTTTTCAGGCTATCCCATTTGACTGCATCTGTGTCACAAGGCACTGACATCAGAAACACATCTTAGCCCCGGTATCTCAAATGAATCTGGTTACAGAAAGAGCAAGATTACTAAAAGAATGGATTTTAAGATTTTACTTCCAAAGAATAATGAGAAGCAAAAAAAAAAGGCTAAAAGCCAGGAACATGCAAACTCCTGCTGGTCAGTTTTCAGTTGATCAACTTTGGCTTTTAATGACTACCTGCAAAGACTAATTATTGACTTCACTGAGCTACCCTACATTTCAAAGTGTCTAATGCTGTCATGTAGTTGCACACTATAACACTGACTGCTAAATGCAGACTCACCCTTGACTTCATACCCAGCACTGGTCAGGACTAGCAAACCTCAGCTTCAAGATTTAGGGTAAAGTACTGTCTCCTGTCAGCAGTAACCTATCACATTGGTGGGCACAAGTGAAAAGATACTAAACCAGGAATGGTTTGGTTTTCTCCTACTAACCATAAATTTAGAGCATTAACTTCATGACATCAGTGAGAGCTCTGTGTTCAAATCCTCCAGCACATGTAATGGGAAATACAGACTATCAGTTTTCCATTTACTATTTTGGCAGGCATAATTTTGTTATTTTTCAAGCTGTTTATATTGGCCACCTCAGTGTTTTAGTTAATTTCACACATATTTCAGCATTTCAAGAAATCTGTGCTTCAGCAGACATGGGGGATGTTGTGTGTGTCCCCCCCCAAATTTTAGAGTTTCTTTCACTGAGCCTGGTATATATTAAGATTTACAAGCTTAATTTACATTTCAACAGAGCATTCACCTGTGTCCTGTCAAAGACTCCATGGGGCAGTAAATTATATATTTTAGAGAGATTATGAATTCTAATAAAAGGGCATCAGGAATGTCCAAAAGAGGTGTAGAGATGTGTAACAGCACAGTGAAGGCTGGTATGAATGAAGTGTAGATAGAAGTTCGTGAAAGCATCAGCAGGAAGAGCAGAACAGAGGGTTAAAAGGATGGACTCTTGTTAACACAGAAAACCATTCCCAGCAGAAAAGTAAGGAATTGTTCTGTTTATGTCAAGGCCAAAGACCTGCACTTCGAAAACAGATGACCTGTCAGCAAAAGACCTATCCTGACCCCAGGGGGATGGTAACAAGGCTGCAGCATCAGATACGCTTTACCTTTCCTGTTAGCCTGTCCAGAAAACATGTGTTGAAAACAAGATAAAACAGGCAATGGGCAGCAACCTGGCCTGTCATTTATGGAGAACAAAGTAAACAGGACTCTGAGGTGAAAGATGACCATATACCACCTGATGTCTCCTAAGGGGAATGAAAGATCTGTCCAGAAAGCAGTTTGTTGTCCCTAGTCAAGGGCTTGTAGTGAGGGCTTGGCAGTGGGCACCCCTGTTCCTTTGTGTCAAACTCGAGTGATCCTGGCCAGGCCACTGGGACTCTATGTTTTGGTGCTCCTGAATATACAAGTGTCAGAGAATTAAATTTATAGGAGAATGAGTGTGAGTGCATAAAACCAACTTGCTTAAAGATTTTGTAAATAAATACCTTCTCCCCTTTCATAAGATCTCACACTGAACTTTCTCACACTGATTCAGCAATTTCCCATTGTTACATGAATGAACAGTCATTCATGTTGAGAATCATATCCTAACTCCCCCACAGACAGAGGGACAGAGATGCTCATGACTTGCTCTAACTCTTGCATTCCTTCCTAGATGTGGCATAATAACAAACTGTATGTCACTTTATCTACAAGTATATAGATGATCATTTCCTCCCACTGTTTTTCCAAATGCTTGGTTTGCTCAACCCAGAGGGACTTAGTACAGCATTTCATGACATGGAATTGAAGCTTCTCTGAGGGAAATCCATGCACTACTGGAGTAAAATAATCATAGAATGATAGCTGAGTAATTGTTGATAAAGAACAAATTACTCCATGGAAAGCCACATGAAAAATAAAGGGTTGGAGAGAAAGTGAAGGAGGAAGGGTGAAAAAGTCTACTTTAAGTTCTAAAACAATAAAAATGAGGAAATACAAGGTTGATATGGACTTGGCCATCATCACACTGTGACTCAAAGTTGGTAGAATGCTTGAATAATGCCTTCCAACACCCCACACTACTCTGGATCCATAGTGCCAGAGAAGGAGACTCTTAGAAGGGCTCAGTTACAATGAGGCTGAGCTGTAGCATGCAGAAATGGAGATTTGGTTCATGATGGTGTTCGCATATCAACCTCTGTAAATGACAGGATTAGGGCAACAGACTGCACTGCCTTTTGCACTTTCCAGTAAAAATCTGGTGGAGAAATAAATATCCTTGTCCTTGCCTTTTACCATAGCAGCATTAAAAGAACCTACAATATGTGCATCTATTTAGCTGGTCAGCCAGATGTCAGTGAGGCTCAAAGTCCTCATGTTAACTACCACAAAAGCCTTTTCTCAGAGGACTAGTCAGATATTACATGGGAGCTGGCTGTATTTGATCTTAGATCAGAAAAAGAGCTTAGATGTTTGTTCTGGCACAATTATATGTTTATTCTTTCAAATTTAGTTTGGACTTTTGCAGAAAGTAGGAAGTCTACTGGTAACTCACCAGCCAGTTGGCTTCTGCTGTCCCCAGAGGTGACCATGAACTGGTCTTTCTAAATGTATTGAGAATGTTACACTTGCTAATTTAGCGAGGACTGGTGTTGTGCTCATCTCTGTGTAACAGACTCCCTCAACAACTGAAAGAAAGGAGGGCAGATGCTATAAGGGATTGTTGCTCCTTAGAGATCAATGCCTTGCAATGCTAATCAGAGGCCTGGTAAGTGTGAAAGCTTTGAGAAACTAAGTTTGTGTTCAAACACTCAAATGTTT
Organism: Corapipo altera; assembly: GCF_003945725.1. Lineage (NCBI taxonomy): Eukaryota > Metazoa > Chordata > Aves > Passeriformes > Pipridae > Corapipo > Corapipo altera. Next base: position 10,648,165 of record NW_020884880.1, read on the forward strand.
TTATTATTGGCATTCACAAACTGGATTTTCTACCCAAGTAAGATGCCTCAAATCCAGCACAATCTCATAATTGTCTTCTCTGCAGTGCCTCTAGATTTACAGAGCTCAAGAGCAGAAATTTGCTCAGTATTTTCTTCTCTTACAGTTGATGTTAGAAGGCTTGCCAAGCTTCTGCCTTCATATCTGTTTGGCACTCAAATCAAAAAAAGGAGCATTGGGGATGGGGAAAGCCTGGTTTGCTAAGAACTGTATCTGCCAGACAATAAACTACGTATTTGGGGGGGGGAAAGTGATGTGCAAAAGTGTGTTTAAACCCAATTTGCTCCCTCCCACAGCTGGACCATTTGTCACTTGGGTAGGTGACCTGAGGAGTGCTCTCAGTCATGTTGGCTACCAAGAGCTGATAGAGGCAGGAGAAGACCTGACTGCAAGATGTCCAGCCTAACCTGTAGTGATAACAAATGCTGGTCCACTGGAGGTGCTCAGGACTTCTATGCTATATCTGATCCCTCACAGCTTATCACATCAACTTTTGACTTGCCAGGCAAGACAGGTCATAGCAGCCCAGCACAATGAATAATCCACTTTCTAGATCATCTTCAAGGATAAAGAGTCTTAATTCAGGCATTACTAAATTACAGAACTCTAAAATTACGCTACTGAAGTTCAATTAAGCTGTGAAAGCAACCAAGCACCAGGTACTGACAGTAGTACAGCCATGCCACAAAAACCCATTTTCAGTTCTGCGCAAGGCTGCAGCATCCATAGTAGGCAGCAAGGCAATAACCAGAAGCTCAAAGGAAAAGGTGCATGAGCCACAAATTTAGGAAGCTCTCATCCAGCTGCCTAACAGCTCTGTTTTGAAGACATCACAGAAGCATTTTTCTTAAAAAATAAAGAAGCTTATTGGACAAACCCTATCATCATCCCAAAAAGACCCATGAACCTGCCCGCATAAGACCATGGCCCAGGCATCACTTGCAAATGAAGTTCAGGCTATCAAATCTCCGAAAATATGAGGCACATGCTGACTAAAAGGCTTGGAATGTTACTCCAGCTACAGAGGTAAGGGGTGGTCTATCATCTGCTGGTAGCTACATGTTAAATACAGTTTTGGTTAACTGCTTGCAAGAGACAAATCTGAGGGAAGCTACCAAAAGACAAGCACATCTAAGAATTGTCTTGTGAAGTTTACGTGACAGTGACACAAAAACAGTCATGGGCAGATCTTTGACCACGAGGGCCAGAATCCAGCTACATGGACAGTCATCTTTGGGAGCTGTCATAGGCAGGGACACCTTCCACCAGACCAGGTTACTCGAAGTCCCATCCAACCTGACAGATTCTTTCCTTTTATATATTTTATATGGAATACATAGATGAACACTGGCGAAGACACATACCAGTGTTTCTGACACAATTTCCTCGTGAAGTCCCATTTAGGAACAGAGCATTTTAAAATGCTAGCATTTCTGTGCAAAAGAAGTTCATGCTCCCTTCCAGCCCTGTATAGATGGTGAGTGTTTCTTAGATTGCGAGGTCTGCAATTATGGAATAAATGCCTTGACACTGTAACTATAAAATACCTTTAATTAGTGGGATCAGCTCCCTTCCTCTAGAAGAGGGTATGCACTACTGTCAAAACCTCTGGTTTGTTCTCACTCACCTCAGGGCAGCTAACAGTTAACACAGAGGAAAAGTGTTTTAGTTAACACAGAGGAAAAGTGAAAAGTCTGATGAACACTGATAGGAGACCATATTATCTAAAAATGTGCAGTCCATCATGCAACAAGAACTAAAAAATTCCGTTTTTCTCAAGCTGTGACACTGTGATGTCTGTGTAGGCTCTCAGTGGTATTATTGCCTTCGTGTCTTTTTTACCTGTTCACCTGGGATGTTCCATCCCTCCTTCACAGGAATCATAAATGGTAGTTGTTCCTTATGCAGAAGGATTCCTTATGTCTTTGTTCTCTGTCACTGCAACTTCCTAGTAAGCCTACAAACAGCTCGATAGAGGCAGCCACCACTAACCCAAGAACAGCTCTCAGGAAGAGCTTGTACCCACGGAAGCCTGTGAAAGATACGTACGTTGCAAAATACCATCTGAGTAAAAGGGAAAAAGGGGAATGGTGTTTTTGTTTCTGCCTGACAAAGCAGATCCATACCATAACTAGACAGAAAAATGCAGGAAGTGGGATGTATGAACACTTACATTTTCAACTCAAATGCCAACATTTCTGGGCATGCTGCCCCAAACAGTCTGGTGTTTGAGTAGATATCAGCTCTTGGATAGATTTCTGTACTTTCAGAAGTAAAAGTGCCTCTCAGAAATGCCATTCATCTTGGCCTACTGGAACAGGGAGCCCCAGAATGATACTTACCTGTTTTTCTGCTCATGTCTTCCTATGAGGGCAAGGTGAGGGGGAGCAACCCAAGGCTCAGTCAAATTGGAGAGGGCTCTTATGCCATAGAGGCAGACATGGCTGATATACCATTTGAGCAGCCACCGTATGACTGAAACATGAGCTCCAGAGATGCTCCAAAACCAGAGCCACAGCACCAAATATGTAGCACCAAGCAGAGCAAGCCACTACAGAAATCTCAGAGCTTGTGTGTTGAAAGCTCTGGTTCTGTGAGGTTTCTCAATGCTGGCCTGGAAAAACAAATTTGAAAGCCACTGACTTTTAAGTAATAATCTGCATGCAAGCAATGCTTATTTATGAAGCCATATACCTAAAAAAGGAAGGTTCATGTAGGGTCAATAAAAACACAGTCTAAGATGAAGGAGGACATTATGGTCTCATGAGCATCCACACCACCACTCTTACTGAATTCAGAAGTCAAGGTGTTTGCTGATAGAAAACAGAATATCCACCTTCATTCCAGGTAAGTGGAAATATTGTGAAAGGATGCTGAAGCCTCCCGTGAAGTGCTGTGAATAGTTTCAGAAGAGAGCAATACTATATCTGATGTATTCAAATCAGATCATGCTGTGCTCTCCTTTTGGAGCAAATCTTTCTGGTTGCAGCTGTCATGAGTGACATTAAGGGCTCTGGTCTAAATGGACAAAGCATTAACTACCCTTTAATCTTCCTTTAATTTTTTATCCATGCTTTGGAGTCCTCGGTGTAAGTTACTACAAATGTTTAGGCAGATACAGAAGTCCTTGTTTTTCAGACACAGGTGGATAAATAAATAAGCAGCATGCCTTCTCATAGTTGAAGGTAGCTGGATGCTTTCTCACCTTCAAACAACTAAATGTTGTAAAGACTCAATTCCCCTTTTCAACATGTTTCTCACATTTTTACTAAGTTAATAGGGAATAAAAAAGGTTAAACACATGCAATCTAATAAACTGGATTAGCAGTGGTTTTCCTGGCATCACAAAACTACATATGTTTTCATCCAATGTCCAATATTGAGCTACCTGAAGCAGAAGGGAAGACACAATGGATCTGTGTTGGGAAGTGCCTCCCTTTCACTATTAGCCTCATTAGCTTCATTAAGCCACCTTCTCCACCATGCTGTATTTGCCCTTCATACCACATACATACTGTTACATTCAGCTTGATCTTCACAGATGAAAAGTGTTTACACAGGGAAAAGTTAGAGGAATATCTGGCAATATATTCTAGCATATATTCCTTATTATCCTTTCTTAATTGCAGTAACTGTGCCACTATCTCCAGTTCCCAGTGACTGCTTTACTACACCAAACAGCCAGCCTCTGAGATCTAAGGCTTTGTTTTCATTCCCACACTCATTTGTGGTATCTGCACCTACACAGACCTGTCCTTGGGCCTGAAGGAGAGGGGAGGTAGAGGACTGATTTCTATGGGACACTAAATTCAAAACCACACTTGGTTTCTAAGCAGTATTTTAAAGCAGGAACAACTACTTTTGGGAAAAGAGGTCCTTTAGACAATTCTGTATTTTAATGGACAACCAAAGCTGCTATAGATTAAAAGTAGCCAATTTCCAGATACCTGGGGACATTAAATCAGTTCTACTTAGCTTCAAGAAGTCTACAGAAAAATTGCACTTTGCAACGTCTTTCTCAGTAACTCTGTGCCTGCTCCTAGGAGATATTTCTGCCACTTCATCTATTTTATTTTGGTTTTAAGTCCAAAGAAGGACAATGAAGCTGGTGAGGGGTGCAGAACACAAGACTTATGAGGAGTGGCTGAGGGAGTTTGGGGTGTTTAGCCTGGAGAAAAGGAAGCTGAGGGAGGATCTTATAATTCTCTACAGCAAAGGTGGGGGTCAGTCTCTCAGGTAACAAGTGACAGGACAAGAGTAAATGGCCTCAAGTTGTGTCTGGGAAGGTTTATATTAGATATTAGAAAACATTTTTTCCCTAAAATGGTTGTCAAACACTAAAACAAGCTGCCTAGGGAAGTGGTGGAGTCACCATCCCGGGAGGTCTTTAAAAGATGTGTAGATGTGGCACTTGGGAACATGGTTTAATGGTGGGCTTGGCAGTGTTAGATTAATGACTGGATTTGATGATCTTAAAGATCCTTTCCAACCTCAATGATTCTATGATTTTTTACATCTATTTACAATACATAGCAATAATTTAAAAAATCACAGACTGATACAACACACTAAATGTATGTTAGATTCTGGTAGGATATATGGCCTGATTTTAGTTCCCACACTTTGAATGAAGATTAGTTTTATGCAACACTAAAACCAGTCTCCCCTCTGTAAGGCATTTAGCACAGGGGTAGAGCAACTTTCAGCTCTACCAGTGTAGTGATCAATAACATGACACAGTACTGTCATGCCAGAGCAAGTGACATATGGCCATGTAGCTGCACATTATAATTAACCACTGATTAACAACAGAAAGAGGATAGACTGTTACATTCAATTAACTTGCCTTCCTTTCAGCTGACAAGCAGCTGAGTGTTGAACACTTAATATACTTTTTGCAAATTTCCTTCTCTGCAAGTATTATAATTGCTGTAATTAGCACAGATCAACTATGACAGCAAAACTCTCATTTCATCTATACAATGCAGTACCTTATAAAAAGTTAGGGTTTATCTGTTTTATTAATTAGCTAACCAGTATTTCTTCTTTATCACATGTTCTCATGGAGTTCCATGTAGTTTTTTCAGATAATTCAGTCAGCATCTATATAACCCTACAGGAAAAGAAAATTTTCCCAAGAAATATGAATTGGGATAAGTGCAGTTGACAACAGACACGTGCACATCTACTAAGAGGTACTGTAGTGTCTGAAAAGCGATGCAGGTGTTTCACATTCGTTGTTGAATGAAAGTTGGTATATTCTCTCATGCTGTTTCCTTTCCCATGGACTGTATTTTAGTCCATAGAAAAAAGGCTGCCAAGGCACTTTGAACCTCCTTTTTGACTTTCCTCTGTTTTCCATATGGTGGCCTGCTGTCATAGGTGCTTGGTGTTTCATTTGACTTGACATTTTGATTTGCCTGTCAGAATAGTGCAGAGATTAGAAGAGGTGACTGGCAAGGTTAGAGAGGAGTTTATGCTAGCTAGTAACTTGCCCACTGAGCAGATATTGAGAGATTTGAGCAAATGTGGTCAAGTCAGATCACACTTCTGACAGAAGGACCCATAGAGTGACTTCAGGACTGTAGCCCTGCTGTGCTTCATGTCATCCATCCAAGCAATGAAAGCTGCACAGAAAAAGGTTAATTCAAGTACTTTGTATAGCACAGTCAAATAAACCACTGGGAGACTTCCATTACATTTCCTCAAGGAAATGTTATCTGCTGTGATAACTGAAAGGAGATCAGACACTGACCTTGTGAGTCACCAGATTGTTCTTCTTGGCATAAGGAGTCTATTCAGACAATGTACTGTGGCACGTAAAGGAACTTGGGGGGGTCACCGCCGTGCCTGCGGGGGAATGATGCACAGCTCAGGCTGTGCACTGCCCAGGATGCCTGACCTTCCACTGTCATTTCAGAGAAGAAGGGGTGACACTGACCACAGGAACACCACCTTTAGCCTTCGTCCTTGTACTGACTGGCCATGGGGTGGCAATGTCAATCTTCTGGAAAATACTTTCTTACACTTGCTTGCCTCAGCTCCCACTCCTGTTCCTCCCCCTGTGTGCTTCTTCCCTTGTTCTGTTTTTATAGGTAAGGAATCTGTACTCATATTTTAATCTCCTTTGAAAAAGCTGAATTCAGCTTTTTATTCTAGCAATAGTTCACCACGAAGACATTCTGACCCCTGTAGCCGGTAGGTTCTCTTCTGCTCCCTCTCCTTTCGGTTCCTTACAGGTGCTCAAGTACATTCTTTAAGGGAATTCTACATTCAAGTCACACAAGATTCCTCCTCTTCTTAAGGTGGCAAATGCCAGATACTCTGTCCTTCAGCTAAAGTTTCTTTGAGCATTTGGTTTTTTGCTTTCCAAAAAATACCAGTCACACATTTCTTGACACCAAAGCATGACAAAAAAACATCAATGCTTAAATCTATGTAGGAGAGTGCAGACACCACTGCTGCCCACAAACGTTCTTCTAGTCCTGTGTAGGGTTACTTCAGAATTAAATTTCCTTTTTTTGTTACTGTGGTAGTTCCAGCACTCAGGTTCCTCTCTAAGAAGGAGGCAGAGGCAGGGAAGGGGCAGAATGCCATAGCACGAGCTCTACTTGATAGGACGATGCCTGCCCTTGCAGTCAGGTGGGAACCATGGGAGGTTTCTTCCAAAAGCTCTCCCTTCTCTGGTAATCTTTCAGCTTTCTGTGTGTCTCATTTTGCACAGTTTCTTCATTCATTCAAAACTGCCCACAGGGACAGGCAGAGAGGAAGTACACTAGACGTTCTGAACTGCCCTTAAAGCCTCTGGTTTCACCTCCCATTCACCTCTTTTCCCACAGCTCAGTACAAAGTATGCTTTATACAACACATTTTGCCTTTCAAGCATGAAACAAAACTATCCCTCAGCACTTGTGCTGTACACTGCCTACTCTTATTAGAGTAGGAAGGAGTAATTACAGGGATTATGAACATGGTACCGGATGTCAAGGCATATTAGAACTGTTCAATATCTCAAGAACAAACCAAGATTCTTCCAAGGGGCTGCTTTTCTGCCTGAAATTAAATTATGACATCAAGTACCTTATAAGTAGATCTACCTACTAACTAATTTTCTTCGTGGATTTAAGGAGTTACTCATCTCACATTACCAGAATGTGTCAAAACTCCTTGTCCTCCCAAACATCACAGGTTTTTATTCAATACTGCTCCTAAGGTGCAAAACCACGCTGCCATTCATCGAGAATAGGGCACACATATTGTGCTGCAGTATATATCACATATGCCAGGCTTTACAATAAAGACAGGTCATACACTGTGGATCTTGGAGAAATACATTACTTGGTAATTTCTTCAAGTTATTTGTCCATGAGTACGTTTTATTTTGGGTCATGATGTCAAAGCAGGGAATTAATCCACTTAGAAGCTGGATTGCACTGGCCTCTGTCCTCACTCTTATGGCCGCACGCAGAACTGGCTGCCACATGAACACCTCAGCACTGGGCTGGCAGCATTTTAACACACCTGATGGCATCAGGAAGCTTGTCTTGGGCAAAGACTAAAGAAGTGATGAAAATCTCTCCTCAGTCCTTCACTGAGGCTTGAACACCTGAAACACATTCAGGTTCATGCTGCATTCAAGGGCAATGTTTTTGTAGCATGCTTTCCTATGCTGATAGCAGGAAAAAGCAAGTTCTCACAGATAACCAAAGAAGCTTAAAGTTATGAATTTGACACAGTATGGAGGCAGTCAAGGAGCTCTTTCCCAGCTCAAATGGTTAAGAAACAAGATTTGTCAGAGGACTCAGCTAGAGCTGAACAGGTAACATCCAGTTGTACGGAAGCTTTATCATCCTTGCTGCTATTCCTCTGTAAAATTCAAGAGCTGGTAAAGTTATTATATACTTTTAAGTGGGATCATGAAGCAAGAATAGCAGACACAGGACTGCTATAGAAATTCGTGCTCCAGTTCTTTCCTTCTTCCCTGCTTTAGACATTTAAAAATGCAACTACTTCATGATTAGTCAAATAATCTGAACAGATGCAGCTGGAATCTTAAATCCCAGCACCTGTGCACATCATTATAAGCTGATTTTTACAGCCTGGCCAGAGAACTACTAAACCAGATCTATTCTCCCTAGACATCTGCCTGCTTGTAAGGCCTTTAGCAAAGAAGACAGCTGCTGACATTCAGAGCTCTGCTGAAGCCACTGCTGCTATGCTAAAGCTTCTTTTGGCTTAATGCAGCAAGAAGGGGAATGTACGGATTCAATTCAGTCAGAATCAGTAAGAAGGCAGCAACACTAAACCAGTTTTCAGGATAAGGGGAAGTAAGAGACGGGATGAACACATTGTGAGTGTCCGAAAGGATCTCCCTAGCTCAGAAGGCCCTGAATTGGTATGACAGTGCCTGTATCTTTCTTCAGTCAATACAGGGAGAGCTGAAATTAATAGTTTCACTAAATAACAGTTGGATTGGTTTTCTCTAATGGCTAAAATGAAGAATATAAATCCCAATGAACTAAACAGTAAACAATTTCCTAGGATATATTAATGTTGTTACCTTGTGAAAGTACTTCCCCTTTGTGATTTATTATAGCAAATTTCTTAAACACCAACATTTTAGGGGCGGGACAGTCTGCTGAAAGATGACATTTGGTATGCCAGTTGGCTACAAAATGTTATCGTACTTAATACTATCCCAATTCACTCCCAATTATTAGTAAAGTCTGAACTGCAGGCTATTAACAATAATGAAAACAGTGCATTTTAAAAAAGTAAAAAAGCAAATGAGAAAATATGAGTATTATGACTTCTTTAAAAAAAAAATCTTAAAGAAGTAAGTGCAAAAACCTTTATAATTTATATTCAGATCGATTTACTCTTGGCAGATAATACCACAAGGAAAATACACCAGTGCCAACACAACTTTTCAGTGCCTAGCTACATCTACTTTAGGTGGTACCTTAGGTCATCAACATCAGTGCTGGTCCAAACCTTTGCCAGCTCCAGCAGTCTGACAGTTCTACAATCTCCATACCCAGCTAGTTGAAGAGGAGAACATATATGTGTATATATGTGTAAAAATGTATATATACACACATACATAACAGATATGTGTTTTTATGTGTATGTTTTAAATGAGTCACTGCTCTGTTCCTACTTTGATAGGCATCAAATATGATATTCAATGATTCAACGAAATCAAAGATGATTTATAAGAGCATATAGCAACAGGAGGGGGGGGAATGGCTGCAAACTGAAAGAGAACAGGTTTAAATTAGATATTAGGAAAAAGTTCTTAACTGTGAGAGTGGTGAGGCACCGGAACAGATTGCTCAGATGTGTGGATGCCCCATCCCTGAAAGTGTTCAAGGCCAGGTTGGACGGGACTCTGAACCTTGTGTAGCAGGTGGAATTTGGGCCCATGGCAGGGGGCTTGGAACTAGATCATCTTTAAGATTCTTTCCTAACCAAACCATTCTGTGATTCTATGGTATTCATGCATGAAGAGAGTATCTTTTCAGAAAAAGCACTGGATGGTCATTGTTCTGGTTCACTATTTGTCCTGCATAAACACTGGAAAATCATATTCACACCATGGACTTCTTATGTCAATACCTGACACATCTTCATTAACTTTGTTGTTTTGTGGGGGGAAAACCTGGTATTTCTTCTCACCTCCTCCAAAATGTGCCCTCTCACAGTAATAAAACCTACCATCACACTCCAGACCAAGAAGCTATGTAGAGGACTGCCAGTATTAGTCAGCACTAGTGATGAGAACAACAACTAGGCAGCTTGTCAGAAGTGCGGTGTGACTCAGACTGACTTCCACAAGTCTTTCCGCACCATTAAATTTCTGAATTGTCCCAGCACATGTAGAGTAACAGATGATTAAACACAACCTTATTTTAGGAATCAAGTTAATGAAGCAAGCACAGTACGATGTGAAGGCTTGTTGCACAAAGGTTTCTAGAGTCACGGTGACATTCTTCCCACTATCCTGAATTAGCAGATGTATTTATTACCTGGCAGCTGTGAGCTGGGAGAAAACTCCCACACTGAAGTCATCTTTAATACAGAGCTAGATTAACATAAAACATGAAAAATAATTATTATAAGCTTAATGCAGGCAACCAGCTGTGAAGTCTGTAGGAACAAATGTAACTTTTATAACTGGTTACTAATTGCCTGTAATACCTTCACACATCCCTTTCCCTACCAATTGTCCAGCAGGCTCTCAGCTAGTCTCAGCCTCCAAGTAAGGGCTGCACTTTGGAGAACCACATTTTAGGAAGAGAAGAGGTATTCGAATTCATGTTGTATTTCACTAATCAATAGGTATTCCAGCCTGAAATGACGCAAAAGCCCATTCTAAGCTCTGCCTTTCACTCACTGTAACTGAAATTGCAAATCCTACACATTCACAGGACAATCATAGCATCAAGTCTAATTTGTACCTTTTGCAAAGGAAAACTTTTACCCTCTTCAATATTCAAAAGCAGATTTCCTTTCTCACCCCTTTAGATGAAAGGAAATTGAGTTTTGCCTATTCAAAACAAAAGGCTAAAGACTGACATTTGAAAAAAGTGGAACTATGCACAGTGGGATCTCCAACTGCTGCCATCTACTAGAGCTTTTCCATTCATCCAGGTTTTTCTACAGCATTGCACCAGAGACTACATTTATAAGGGGAAAGGAAAAAACCCTCAAACAAAATGCAGGATCACGACCCTGGACCAACACAGTAGAACTGCCTTGCACAGGAATCTGCTCTGTAGATGCCCATGGGAGACCACACTAGAAAGAAGAGCTAGAAGAGCTGGTGGATGTTCAAGAACCATCTCCTCCAGGCTCAAAAATGGTCTATGGCTACATACACAAACAGAGCTGGCAGGAGGCATGAATGCACAAACAAGAAGTTCTTGACTAAACATGAAAAAGCAGTATTGAAGAGGTAGAAGCAAGAGCAGGGAACCTAGGGAGATGCACCATCCACACATGCACAGATGGGGTTAGGAAAGCCCCAAAGTGGAATCTGGCAAGGAGGTGAAGGGCAACAAAAAAAGCTTTAGCAGAGACACCATCAGCAACAGGAAGACTAGGGAAAAATAAGGTTCCACAGCTGAGTGGGGCAGAGGACCTGCTGAGAGGAGATATGGAAAAGAACACCTTTGCTTCTGTTGTCACCAACAAGAGCAGCCCCCAGGAACCCTGGATCTCAGAAAACTGCCTCAAGTGCCAGGATCAAAGGGCTGTCACCAGTGCACGAAGCCCCTGGCCTTACTGGTGAACTCCAGGGGTAAATACCCAGGGCAGGACCATTTAACATCTTTCTTAATGAAGATGAATGATGGGACAGAATTCACCCTAAGTGTGTTTGACCAGGAGGAGAGGCTGACAGCCCAGGGGGATGTGTTGCCATTCACAGGGACACCAATGGGCAGGAGGTGTGAGCCAACACGTGGATCGCAGGAAGTTTAACAGAGACTGCCAAGTCCTGCTCCTGGGAAAAAAAACCCAGCACACACAGGGGCCAGACAGAAGCAACCCTGGGGGTCTCCATGAAAAAGGGGAACACGAGCCGGCCACACCCATCCTAGCAGCAAAGACAGCCAACAGCCTCCAGATCACCAGGTCACAAACACAGTGATGACTGCAGCATAAACAAATCTAGTTAAAAAGACACATTGCAGATAATGGCTGTGTATCAAACCACTGTTATATTAAGACCACCAAAACTATCAAGTTGCCCAAGTAGTGCTACATTATTGACAGGATCGTCATCTGCTTCTGGAGATTGACAACTCACCTGCTTGAAATCACCCTTCATCTGTCAGTGTTTCTCAGCCATAGTGTCATACCTGAGCAGGCTGCAGTTGCAGAGCCTACATTCTGTAAAATGGGTATTAAGCATATTTTAAGTAATGCAGTCAACCTTACTGTGACTTCTAGATGTGTGTAATGAAAAGTGTACAAATACATTGCTATGTAATGTATATTCATCCAAGCCTGTAAAGACGCAAAATCTTCTGCTGCACAAAGTATATACATAAGCATACAGCTTCAAAAAAACCAATTTATTTTACTGCCAAAATTATTAAACACTAAAAGACAACCTCATATTTTATACGTTAGGAATGTAAGTTTTCAATGTAAGAGAATACTTCACTGCAAAAAAGGTGAAAGAGTGTGTTATTAAAACAAAGAACAGTGTCACATAATGAGCTGAAGAATGAGACAAAGTGTGGCAGTAATTTAAATTCAGGTTCTCGTGTGAAGACAGACATCTATAGACTGAGGCAGATATTCCACAGACTTCAGTGAATATTAAGAAATGTACACATCTAGTCTTAGAAGTAGAATTATACAAATACAAAAGGCAATATATTACACACCTATATACAGCACTGTAAGCCACAAACACTGACAAAAGGTATTAGACAATTAAGTTAGAAATTTCTAGAATCCTCATAGTAAACCTCCTTACAGAGAAATGTGTCTAAAATAGCTATATATTTCTGTACCTTTCAAATTTGTTAGGTAATGAAGGCAATTCAAGACATTTCAATCAATTCAGAAAAGTCACTGCAGCTCTACAAGAAGTGGTTAGAGGCCATATGCTTTGTGCACGAATGTTACAGACTCTCACAATAAAAATAATTCTTCTCAGTTTCAACAGAGTTTTGGAAGTGTTGCTGTTCAAAGCCTTGGAAACAGTGTCCTTCGATTTAAAACAGTAAGGTCAGTGATGAATGTCAGCATTGAAACAACTTCTCTTATTACCACCTGAGATGATTCACTCCTACATAACGTTTTTCCTGCAGGATGTTGCAGCTGTGTATGCTCAGAAGGTATTCATCAGAACTACCCACTCCCAGGCAGACTATAATATGGGTAGTCTTAATAGGTTTTCCTTACACTGTTAGAAGACATCTACTTTTTTAACATACATTTTCCATATAACAGTCTGAAGTGCTCAGATAATGCCCAAACCCCCAGATTTTGACAATTTTAGAAATATCATGAAAAGAGAGATTTATTTAGAAATATCTGTTTCCTGCCCTACTTTCCCCCATCCCGCTCCCCAGTCCTGCCTTTTTTTATCTTTTCCATTTTTAAGAAAAGAAAGAAGCACAACTGAAAGTTTTGGTACTCATATCAGGAAATAAATTCTTCTGACTCAATCAGTATCAAGGTGTGATGTCAGCTCACAAAAACATGTTCACTGTGTAAACTGCTCTAGAGACCAATACATACATATTTACATGAAGCCACATATGTATGGAAAGAGCAGCCCATAGTACCAAGAACCTTCCCTTTTATCATTTTCTCAAAAAAGTATGAAGCTTTATGTTATTTCAGTTGAGCCTATATCTTGGGTTCAAGCCAGATCAGCTAGATAAAATAAAAGAATAAACTACCTTTATTTTAACACCATTTGACTTGTAGCCCACAGTATTGTAAACATCATGTTACACATCTACATTGTACGGCATTTTAGATCCTTCAAAATCCTAATTATTTAGAGCTAAAGAGACAAAATCTTCCCAGTATAATAAATATCTTTTATACCAACACCCAGCTTGAAAGATTGTTACCTTCACAGTGGACAATCATGAATTAAATGAAACAAACCAAACCCAGTAAACTTAGTTAAAAATTCAAGTCCCTTAATGCTAACTCACAACCAATACCATCACAACAAATAATTGTCTATTGCAATTTTACTTATCTATTCTAGTTTAGGTCTCAATTTAAATTACTGCAAAATTTTCCCAAAGTATTCTCAGGTCCTACACTGCAAAAGCAGATCAGGAGGCTGCTGAGAGATCTGCAGGTTATTTCTTTGTAACATTTATAACAAATTTCAGGGGAAGGAAGAGCTCCACACCCAGTGTGTGTAGTACTAGCCAATGCCTACTATCAGCTGCCCAACACCCTTCTGTTGCTCGTGGTTATGCCTGCTCCAGCAGCCACATGTATTAGCCAATCTGAAACAAACATGCTAATGAATATTGCAGAAAAAAAATTTAAAAAGAGGCAAAATTTTCTGCTGTACAAAGCATTTACAAAAGTATACAACCTCAAAGAACCAGTTTCTTTCACTGGCCAAAGTATTAAAAAATTAACAGGGCAAATTTATAGTTTATACATTAGGAATTAAGTTTTCATGTACAACTAAGAAAACATTTCACTGTAAAAAGGTGAAATACTATGCTACTAGAATAGAACAGTGTCACACAACAAACTGAAGAATGAAAAAGTGTGGCATATTCCTTTAAGCTCAGGCTCTCAGGTGAACACAAACACCTACAGACTGATGGAGTTATTCTACATACTTTGGTGGATCTTAAGGAAGGGACACATCTAGTCTGCAAGTCTTAGTATCACAATTATATAACTTGTCTCTATCAACTATGTCTCATCTCTTTTCACTAATTAACCAGCTTATTAATTGCTATAAACCTGAATAACATTAGCTGCTTAGAGGTTATTTGTGCTTCAGTTTAAGTCATAAAGGAATATCTAAATTTATTTCTAGGCAAATGGGAAAGTCTACCAGAATTTTAGTGATTGTTTTCTTACAAGGTTCTTGACAATAACAGATTAACAGTTGCAGAAATCTGGACAGTTGGGAGTGACTATGCCTTAGATCTTCATCCTATTTCTCCACTCATAATAATACACTGTCCGTTTATCAGCCAATCATTGCTACTGGAGTGGTTTTGTCAGCTACTGCTTCAAATTTCTGCATAAGAAGTTTTAATGTTCTTTTTTAATTAAAATCCTGACATTATAGAAGTTGGTATCAAACAAACTCATTGAAGATTAAGGGTTAGGTAACCCTAAACAGGCTGCTGGTTTAGAATTTCAAACTAGAAAAATAATAAATATAAAAGACTAGGAATTACAGGGTTAGTTATATATTTACATTATAATTTCCCTTTGTGCTTGCAAGTTACTGAAAGTACACATCCTTTGGTAGTATTCTCTTAGGCTCAAGTACAAAGTTCATGTTAAACACATTCACACTCCTGATTGGCTTGAGTCAGTGCAAAGGGCTCATATTTCCTACATAACATTGATACACAAGCACATCTCTTCCCCACAAATAATAAAAATACTGATGACAGACTTTTCAATGAGTGGCTTTGCAACTGATATTTAAGCATCCTAAAGAAAGACAGAGTCTGTCACATAATTTTTAAGATTAAAGACTGACTACTATAGCAAGTGATAATAACTCCCACCCAGAAGTACTGCTGCTGTATGAACTTTGGCCCAGTTTTGAAGACATACAGGAAAACCAAAATGCATCTATAAATTGGACTCATACAGGCATACAGAAGTATGAACATTGCAACATGTACTAACCACCATTACAAAACCAACCACGACATCAAACGCTGTAGTGATGCTTCTAGTTTTAACCTTGCATGTAAGCACAGCCTTCTCACGGCTAATGTAAGAGAATGTTTGTTCTTATGATGCTGTTCCAAAACTTCATGACAATACTGCAAGACTCCTCCCCCCCCCAAAAAAAAAAAAAGAAGTACTTGCAGTTTTGCCTATGCCAAGGGTAGTGAAAAAGCAGAATCTGGGAGAGAGGCTCTATTTGTTCCCACACTACACATCTGTAAGAAGCCACACACCTTTATCAGTGGCCAAACAACCAATTAATGCTTTTTCAATTAAGGAAGGTGTAAGCTTCTCATGAAGTTGTAAAAAGAGTACACTTTCCAAGCTATCAGAAGTTGACTCAAAAATAATTACAACTGTTGTCTATTCAGTATTACTGTCAAATGTGAACCAAACAAGAATTTACAGGCTTGGGGTTTAAAGAAGTAACGTACAGCACATTAAGGAGTTTAATGTACCAATATCAGGACAAATCCTCAATAATTTATTTTTCATAATGCCCAATTTAATATCAATCTGTTGACAAAGTTATGCTAATACTTGGAGGTCGCTGCTGATTAGGTGGTTTGCTTAAAATCGGAAGATCTGTTCTTTCTGTTCCATATATCAGTTTTTCCTCTTGAAGACTGCAAGCTGAAAACCTGTTTGCCTCTGTACCAGAGACACCACCATGATTATTTGGAACTGTGACACCACTGACCTGTTCAAAGGATTTACTAAACACAGTAGTGGTCGTTCTGGCCAGACTATGACTGCCAGGCTTAGGCAGGGACTGGCTAGTTGTCAGTGTCAGTCTCTTCAGAGAGACAAGCTCTAGATTCTCACTCATGGCTCTCTGAGTTTGTTTTCGTGATAAGTGTTCTCTACAGGTTTCTCCTTCTTTTTCTTTTCCTCCAGCTTTGACTCCTCCAGACCTTCGCTGGCTCTTCCCTAGAAGGTTCTTGCTGCTCGTGTTGCTGCTGTTAGACAGGGCAGACTGACTTGCACTAGAAGTAGCCCTAGAGTAAAACCCTTCATCAGTTTCAGATACCTCTATTAGTTCTTCTTGAATTCCTAAATCAGAATTACCTGCATGGTAGAAACAGAAATAAAGAATTAGCAATTGACTTTCTCACATTTATTGATTTTATGTATTGCTCAATTTTGATATTTACAAGCGTGAAGCCATAAAGCAATAGAGCACAGAACAGAAGACAAAACACTTACCTATTCCATGACATTTTGGAATTAAGGTTCATTAGGATTAGAGTTACAGCAAATAATGCCACAAAAGCATGCCCCCAACCTCGTTTTCTTGTGATTTTAGGAAAAAAAAAAAGAAATGCGGACTTGTTAATTCATGCAGGAAGTTAGAAACTTAGAGATTAGAAGGTACCACATGGAACAAAAAAAAGTGTAAATCTTATTTTCAGCAAGTGATCCATTACATGATTTGGCAAAGCTTGTTAATTACAGAGGTATGTGATCAATGCCCCAGGACACCCATTATGGTACCTGCATGTTTAGCAACCCAAGAATGCTTTAGGACTGAAAGGTCACTTTCTGCATCACAGGTCTGGTAGTATGAGTTTGAAACTCAAGCACAACGTTGAGATCTCCAGTACAGAATGAAAGGTTGAATTTGGGAAGTCTAAGGTACACGACAAATACTTTTCATATCCATTTCTATAGATTTTTCATACCATTGATCACTGGATTTTGTAAACTCTGTATATATGTTTAATAAATTCAAAGGTAGGCTGAGTCTCAGTGTATTTTCTCCAGATTAAGTAAATCTACTTGTAAGTGTATCATCACTGTCTGTGGCACAGACGAAGCTGTGTGCAATACATGCAATTGTGTTATTACACATGCAAATACATTAACTGCATACTTTAATTCTTGAAACATGCAGCAGTGACCCTTTCAATCAACAGCGGTACCTTAGAGTGCAGCTACAAGTGCTCTGCTAAAACTGCACTCTGCCAGATGAGTTTATTCCATCCTCCATCATTTTTCTTACAGATTTTTGCCTCCTGATTTCTGGCATGCCTTTGCTGTCAGTTCTAGGATCTGTAGCTGTTTCCTGTACTCCCTGTAAATGCTGAACATCATTCTCTGCTAGTGCTCTGCTCTTTTCCCCATTCCCGGTCCTCTCTCCAGCCACACTTGTGACACTAATCTCAGGTATGATAAAGTTGCCCAATTCAGTAGCATCATTACCATTCTCTGGTTGTTCTAGAATTAAAGATGGATAAGAAAAAAAACACAAAAGATGTCTGAAACAAAACATGAAACAAAAGCCGATACAGATGACTTAAGCATTATAAATTAAAGCAGATGTACACATATTAACCTCTTGTTAATTAGCAATATTAGCAAGTATGGAATTTTGCTTTATTTCTAAAATTGCAGTCTTCAATCTTCCAGTTATTAGCCTGCACCACATACTGGAAAGGCCCATGCTTGATGTTGCAAAATTGACATTTTTGAGAGTCATGAGGCAGATTATCAGAAACCAAAGAACAGCCCATACTTCACTGTCATGACTATATTCTCTGTACCACCATGCTAAAGTGAAGCTTAGTTTTACAATGAAATGGCATATCAACTTCATGTATTAATATGCAAGAACCAGAAATACACATACAATTTCATCGTGTTGCACAGTGGTCAGCCTGAAACCTAACAGTGCAATGACTAAGCCAGCTCAAGCACAGTTTGATTTCCATTTTCTTTTGTCATTTGAAAAAATTCTTTTCAATCAGAAAGATATTTCTGTATACCACGGAAAAACAAGTGAAGAAGAGTGAGAACTACACTATATGCTATATGATTATATATTCTTTCTGTGTTATATGTGTATAATATATGCAAACACTATGGCCACAAACTTGACAAGACTAAAAATGCACTAAAAGCACAGCTCCAAATAAAGCTCAACTGAGTCCCTGTGTTTTATTCCTAACACAGCTCTTTCAGACCCAAGGATTAAGTAAGGACCACCCAGAGTATCCCACCAGTTTGCTACTGTGCATGACAGAAGCTGGCAGTACAGACACTTAACTGACAGTATGAAGTCCAAAACCAGAGGAATTTACAATGAGATGATTTTTCACAGCGGCAGCTCTACTGTTTTTTTAACTGGAGGAGATCCTCTCTTCCTCCTGTCCCCTCACTAAGGACTCTTGTGCAAGTACAGTGTACTTCTAGGTCAGGTGGGCTCCAGCACTGGGCTTTTTGCTGGCATCTGTGCTGTCTGCACTGATCAGAACAGAGCCAGAAGCTTATTCTGGTAGGGATGGACATTAGTGTTTCCTGGTGTAAGAGCTATTCCTGATTTTACCTGAAAAGTCTAAGTGTCATGAGTCTTTCTAACTAGTCAATGACTAATGAAAATATCTATTTAACAAGTTGCACTATCCAAAGGAAATGGTACTAATAACTGCTGCTATTAGCCACTGAACTCCTGACATTTGGCAGGAAACTCAAGTTAGAACTCTTTATTCCTTCTAATAGCACTTTCTGTAAAAGTCTTCTGTTGTCAATAACAAAGTAACAACTGAGCAACATGAACTGCAATAGTAATAATAATACCACTATCAAATACAGCCTTTTTTCCAAAAACACGGGAGCAGAAAAGTTATTGAAGAGAGAAGATCAATGTTCTCATTGGCCTCATTGCTCTAACTTCACTAGGGTGAGGAACCTGCGCCTCTCCTATGGCATCTTCAAACTCCTTCCTGCTGTCCCAGAAAGAGAGGAGAGGACAGGACAGAGCTACACTGTCACTTCCTTCCCCACCAAGGGCAGAAAAGCACTAATTATCCAATTCCAAAGAAAGATGACTCAGTGTAGGCAGCAGAAATCAGAAAAACAGAGGTAGATTTTTTTTTTGTTAAAGATGCTGTATAAAAGCAATACCCAGTTATTGCTATTTGGTGGTGTGCATTTCTAAATGTAACATCCTGCTGTGATATCAGCACTTTACCCATCACTGCTGCATTCCCACAGCTGTGGGAATAACAAAATAGCCATTACCATAATGAACTGAGGAAAAGAAACCCAAAAATTTAAGAGTTTTACTCATTATAATTATGTCTAACCTTTTAGGCAAGTGCTAGTAACTACCAATGAAAGGAAATACACCTTTCTCTGAGTTTAACTCAACTATAGGAGGAAGCTAATGAAAAAAATGGGATAATGGGTATCTCAATTCCCATTAACACTGTCTACCATAGCATCTTGGGGCAAGACAAGAATACACAATGCATGTCCTTTATAGTAGCATACCCTCCTTCTTTTAAAACTTTTAAGAACACCTAAACCACACCTTCAGCTTCATAGTGCTTGGTTTTGAAGATAATACTGCTTCAACTCTGGGCAACTAGCCTTTGAGAGAGAGAGATATTAATACCCAGTGCATAAGGCAATGTAACAAAAGAGAAAACAAAGGACACTGCTAAATAGTGTAGAGACAAAACTAAAAAATTATGCCAGTTTGAATATTAATACAAATATGCCCATAGCAGGTGAAGAGAAATGGATTTGGAGTCACATTTCTGAAAGCTTTGAGTAGTACGACCAATCTTGATACATGTATTTCCGGATTACTAACTGCTAAGACTTAATTCAAAAGGTATTTCAATCATAGTCTACCTTATTATTATGGTTGCCTAGATCATTTACACATTTACAGATTGCACACACAAACTGCCCACTTGGATTGCAATTCAATTTTAACCACCACAAGCTCAGGCTGCACAACAGTTAGCATTTTGAATTATTCACAAAAGCATCAAACTCATATCCCAAAATTAACATTCATTCCAGATTCTTATAAGTTACAACAATTTGGGGAATTAACACTGTTCAAAAAAAAAAAGACTAAGAAAATTCTCTCCACAGAGAGATTTCAAAGACTATTGTTTCTAAACATTGTGTACTACACAAAAGCCAATTTCTGCAGTGAGGAAAAAAGTAACTTCTTTGCTAGTTGATGTCTTTGTTCTTTTGTTATGTATCTTACCAACATCTGCTTAGCTCTTCTTAAGTCTGTTAAATTACAGTATTTCTCTTACACACACTACCTCTACACCAGAGGTTTTTCCCAAGCAACTCCTTTATATGGCAGATTGGAAGATTTTACTTTAATAAAGAAAGCACTGATAGGGCTTGCTGGTTTTTTTTCCCCCTAGCTTCCATAAATGAACATTCATTTAAGTATTGATGCACCTTACACACTGTATGGTTTTTCTGGTTTCCTCTATTTGTGAACGGAAATGGAGATGCCACTTAAGGCTTGAATTTAAACAAACTACAAAGAACTAATGCTACATCAAAGAGCTAATGTTGCTCTTTTTGAAGTTTTATAATTTATAGGCAAACCAATATCAATAAATAATTTGTTGCTAAACGGTGGATAGTATCAACTCACTCTAAACACTACCCATTTGTGATTAGATTGATCCATTTTGCAAATCACCTTCACCTTTAGTACCTCTAAAGTAAATATCTCAGATGTCTACATTCATAATACCAATTTAATTCTTAAAGTTCTTCTAAGTAACCGCTCTTAACAAACAACTTACAAGGTTAAGTATCACAAGAAGATTCAACGTTAAGTCTACCTTTATTCAAAACTGACTTCAATTTAGAGTTCTAGTAAAGGCCAGCAAGATTTAATGTCTGAAAACTTTTGTAAGAAACTGAGTTTTTTAAAAGACAAGAAAAAAATAAAGTTCATGCTTCTCAGCTGGCAATGTGATTCACTTTAATTCTTCTATTTTATTTATTTTACACAAATAGCTAGTGATAGAAAATTGCTGCCCTTGTTTGCCCAAGAGATTCGTTGCTTCATCAGATCTCCTGGTTCACACAACGTAAAAGGTCAAAATATGTCTCAGCTGTCTCGTCTGGCTTCCTACTCCATTTATACTCATTTTTATTATACCGAAAATAAAACTAAAAAAAAAAAACGAAAAAAAAACCCCACATTTTTTCCCCTTACACCATGAGAGAGAGGAGGTACAAGGCTTGTCACCTAATCTCTACCAACTTCAATATTTATTTTAATTCAAACAATCATCTGTAAGCACAAGTCTTGTTATTCTTTCTGCATGCTGACCCTAAAGATGTATTTCATACCTTTCTTTCATCAAGAATTGTAGGGCACTGAATTAGGTTATCAGGAATGCTGGAAACAGATCATCCATTCTGACTTAAAAAAGGCTCTTCAAGTCACAAACGCAGCATTCCACCCCATTTCTGAGTTCTATTATTCTCATTTCCCTTTCACCTTACTGTTATCTGCTGCAGGGCACATTTGTCCCACACATTTTTTCTTGAACTTCACCAAGCATGACTCCCTGCCATGAGGCAATAACTGTAAAAACTTCTAGATTCTGTATTTCCTGAAAATTTTGCATTCTTATAAGGATGGCTGCAATACTGATTCTGTAACATTTTCGTCTCCTGTTTTTTCTCCTGTAAACACAAATACAAAAGGAAATGTTCATTTTGATACACTTTGAATTTCTCTGGATGAACTAGCACTCAGTACCTCTGAGCTGCCTTACCCTCCACCACCTCATTTGGACAAGCATAGAACTACTCAAAAATAATTGCTAACAAAATTGCCAAGCTTCAGAGGGCATTTATCTATTTAAAAGCTGAGCCATCATACAGTTTTCTTGCATCTGGTCCATAATCCATGCTTAATAACTGTAAGGCTGAAGAAAGAAAAATAAAATGGTCCTTAGCAGCCATGAGATTTCAATAATGACTTGCTCCTGGATCTCACTAGAGTTATAAGACACAAATGTTTTGCTCCTCAGCTTTGTCTGACAGTTTTAAGTAGTTTTTAATCAATCGAAAAGAAATTTATTTTACTTTCCTCTGCTCTTCATCCCCTCTGGCAGCTTACTGTTGGCACTACTACCACCGAAGTGTATCATTACTGCTCAAGAAGTTCTATGATTATTTAAAGTCACCTTCTCCCAGCATACTTATAAATAATTTTCTCAACACTTACCTGAACTTCTTGGTCATTAAAGAAAAGTAGCTTGGCAAAATTTTTCTGCCTGAACTGTCCATATACTACAAAAGCTCATGTAGTGCATATTGTACAGAAATTTTATTGGTACTATGAAATCTTCATTGAACCTTTTAGGAAAGCACTCTTATCTACACTCTCACACTCTCAGCCTATCACCAGAAATACAACACCAACAGAACAAGCCATTGCCAATTCTCATTGCTGGTCCCGCAGCTCTTCCCTCATCTGAAGATGGCAAAAGTGGTGAAATACAACATTAGGACTCATGAAATCCCTTTTTGATATTTCTGTTTTTGCAGTACATTCAGCACTATTTTTTGTACTTCTCAGCCCAGACCTATGTTCTGCTTTGTGGAATCCCTCATATTAGTTTGCCCGAATGTGCAGGTTTTGGTTGGGACAGAGTTAATTTTCTTCACAGTAGCTGGTGTGGGGCTGTCTTTTGGATTTTTGCTGGAAACAGTGTTGGTAAATCGGGAATGTTTTCATTATTGCTGAGCAGTGCTTGCACAGAGCCAAGGCCTTTTCTGCTTCTCACACCATCCCACCAGTGAGCAGGCTGGGTGGGGATGCACAAAAAACTGCTGTTCCCAACTGGCCCAAGGGATATTCCATACCATATGGCATCATGCTCTGTATATAATGCTGAGTGAAGAAGGAGGAAGAGGAGGGATATTCGATGTGATGGCATTTGTCTTCCCAAGTAATGGCTATGTGTGATGGCTCTCTGCTTTCCTGGGGATGGCTGAACACCTGCCTGCCCAGGGAAAGTGGTCAATGAATTCCCTGTTTTGCTTTGTTTGCATGCGTGCCTTTTGCTTTACCTAATTAACTGTCTTTATCTCAGCAAGTTTTCTCATTTTTACTCTTCCAATTTTCTCCCCCATTCCATTGCAGGGAGTAAGTAGCTATGTTGGGCTTAGTTGTTGGTCAGGGATAAACCCCAACATCAAAACATAATGTTTTATCTCTCTAACATTAAACCCAATTTTTATTCAAGTAATTTAAGACGTGAGGTTCTGTGGTAAAGTTGTTAAATACTTACTTTGCTGCAGGTACTAGAAATTACTTTTCAGAAGAAAACAGGAACATCAGTCTCTTAAAAGAAGCAATAACTGTTTACACTTCCCTTTCACAAAAAGGTTTTCTGTATGTTGTGTTGGTTTTTTTTAAACACGGTTAAGGAAATAAAGACTATATTTCAGCTGAACTGCGTTGAGATTCACCAGTCAAGAAAATAAAACCTTCCCAAATGCTGCCTGCCTACAAGTAATGAAGATGTGAAATAAAAAAATTCTCATTATTATTTCAAAAATGTGTAAAAAGTTGAGATTTCATTGCAAAGTGTGTTTCTTACCATGCCTTTTCCATCTATGCCCTCGGATAGACATGCTAGTTACAGCATTTCTTGATATTCTGGATGAAGTAGGTGTAATTTCAACCTGAATGCATCTTGTACCTTCTTTATTAGATTTCATGGCACCCTGAGGCAGTGAAGCTTTTATTGCATTAGCAACCTAGAACAGAAGAGATGTAGTTAAGTTTTGAACACAAAGATCCAAATTTTAGAAGAATTCTGTCAGGGATTCTTACTACTTTAAGAAGAATACTGCATGCAATTCCAATTTAAGGTCAAAATGCACACTAGCTTTCTTGCACAGATTATAAAGAATGCTGGCTGCAATCAGCTCTCAGAACTAACACTTGCCACTTTTAAAAAAGAAAGTTGCCAATTTAAAAGATGTGG
The DNA here is from genome assembly GCF_003945725.1 of Corapipo altera. Taxonomy (NCBI): domain Eukaryota; kingdom Metazoa; phylum Chordata; class Aves; order Passeriformes; family Pipridae; genus Corapipo; species Corapipo altera. The sequence goes on from NW_020884880.1 coordinate 10,672,410, forward strand.
CTATTGCTTCAGAGTTCTTCTGTGCTATTATTTAAGTTCTGAAGACTTAGAAGCATTCTACTGAAAACAGTCTGTTCATGAAACATGACATAGTAACATTGAAAATACCTTACAGGTGGAGCTGCTCGCACAAGCACAGACACACAGATTTATCAGTTCCTGTTATGATGTTGCATCATGGATGTTCACAGGAAGAATTTCGTAGACTAAAAATTCTACTCAACAAAGTGTTGAAATACAATACTTACCAGCAGAGGTTCTGGATATAGTTCAAGCTGTGCTCTATACAAAATGTCATCCATAGCTTTACGAGCCAGATCCCATTCTCCATTATAACTGCAAAGGTAAACATATATGTAATAAGATGAACCTTCTTCGTCACATAACCTTCACAGATCTAGTGTTCCTTGAGAGCTCAATTTAAAGGATTTGAACTACTTGCGTTCTTTAGCATGAACTACTTATAGAACTTTGAAGTAGCATCTATGGAGGCAAAGCTTTATTTTCATTGGTCATGCCAAGCAGTTTAAAAATTTTATTATTAGCTATTGATCAGCTAGTCATGAAATATTCTGAAACTTAAATGGGATTTTCTAATATTCCTGCAGCTTTTGACTATCCCTGTATTACTAGTCTCTAATTATTTCAGTTAGCAAGAAAGCTTCACACATTGACATGACTATCAAAGGGTAGATGACATCAGCATTTCACAGAAAAAACCCCTCTTTTCCTCAACTCGACTGATGTCAGAACTAAACATGCAAAACTGTGGATAGTCAACAACGGTTGGAAAAGGTTTTTTAAAATATTTTATTCACACCAGCAGTTACACCTATCAAGTGCTGTTCTAGCCATCCTTCCCCAGTGTGACACAGGTAACTTCCACCAGCTAGCTGGAGAACTGACTCTTCCCAAGGACCTTACTGCTAGACACAGCATCTGTCCACTAGAAAATGAAACACGCCCAACACAGCATGCCTAAACAAGTATAGAAATTAGGCTGACATTTCTCTACTTTGTACGCATATTAGAAAAACCAACTTACAAGGCATAATAGATCCCTGTTAACATTTGCACCATGAATTCAGATGAAACTGGAATTCTACTGTTGACTCCCTTGTACTTTCTCACTTGTTGGCGAGGATATCCACAGACACAAATTCTAAAAAAATCATGCATTTGTCATTAGCAAATAATGTAGAACCATCTTTGTAGTTTATATAGTTTCAATACTTCTCCAGTATTGATTAGTTTTTAAAAGCCCTGAGTTACTTTCTCTGAAAAGGCTAGAATGACATCAGCTTCACAGTAAGGTACGTTCTTATGAAACGAAACTTAGTAACTGCCCAGATGCAAAAAATCTGGATTTACAATTAGAGATCAGCACAAAGTATTTTGTGCTGTAATTTTCACATTTACAGTTTATGTTTGTAAATAGGAAGAAATAGATAATTTTGATTCTTTAGAAAAGTCATAAAAATTCAATTAGACTTACTAGAAGAAAGCACATTCACTGCAGGTCTTCAAAAAAAGCCCCTAAATTCAACATCACTCAAACCAATTAAAGGAGTTATTTTATATAGCCAAATAGCAGAATACTGATTCTACCACATCCAAACAGGACACTGAAAGATATTCTGAGCTTCTGAAACATATTCCCTTGAATCTCTAAAATGCTGTCAAGGTGAGATTTTCAGTAAGCAGAGAAACGTGGATGACAATCCTAAACATCCACTGGTCAGATTATGTGACCAATACATCTGTTCTAGAACAAGCAGCAGTCACAAGCATTGAGGCCATGTTACTGAGAACACAGCTGCATTGGGCAGGGCACGTCTCAAGGATGCAGGACCACTGCCTCCTTAAGATCTTGCTCTGTGGTGAACTTGCCACCGGCTGCCGCAAGAGAGGAGCCCCGAAGAAAAGATACAAGGACTCCCTGAAACAACATCTCAGCCTTGGCCATATTGATCACCATAACTGGTCTACTCTGGCCTCCAATCAGGAGGTCTGGAGACACATGATCTGTAATGCTGCTGTTTCTTTTGAGAAAGCACGCAGGATCACTCTCGAGGAGAAAAGACAACACAGAAAGAATCGTGTCTTGCAGATTGTACAACCTAAGGAGTCTTTCTGCCGTGCCTTTTGCAATTGGATATGTTCTATCTCGTATTGGTCTCGTTAGCCACCAGCGTGCTTGCAACAAATGTGGACAGAGCCTTCCTAAATCTTCGTTCGCGAAGCCCAGCCATGATGATGATCCAAACATTAGACATTTTGAAGTAGGAAGGCTTGCTTGCATTTACTGGTAGCTTGCTTTTGGAGGCTTTCAAAAAATTATTTATTCCAAATACAATCAAAACCTAATCAAGCAGAATAAGCAACAGTTTCCTTTGCACAATCCTTAGCTTCTAAATATTTTCTACCTTACATTTTAGAGCAGTTTATCTATCAAAGATCTTGTAAAAACTCTTGTAAATATTGCCAAGTGCTCCAAAGTCTCTGGCTTCCTCTGAAGAGAAGAAAATCTTACAGACATCCATTGTCATGTTTTGGTTGTGTGAGGAACCAAGGAACTACAACTAGAAAAAAGGTGCTGTAGTTGACTTCTAGGTCTCTTTGGTTTCCCAGAGAAGGAGACCATTCTAATTTTTCCCTTAACCTCAAGTCCTTTCAAAAATCCAGACACAGACATATTTACTATCAGTTCTTTCCCTTTGAAAAGATAAATTGATCAAAAAAGAGACACTGTAACTAAAGTTGAGGTGGGCTTTTTTGTTTCAGGGTTTTGGTTTTGTTGTTTTTGGGGTTTTTTTTGGCCCTGTTATTTTGTTTTTTATAAACCAACAGCTGATTTTGGAAATACACAAATTATCTGTAAAAATGGATTTATTTCTAGTTTCAATATTCACTATAATTCCAAGAAAGTTTCAACTTGAAGAGCATTCAAATATATTTAGTAAACTTGCAATGCAAAATTTACCTCACTTTGGTTTTCTTTGGTTAACACAACTACAACTACTGTTATTAAGAACAAATAGTTCATTTTATTTGAACTCTCCACTAAGGGGAGAAGCTTAATCTGCATATAAACCAGGTCATTGTTTCCCCACTTTGAGATCCCAAAACAAAGTTATATAGGAGATACTTTGAAAGCAAATAATGTATCTGCAAATACTTATGAAAAGAAATCAAGTTTAAAAGCAGCCTTTGGGAACACAAAGCTTGTTTTCATAAAAAAAGAAAGCCAAACTGATTGCACTTCAAGTTGAAAATGCCATTTTAAGTGTAAGCAGCCTACAGAAATTACCTTGAACAAATTTGACACAATGACTGAAGAGACACTGCAGGCATGTAGCTTAAGGCAGCATTGTAACAGAGTAGAAGGAAAGTCAGCACTTCAAACCTGGGATTTATAAGAAACATCAGTGTTACAATACCAATTTTAATTTTTAAGAGGAAACAAGTTTACATGAAAATTTCCAAGACTTAGTTAAACATATTTGGTATTTTGTTTCAATAAAATTGACAACTGAGTAAGTTTTTCCTCTTCATGTAGCAATATGCCCTGCTAGTCTTTCTGCATCTACATTTACACGTGTTTAAAAACAACGAAACAAACCACACCACAAAACACAGCTTAACAACTATCCACCTTCAGTCTACAATTATACTAAAAATTAGAAGAAGTTAAGATCCATTATTGATTCTCAAGCAAAATCCTATTATACAATTTCACCTGTTCTGCGCTGTAAGCATCTCCCTTTGAGGATGAGGTCCACTGTACACAACCCTGGACAAACCATGCTGAGACAAAGCTCCTTCAGTGAGAGCTATGGAGCCAATGCTGGAAGGCTAAAGGAAAAAGGGTCACTTAAAACATGTCCACCCCAAATCTTGTTATAATGCAAGTAAAAATAGACAACGATCAGCATAGCCATATTTGTATATAAATTTTCAACAGGCTTAAGGTTATTTGACTGCTTAGTTGTCTTAGATTTGAGAAGTCATTTTATACCAGATAAGGCATATGGTTTCAGAATAGAGAAAAAAATACAGTTGGTGCACAGATACTATGCAGTTATGACTATTCAGCCTTGAAGAAGCCTCAGAGACAGCTAGCAGTACTCGGAAGTCTGAGAAACATGTTCCTATGTCACCATGCAACATGCTAAAACTAATTTTCACTTTTATTCTCAGCAAAGGGTCTTGAAGCATTCTACCTTCCCAATCAATAACAACTTCACTTTGTGTATGTTACTTACTTCATGATAGACTGAAGGTTTGGACAAAGACGGAATTGTGAAACTCAGCACTTTGCTATGTCCCTCTTTGTCAACTATCTCCTGAAAAAGACAGAAGATACCAATGGTTACACTGTACTGTAGAAACCAGACACCCAAAAATGTTAAATATTATTATAGGGAAAGACAGGGATACTATAAGAATTTGAGCTACAAGCTAGAAATTATCTATTTGCTTTCTATCACAGTGCATTTGGTTTGTTTCTGAAAACTATTCAAATGATTTAGCAAAGGGCCCATGCATTTTGCATACATAATCCACCTTAAAAACAGTAACAGGAAATCTCAGTATGTTTAATCAGCATTATCTTTTTTTTAATTATACACTATTTGCTAATTGTAAACGTTAATGCTCAGTAATTCTGTTCTGAAAACTATTTAACCATCAAGTAATGACTGTACAAGTAATTTGTTTTTGGAAATATTACAGCTCTGGAATGAATGATTGCAGCCTCATATGGTTTGACAACAGCAGACAGCATAGCATTTGCAAAAGCCAAGTCTGCTAACTCTCTCTGTAAGTACGGAATTAAAAGAAGCATGGATGCAAAGCCTTGGAGAAGCTACTTTCTTGAAAGATGCCACCAAAGCACTATGCTGGCAGACTTCTCACTCCTGTAAGTTAACAGAAAGCAAAGGGTAAGGCAAAACAAGATGTGGTTATGTACCACAGAAGAGCACTGAAGTATTTCAAGTAAAAAACTTTGGAAGATCCAAAGCAGGCTTGATCAATAACCAACACCACACACCAGATTTTATTTCTTCTTCTCTAAATTTCAGCAGTAGATTCCACATATCCAGAAGTATTGATTAGAGAGAAGCTTCAGTGTCTCCTATCACCCATATGCCTTGGAAGGCTGAAGGACTGACTTCACATAGTAATAAGTAAAACTTATGTCTTAAAAGTAGAATATGAAGCAGTAAATGAAGAATGAAAAGTATCAAAAAGGCATACAGAGCTGTTCCTTCTGAAAAGCTACACAGCTCCTCCACTCTCCACTTATACTTTAGTTTTCAATATTGCTTCTGCATCAATGTGGAAAACATTTTCCTCAATGTACAGGAGAAGGGTAAAGAAGCTGGCCATATCCAAACTTTTAAAATCCAAAAATAACACTATTTGTATTCTTCATTCTAATCAGATTTGTAATTAAGTTTTAGGAGTATATTTCAAGATCTGAAGCATATTAAAAAACCCTGATACCTACGGCCAGGTGCACCAACTATGTGCACTACTATTGTTATGTGTCTAAGCTGAAGGTAGAAAAAAACCAGTTCATGATCTCAAGGTTCAGCCACAGTAATTCCATACCCCTTACAATGTAATGAATTTAAAATTATTCTGAGCAATACTTAATTTTTCATTTTCCTTCAGTAAGAAATTGCAGGATTCCTGCTGAACATGTTAATTCCCTCAAGTTTCCAAAAGCCACTATATATATAATTTACATAAGAATTATTATTTGTATTAGGCTACATATTTCCTCTTGTTTTTGAAAACAAAGTAGCCGGTTAAAGAGAAAAAAAGTATCTAAGCAGGTCATGTACTACCTTTTCAGTCTTGTATACTGAAGAACAACACCATCTTGATTGTTTAAATTACAAATTTTATATGAGTAACGTGGCATTATTTTGGCATAAGCATTCATTCTGTCTTAAAGCAGGAGAGGAAAAAAGTTTCCCAAAGCCACCTTGATCTACAGCTTCCTACAGAAGCTTGTGGTAAAATTCTTACAACTTCAAGCAGCTGGAGATGGAGAGCTAAGTTACTAATTGAGCAAGAAACTGTTCATAGCTAAGAGAAGATGTTACTGGACTAACTGGTTTTAAGATTAACTGTAAATGTAATCTCTTCTAGGAGAAAAACAAGTGATTATAGCCATATCCATCAACCATTTTAGATGACTTCATAATGGAAATATAGGAGGGAACTGACTTAAGGCATAAGACACATCAAATGCTTTCCAGGAGTGTTCTTGTCAGATACAACTAAGCATGCAGAAAGCACATGAAGCCCATACTCTGCACCTAAAGAGGAGTAGAATATAAGGGCTCAGGTCTTTTTAATTGGATTCCTGGGTGAAAAAAAGGTTTTCACTTGCTTGGTAAAGACACTTGTGATTATTTCTAGAAGGATAGCAGCCAACTTCTCCAGATTTTCAGAATGGGAAGAAACGACCAAGTTCATCACTCTTTTCACTTCCCAAAAAGCCTTCCTAGAACATCCAGAACATACAAACTACACTGACGAGAATGCCAGTGGACATAATTACATTGAGTTTTTTATAATAACCATAAAAATACTAAAATGTGGGGCTCTTATAGGTTCCTTATTAATTCTGTTCTTCAAAGCATTAATTTAGCAACAAACAGGATGCTTTCATATAAAATATTTTAAAAATGTCAAAGTTATTTCAAAATGGAGACCTTTAATTTCTAAAAGCTAGGTAATCTGTTCAGCAGTCAAGTACTAAGAATTTGTTGAAAGTTAGGGTTTTTTGTGGTTTTAGTCAAGATAGTCAAAATACTGCAGAAAATATGGGCAACCACTTCAAAAGTAGTGACTCAAAAAGCTCTCAAGCAGAATGTGAGTTTAATAACAACACAAAGAAATTAGTAACAAAAAAATTAAGAACCACAGAAAGAACAGAAAAAACACTGACCAAAGAATAAAAGCTCATGTTGCAGATTTCTGACACGGACACCCATTTGAAGTGTCAACCTCAATCACTTCATTTCAATTCTGAAACAAAACTGTTAATTATTCCCCAGTAAAACATTCCACAGTATCCCCGGAAGGACACTAATATTTTAGGCCTGAATTACATACAAATACTAACCAAGTTATAAACTCCCAGGAGAAGAGCCTCTATGCACCCACTGCTCTGCAAATCTCTGCTGGCTGAGACAGCAAGATAGCACCACATCAATTCTGGCAGAAACTGCAGTGTAAACCGTAGCAATTGTTCCTCACCACTGCGATAGAACTCAAACAGCTGATGGCAAACCGGCTCCAGAAGCTGAAATAGAAGTTCCAATTGTGAATGAATAAAACACTAAAGAATCAGCGATTTTATCTGGATTAATCCTTTAGATAAAACTGTAAACTGATAAAAATTCCATTTTACTTATTAGAGAATGACTGATACAATAACTGTCCAACTCACATTACACAATTTCCATCCTTATAGCATACTTTTGGATGATAAAAGTAGAGCCCCCCATCCCACATGAAGAAAGAATTCCGATGGCCACTTTCGTTCATTTTTTGCTCACTTCCTCTGGCCTCAAAGGCATAAATAGAGGATACTTGTTATCACATACCTCATACCATGCTCTCAATATCTTTAATATACAGGAAAACTACCTGAACTAAAGGTCTTGCTATTCCGGAACTCCAAGAGCATACACACAAATTGCTGGAAGCTTTTTCCCACCTAGTGAGAAAAGCTGTGTAACACTTAAATTCCAAATATTACAATAACTAAGTAATTTTCCCACTCTCACAAAAATATTCTAGAAACTTCCATGTATTTATACATTTGAGACAGAAGTGGGAAGCCTCAAGAGTAATTTTAGAATCAAATTTGTTAAGCTGGATGTAATATACTGAACTGGAAGTAATATATTGAGCTAGATCAAGTTAAAAAAAGACTTAAAAACAATTAAGCAATCGGCTTGCATTGTATGTCTTGATTTAATACACATTCTTGTGCTACCACCTACCTCTGCTATAGGATGAAGCATTGTGTTAACCATCATGCGTCAATGTATGGAAATTAAGAAATTTCCTAATCCAAGTAGAAAATACTGTTGAAAACAGTAATCACTTTCAAAGGCAGATGAACTACTAAATTCAGTTCTTCTGCTGTTTGTCCAGGTCACACCTTCAGTTTTATTGGAACAAGTTTTCAGAAAAGTAAGAAACCCAATTCTATATTCTGCCCTATATTGCAGCAAAGGAGGCAAAACCACCAGATCATGCTAGAAAAAAATCTGCTTGCTTTCCTAAGCTTTTCCTCCTGAACAGAAAGTTGAGTCAACATTTCTTACCTCACAAAGTTACTTCTGAAACTGAAAGATCTTAGCAGGTTTTGATTCTTTTTTAAGAAGTAATTTGGGACAATCTCATCCATTCAAAAAAAAGAGGAACTTTTAGCTTCTGACAGATATAGCTTCACTTTGGAAAAATCATATGTGAAAAATCTGTAAGTAATCTAAAATCTACAGGCAAAAAAGCCATGCCAAGCTGAACTAGTCATCAGTTTTAAGAGTATAGCAAAGATCTTTCTAGAAAACTTTACCAGCAGAACTACTGTCCATCTTTGGCTTACATATTTCCCATAATTTGCATGCTTCCCATAATGAAGTATCAGTTCTGAACAATGTGCTTGAAATTTAAAAGGCACATAAATAGCTATGACAGGTATCCATGTTTACATCGTTATCTCTGTTGAGACAGCTTTGTATCAGCACATTTAAATGCCTAATCAGTACAAAACCAGATTTGCTTCCTCAAAATGCCACCACATGCTAAAACCTAATATCAAAATGCACTAATGATTGTTGCCATTTCAAGATATCATTTTACACCAAGTACTTCTAAAAAATATCTAGACTGAAAAATATTTTAGTGTTGGAACAAAATGTCCAAGCAATTTCATCCCTCTTCCTTTTAAGCTGCATCCAAATGTGTCACACATTCCAAAAACTACTTCCTAGTGCAAATGTCTGCATGGTTCCTATATAAAAGGACAGCAACAGTGAAAAAACAAACCTCACATATTTATTTATTACTGTTGGAGTCTTGAGTCAATTAGAAGTCCTTTAAATCTTCACATCTACTGAAGACTCTTCTTTTATTGAATTACATTTTTCACCTAGCAGTGGCCCAGGAGCCTCAAAAGTAAATAACAAAGTCTTTACTAACAAAGCTACTATGAAGTGGATATTTATCTCAAAAATGGATTATTAATTTTTGGAAAAGCAAATCAAAATAACCCGTATGAAAAGCAAACATTGAACAGTTACAGATGCAAATACATGTGATTACTTTTCAACTGCTTAAAAAAAAAAAAATACATCCATTCCCCAAAACAAGATAATTCACAATTTTACAGTACTGACAATTATATTAGAAGTACATATATTCAAAGGTGTACAAACAGGGTTGTTTGTCCATTTTTAATCTCAGCAGTATCTGTAGTGTTCATGCATTAATCCTCCCCTCTTGCATTACATTCGTGAGGTAAGAAAGGACAGCACATACCCCACACTGTATAGCAAGATGCCATTACACAATGCAGCTAACAGATCTTAAATAACAGTTGAAAAATATTACTTGTCTTTTTAACTGCTAGTTTGTAATTATTTTCACTATGTGGAAAGCTCCAAGTAACCCTTTCCACAAAGGGACAGCTACTTGGAGAACGGTCCAAATGAAGACTTTAAAACTTTTTACCAAGGCAGCACAACACAGTGTCAGCACTGGTTTTTCATTTTAATTCAAAGTCTCACTAACAAGGAAATCCTCAATACCTTGCCCCTGGAATTATCCCAACAACCTTTTCAAGCAGAATTTGCAGTAGCACCCTGTTACTAAAGTCCCTGAGAAACCTAGCAATAGCCAGAAGTAGTAAGAAATCAAAGAATATATAAAAATATTAATTTGGCTATCAACAGGGAGACTCAACAGACTAATTTACATGTTGATATGCATTCTGAAGACCAGACAGGCTTGACTCAGTAGTTGGAATAACTCAGAATGCCTTTCTGAGCAGCAAAGAAAGGCATTCTTTGCTGGACAACTTGAGAGTTTCACTATGAGCATTCTCTCTAAAAATGTATATACTGAAAGTGTTTTATCCTCTCACCTTTATTGCTGGTATAATCTCAAACTTTGAAAAGGTGCCTTATTGCTAGGCCTTTTCAGAAGAGGAAATAAGGACTTGTTGCAATCTTAAAATAATACACACATGGTTTGCTGGACCATAGAAGTGAGTCAATACAGTTAATAACACACAGCTAATCCCAGCTCAGTATGTTCTGAATTCACCCACCACTTTAAAACAAGGGCAGTCATGGGATATGGAACCTATCCTGGTACAAGTACTGGACAAATCTGACCCCCTCCCCCCAATTTTTTTCCTATTTTCCATTATTTCAGCAAGGGTACATCCAATTTATAAATCCATGTATTTATACTGTATGTATTTCAAACAACAACAAAAGGATCACAAACCTATCTTTGTTCTCTTGGGCTGTAATAGACAAGCTTCTGACATCTATAGATTCACATTCAATTACAGAAAGAATTCTGTCAGACTCAAACACCTCTTCAATTCCTTAATATATTTCTCAATTCTATATCCAAGTCCTGAAGCCCATGAGTGGGATCTACAAATTCAGCTATGATCAGGAGGTTACAAAACTTATGATTCTCTTTTACCATGATAGTATGTCATTGCTAAGAACAAACATTTTGAAGGAAACTCTTCGTGTAGTTCTGTAGTTCATGTAGTTAGAACACAATTAACTAGCATGCAAGGTCTTATTTTTATTCTGCTAGTGTTGTGCCAGACATTTTGGGTGAGAAACCCAGTATACTTACTTCACTCTGTGGATCCTGAATTACTTTATAAAGAGATGAAATCAAAGCAGTCTTGTCTTTCAAACTGGTAGCATAGCTGGATATGGATGCTTCTGGCAGCGTCTGAAATAAAAATATTATAAGCAATTTTTATCACTAAAATATAACAGCTATTTCCACAACAATTTTTCATTGCAAGTTACTATTTATCAGAGTTTAACTATAAACTAAAACTTGTTTTTTAAAGAAATCCTTACTATGGAAATCACTGCCAGAAGATACACTGCATTCTATCATTTTGCAGTTTTATACAGAATGTAATGACAGCGGATGGCAAAACAGATTAAAAAACCAAGAGTTTCAGAAGTGCAACCTTCACTGAAATTTCACTTGAAATGTCAGTACCATGAAACTTAACAGTTTTCAGATCCATACTTCAAGTTCTCAAGACTGACTGTACACAGGCAGTGAACATTATTACCAGATACAGTTTACTCTGCAAGAACGCAAATTCCAGTTAATGCAAACAGCTCTTCTCTAACATTAAATGCATTTTCTGCCAGTACTTAAGAAGGTAAAAATCTAATATTTTTAACAGCCCTTCAGAAGCTGTATATTTAAACTTAACATAGCTCTTACAGTACTTACCTGCAGTCCTTCAAAGGAGATTATACTCCACTATACAGATAGGAAAACACATTCCCAGTGTACCTAAGCAGACCAGCAGCAAAACCTATAGTCAAGTCTAGTACTCAGACCAACAAAACCATTCACCTATGATACACATTTTCACTGCTCTGTATCAGGAAGTATGTCATCCTCCAGGAGGCAAGGAAATAAAAAAAAAATCTTTTCAAGCAGACATTTGTATTTATCACACGATCTCAGCAAAACCCAAGGTTACTATTTTTTGTTTTCTACAGGAATCAAGCAGTCCTGCATACTGCTCCAGCAGCAATGCAAACACTACTGACAAAATATATGAGAACGTATTACCTTAAACTCTGATAACCACTCCTCCACAACCCCAGTATCCACAGCTAACATCTTCCAACATCCGTTTCCAAACCTTCAGCCTGAAAAAGCAAGCAAACAGAGTTTGTGGAAACTACAGTCACTGCATTAAGCAGATAATGAAAACTAAGTCCCTGTGAATGTTTAAAGAATCTTTTCATGCTTTTACTTGTTAACATTTCACATGCTGACATTACTTTGAACTTTTATTCTACCTCACTTATGCAAGCTGCTGGAAGCATTAAACACAGGAGTCTTCACATACAGCAGTTTAATAAATTCCAAGTATGAGTTGTGTGGGAAGCTCAATAAGTCAAAGATTTGCAGAAATGGCATTTTAAAAACAGGAAATATTATCTTCTCAATTTCAATTTATTTTTCAGCTTACAAAACTCAAGAGAAAACTGTATGGACTCACTGAAGAGAAACAACTGTTTAGGTTTTTCCTAGTCAACTCCTACTCCCAACTTGGAATAGGTCACTGAAATAAAGGCGGATGGAAAACCTTTCAATCCTCCCCCACTGTGGCAACTGCAAGACAATGAGCCTAAGAGAGACTTCCCTGCCCAGCATTCTGTCCAATCTCAGACAGAGTAAAATTATCAGTACTAGGACTTGAAGACAAGAGATGCAGAGTGGTTTCTGAAATTAATTTCTGATTTCTCTTCGATTTTGAGAAGCCACTTAAAAACAACTGTCCCTGGAAGCAGTTTATTCTTAAACAAAAGAGCAACATATCATTAAGATACAAAACTACTAGAAGTTTAAAAAAATGTGCTGCTAGTTTACCCAAATTGTGACTATGGATTTCAAACAGTGACAAAGTTAAATACCCATCTAAGGAAAAAAGTAGCACTGTCTTGGTGAAATGTTCAGTCATGGAAGATCCTCTCAAGTTTTGCTTCAGCAATTTAAAATTAGTTTTCAAGTACTGATATCAAAAGTATGGGTTGTCAACGAATGATAAACAAGGAAATGATGGGAGGGAATAACCCTCTTGTATAACAAAAATACAAATATTTTGTTCTGAGATCCAGACTGTAGTGGAATATATAGAGAAAATTTTAAGAAACCTGAAGGCAGAAGAACTAAATATGATAATAGTGAGAGCTCTCTATAACCCTTCAAAGCAAGGTGGAGGGGGAGAGGGGGAAACAAACTTAAATAAGGCTTTACCTAAAGAGAAAGTGACCAAAAGCAGGGTTGTGAGGAAATGATTGTTGAGACATGCATGTCAAAAGGAATAAAATTAAACAGGCTGTCCAGCAACTTCTTCAATCATTTTAATACACAATAATAGTGTACGCAAGCAGAGACTTCTGTGCCTGCCTTTCCTCACTTGTGCTAAACATCATAATTACAAACATGGAAAAACTGGCCAGTGACGTCAGAGTCAGGGAAGACACGGTTGCAATGACAATGACATAGCAGAACACGGGAACCCAAGAAGGATCAAAGCAAGGAGGAGGACCAAGAATGTTCTAGAATGGTTCATGGGGTTTTGCAAAAATATCATCAGCAACAAGAAGACTAAGGCACCATGACTAAATTAGGCAGAGGACCAGCTGACAGGACACACAGAAAAGGCCAAGGTAGTCACTACCACCTTTGCTTCTGTTGTTACCAGCAAGAGCAGCCCCCAGGAACCCTGGATCTCAGAGCACAGAAAACTGCCTCAACTGCCAGGATCAAAGGGCTGTCACCAGTGCACAAAGCCCAGTTGGACACCTGGCCTTACTGGTGAACTCCAGGGGTCAATACCCAGGGAAGAACGATTTAACATCTTTGTTAATGAAGATGAATGATGGAACAGAGCTCACCCTAAGCATGTTCAACCAGGAGGAGAGGCTGACAGCCCAGGGGGATGTGCTGCTGTTCACAGGGACACCAATGGACAGGAGGTGTGAGCCAACACATGTATCTCAGGAAGTTTAAAGGCAGTAGTACCAAGCCCTACTCCTAGGAAAAAAATCCAAGCACCAGCACACACAGGGTCCATGAACAAGGGGAACATGAGCCAGCCACACCCATCCTTGCAGCACAGACTGACAACGGCCTCCAGATCACCATCAGGTCAAGGGAAGTGATCCTTCCCTGTGATGGGCGCTGGTAAGGTACATTTGGAGTCCTGGGCTCCCCAACACAACAGATACATGCCCATACTGGAAATAGTTTGGGAGAAGGCCATATAACTGATGGACAAACTGCAGCATTTCTCACATAAGGAGAGGTCAAGAGAGCTGAGACTGTTAAGCCTGGAGAAGAGAAGGTTCATGAGGATTTTATGAAATGTAGATAATTACCTGAGGGAAAGGAGTAAAGAAGACAGAGTCAAGATCTTCTCACTGCTGTCCTGTGACAGGACAAGAGGCAATGGGCACAAAATGAAATACACTGAAAAAGGCTTTAAATGTAATTTCATGTAATGGTTATTGAACAACGTAACAGGTCACTCAAAGCGGCTGAAGAGTCTCCAGCCTTGGAGACATTGAAAACCCAGGTGGATAAAATCCTGAGAAACCAACTGTTTCAATTTTCACTACTTTGAGCCAGGGAGGTTGAACTTCATTATTATCTCCAAAGATCCATTCAAACCTCATCCATTCTGTCATCCTGCATCAACAAAGGACTGTCATGAAGAATATTCATCTAGCTAAATTCCAAGGCTTTCTGATCAGCACAGATAGTCTCTGAAGATATAACAATGACAATAGAGATGAGTGGCCTCTCAATATTCTGCATAGACTGTGTCAAACCCTGCTATGAAATGAGACTTCTAAGGATAATACTGTGTGCTAACAAACACAAAGGCTAGTCCTACTACAATTATTGAAGTAACCACCTTAGTTTCTATAGAATCCCACAATCTACTAGCCCTATTTTCAGTCCTGTGAAGGCGGACAAAGGCTTTTGCAGCATCTCATGCTTCAGTACAGCTAACAATAGTAACCATTCCCTACCAAGCCCCATTAATAACACAAATACCTGCCCTAGTATTAACTGTTCAAAGCAAGAAAACCATGATTTTTAAGAGTCCAGACGAGTCTTGGATACTCCAAGTCCATAGTTGATACCACATTTATCCAAGAGATGCACTTTTTCCACCTATTGCTACTGATCCATCAAGCACTATTTTAAGATTAAATGTTCCCAGAGAAATCTTTAAATAGTTGAGATAAAAGAAACAGGACAAAGGTTTTGCTGATCAGGTCTTTGATTTTTAAAGTAGCAGAGGCATTCCATTGAGAGTTAAGGCAGTTGAAATGCACAGAAGGTAGACTGTCCTTATTTTACCTTCATGCATTAAAAAAATGCATATATACCCATTTAACCTCAAGCACATGTGCACCCACAGCAACACACTTATTTGAGTGTCACAAATAAGAGCTCCAACTTTACACTTATTTTCTTTGAAGACAAAGACTGATCTCTCCCAGAAGGAAAAAAGCCTCAATTACAACATCAGCTGTGTGGGATCTATTAAAACAGGCAGACAACCTACCGCTTTACTGAGGATTGCCACATTTTGTCCTAGTTAAATAACAGATCAAGTTGGACTGTAACAATGTGTAGACAGAGCTGGAAAACCCAAGACTGTTTTAAAACAAGTATCAACAAATTTCAGTTAATACAGTTTTTTTCTGGAGCCCACAGAAAGTTTAAAAAAGTAACTCTAAAATGAAATTTCTAACACAAAGTGGGCCAAAATAAGGCTTAATTTATAGCATCTGTTAATCTTTTACAGAAAAAAAATCCCCAAAGGATTAAGAAAAGCATGCCTTAATTACAGCTTTGTTTCAGTGGATATAACTGCAAGATATAGGCCACTGTAAGCATTAGATGTCCCAGTCACTATAGAATTAAAGTAAAAAAGGGGATAAAGTAAATACCTGCTACTTTGGAGGTAAAAAAAAAAAAGTAAAATTATATTAGGAATGTATTTTATAAGTACCAAAACTGTAAGGAAAATTCAAATAACACAGCAAGCACTACACAGCATTTCTCCAAAGAAAGTCTTGTTTTAAGGTACATTGGCATGTAATTCCCTTCAAATGAATTTTTTTCCTTTATCTCCGCCTGCTAAGTCCCTGCAAAGACTTCAAATGAGTGGAGTTCGAGAATTTCTTTAAAAACAACTTGCTTTTGTCACCACAAATCAAACAATACTTTGATTAAAACTGATGAGCAGCTTCAAGTGTCCCTATGCTTCTCATTCCAAAAGATTGAGGCAGTCATTTGTATGTCCTGATGAAGATTGTTATGAGAAAGAGGAAGAAGAATCAACTATTAAAATGATATCACACTTGTGATGCAGCTCAGTAAGTCAGGTGGTTCACCTCTGTTGAATTTTTATTAGACACATATATTTTTAGTTTATATCATACATGAAGTAAAGTCACTTTAAGTGACACACTTTCATTGCAGGTCTTAACTTCACATTTGCCACATGATGAAAGCAAGAATAGCTTCTGCAGTCTAGCTAACACATGACTAATTATTTATATGGCTAATATAATCTGTTTGTTTATGCTCTGTGAGTTAAAAGTGCTTTGGAGTACTTTCCACAAGATTCTCAACTTGGATAAGCTGCAAAAGATAGGATTTATCCTAATAAAAATAATTAACAGACTACTGTTCCTAAAACCCCTATTTAAAGTAAGGGTACCTAAAATCATAGAGCCCTTATTAATCTCTAACATTGAAACCCTAGGACATATTCAACTTGAGTTCCAATATTAACCTGAGAAGAATCAGTCTAACTTACTTTCCGCTCAAAGTCTGCAATCTGTTTTGATATAGATTGAGGTAAGACTGTTCTCTGGATCTGTTCCCAAGTACTAAGCAGCCTCTGAGAGCTGCTAATTCATCTTGCTCTATTCTAATACAATGCTAAGTCTTCTTACACGGGAGATATCAGTTTTTGCTTTGTTTCAAGATGAACAGTACAACTTGAATAAGAGACCAAGCAAGTTTATCTGACAAAAACAAGTCTCGTTTAGAAGGCACTTCCTACAAAGTCTTCCAGAAGGTAATTTTCTTTCCCCTATTACGGCAAAAACACACCAGGAACTTACTGAATTTACTGGTTTTAACAGAAGAGAGAAAAAAAGTTGCTATGCATTGAGTTGGCAGAGGGTAAGCCTAGACAAATTAAGACATATTCTCTGGCAAACTTACTAATGCCTCCATCTACTTAAATGGCTTTGGTTTTTCATACCTGTCACTCAAGACTTTAATACAATAATATCAAATAATAGCTTTAATGAAATCACAGATAACACATGCACAGATTTTTCTTTAAAAATAAATTCTCACAGTAGGTGGCTTTCTTGCTCTTTAAAGCTACCCAGCCTTTGTAGAATTCATCCATGGAACGCATGTGTGTAAATGAAATCTGGATTAAGTACAAGGAGGCTGGACTTGGATGAAGAATGAACTCTTGAGTTCTGCAGAACTGACCTTCTGAAACCACAGCATCAGATATTTGCTACGGGAAATCACAGAGCTGGAAAAAACAAAACCAGGAGCCAAAAACTGCTTAAGTCCCGTCCTCTGGGAATTGCTGGAAGAGGAGAAAAAGCATATACTGGGCCCTTACCTAATCTGTAAAGTATCTTCTTGGAAGTCTGTATTATTTGCTAAGAAAAAAATTTTTAGCCTAAAGGAAACACGGAGCAGAAAGTTAAGCTATTTATGAACCATAACCTAAATTTGTCAGCTCATCCCAGAACAGGAATAAAGTAAACTTGTGAACATTCCATTAGGATGTATCAGACCTATAAGAGATTAAGTCCCTAGTACATGTTGATCTTCTGTTCTATAGTAGTCTGCATACAGAAGTACGGAAGGGCCAATTAGGACGCAACTTTTTTTACCCTTTGAAGTGGTACAAGTAGTATTAAAAGACTTCCAGTCACCCCTACATGATACATCAAGTTCACTTAAGGACTACAGTCTACACTTAAAATTCACATTGTTGAACCCTTTTCTCTCCCACTTGTTTACAGACCAAGACACAATCCTTGGTAACCCTCAAACAGGAAGCAGCACTTAGGCAAGCGTATTCTTGATTAAACTGCCAAAGAAGAGGATATATTTTCCTGATGTTAATTATCACTCGTTCTAGTGATACAGGGATCTGTTCATTTACTATACAAATTTGAATATGGTCAAGCTGTTCTGTCTAGATACTTGTAATGGTGGAGTAATGGGTAGCAAATCATTTGAAGTCTCTTGAGAAAAGAAACAGATGGTACCATGGACTCCCAAAAGCCACTCTGACAGGTTCCAGAAACCACAAAGGTCAGATCTGACTTCTTAGCATTTTTCAAACTTCCACAAAAAAACCAAAAACTTGTGCTAAGCCTGAAACAGTCACATGCTCTATTCAAATATAAAAATGCAAACAGTGCTCAAAGACTTGGTATCAAATATTCTGTGATAATTGCTACCTTCAGTGTAAAACAAGATAGCTATGGTGCACCAGAGCATCACTCAAGCAAGGCTAAAGCAAATTCCTAAAATGACAGATGAGTATTAGGTCTAACCATAGGTGACAGGCTCGAAAGAAACAGGAGTTACCAAAAACAACGTGAAGGAAGTATGTACTGAGGTCCAACACATAAAAACCCGCCATCTGAAAGGATCCATGGAAGAATCCATCCACAGCCACTAAATGCATAAGCATTTCTTCTAGTTCAGAAAGTTGGAGTCAGAAGTTGCTCCCCCAGCACACAATTATAGTTTCCCCTCTCGTATCCCTCTAAGCCTCTATTACAGCCACTGTTAGACACTGAGGTTTCAGAAATTCTGGTGTGATTCAGTATGGTAATTTCTGCATTCTTTCTCACAATACAGTGGTGAGCCTTACAAAGATAACTGTTCTGAATACGGTTTGCAAAGATTACTGAACCTTAGGAACTGAAACTGCAGTCAATTTTAATTTCATCTTGCCAAGGGTGTTATTCAGTTTTGCTTCCCTTTTTCCCCTCCCCTCTGTCAATGATAGAAGGAACCATCTTATCTGCAGCTTATACTTTAGATGACAGTGTGGAGCATCAACCTTAGAGTTCAGGTGCCAACAGACTTCTTCATGACATAGATTTAAATAAGATATCCTGATCCTGTGCACCTATGCTTCTTGAAGAGTTTACATCTGGGATATGACAAAGGGGTAGATATTTGTCCATCAAATGGAAAAGTCCTGAATGATATCCATTAGTTTTTAAAAACATCATAGATCTAATATTCAGCCACAGGTGAGAGACCTCAATTCAGTTTTGATAACAGCAAATAAGAAAAAAAATTATATAAAAAAATATAGAAAGAAGCATACCTCAACTAGACTGTATAGAAACTATAAGTAACTGTTTAAATGTAGTTATTTCTTGTGCAAAGTATCCAGTACCATAGAATACTGTGTGGAGGCTTCTAGGCTGCAAAGCATCAAACACTTGGCATATCAAATTATAACTCAGACTTCTATAACCTTTCAATTCTGTCAATAGGGGAAAAAAAAACCCAACAAAGCACATACAGTTGAGGTCATAAGGCCATTTACAACGCTGGCACCTAGTCACATGGGCACACAGGACCCAAAACAATAATGATGAAAGCTTTCTAAAAAGTCTCAAGCAGAATGTTAAGATCCCTAATAGCACAGTCTTTGGAATATTTTAATTCTGATCTTTGACTCCTGGATTTGCTCAACTTCAGATTAGCAAACAACAGTTACAAACCACATTTGTACACAACTAACCTAGTATTTACCCTTTACTACCAAGGAGATAACTCTTCCAAGACAACCAAATGACTCATGCCAGCCGAACAAGTCACCAGTACAGAGATATGAGATTACACACACTGATATGTTCACTTGAATTTATACAAGCCATAGTAAATCAGATCTATATTGTTTAAGCAGCCCTAGCAGTGCAGTGACAAAATGAAGTAAGAGGAAATAACCTCCACAGTTTGAACTTTATTTTGTCATCCTACTTTGCTATTTCCTTCTTGTTGCCTTTTTTAATCTCCCTTTGCTATTTTTTCCCTGTTGCCTTCTGCACAAAAGCACACCCTAAGTCCAACTGCCATACTGGCAATGACAGTCAGTCAAAACTGACCACCTGTAAGCCAACTTATGCCAGTTACATCCCATTCTCTGGCATGCAGAACCCCTACTCTTTCAAGCTATTTCGTTTGGAGCATATCCTCAAATGTTAGCTTTTCTATCACCTGTAATATACCAATAGTTACATTCATTATAGGAAAACAAAGCAAGAGTTATTACTTTCAAAGTAGTTTTTCTTAGCACCTAAAATATACTTGTTGTCACTTTTGTTCCATGTCATGCAAACATTCTTGTTTACATCTTATTGACTCTTTAAGAAAGAACAGATATAAACAGCCCAGTCTTGGATAAAATAAAATACACATAATTGAAAAGTTTTGTCATATAGTAAGTCCTTACTTATTCTGGATTAATACAGTTAAAAGTTCAACATACACAAAGAAAAATCTAGATATTAACTATATGCATCATAAGGAAGTAGAATTCAAAGTAACATTAAAAGGAGTACAACCACAAGCTTAACCAAATATAACCCAAACGACAAAAAGAAATGCATAAAAGGGAACAGTGTGGTAATACTACACAAGTGACCTAATCCATACATATGTTCCAGTTTTTGTTTTAGTGATAAAATTCCACAGTACTGAGATAAAGGTTATCTTATTTATCCTCAGAGACTTTTTACAAGTACATGTAGAGACAAGTGGAAATGGCTGCAAACTGAGAGAGAGTAGGGTTAGATAATAGGAAGAAGGTGAGGGCACTGAACAGACTGCCCAGAAAAGTTGTGGATGCCCCGCCCTTGAAGTGTTCAAGGCCAGGTTGGATGAGGCCCTGAGCAACCTGGTCTAGTGAAAGGCGTCCCTGCCCATAGCAGGGGAGTTGGAACTAAATGGTCCCTTCCAACCCAAGTCATTCTATGATTGTATGATAAGAACATGGAAGCTTTTTAAATTTTGTCTGTTTTTCTATCTATCAAGACTCCTGTAAGTTGTGTCAAGAGCATCTGTGTACATGGCACAGTGCTCTTATCACTTCTGTAAAGGAAACCAGTGCTGCACAACCTCCCCACTTACCAGAAACATTCTCTGCAGAACCCCAAGCAAAGTAAACTGACTGTTCTCATCTGTCCGAGTTCCCTAAGCCCAAAGTACACTACATCCCTACGAAGTCAGGAAGTTTCCCCAAAACCCAAAGACAAATTTAAAACAGTGAAATACAATAACCTATGCAGAGAGAATAATCTTGTTGCAGCTTTAATTTCAGTATTGCAGGTAAGTCTTTAACCAATCAAAGGTCTTTTCAAAAGCACAGAGCATTACTTTTGGTACCAATGCAGTGACACAATAGCTTGAGAATGCCCTAAAAATCACATGGAGAATTGAGCAAGGGTTCTACTTCATCTCTGAATATCAACTGTAAAAGGCATGATTTCACCACCTTCTACCATTATAGCATGTGGTTTCAGTTAGCACAAGTGAAGCAGCATTCATCCGGCAAGAAATTTAGCAGTGATTTATCAGAAGGAAAAATACTCAGTTCACAGACAGGAGTTTGACAGGCTCTTCACCTTCCAGTTTTAATACCAGTCACTTACTTTTAGCAGTAACATCAAGAATGCAAGACCTTTGTCCGAAACTTCCCAAATCTGATGGCTGAGAATGAGATTTTAGGAGATTGCGCCTATTTCCAACCCTGCTCTAGATATCTGCACCTCAACAAATCTGAAAAGCAGAGACATCTACCTGCAAGCCAGAGGTTGACTTTAGAAGATACTACACAGGCTCCACAAGGAAGAAATTTTGTAGCAGTTCTTGGGACTTTATTTCAACTGAATCTTCCTTCTGCCTCCAAAAAAACTGGAGGAGCTCCACAAACTTAGAACTGAGTTGCAAATGTTACAGGTGCTTCAGAAGTGACTTATGTCCTGGTTCCCGCCAGGACAGGGTTAATTTTTGTAGTCGCCAAGAGGGGGCATGGCCAAGACCCACAGGTTATTTTCTATCACCTCAGGTCACTGCCAGGGGGCAGAGAGGGAAGGAGTCCCTCTTGGTCAAGTAAGCATGGAGGAGGGAGTGGGTGCAGGGAACAGGAGGGCACCGCCAGTTCCACATGGTGAGCAACCACCTGTGAATCATTCATCTACCTTTTACACTTTGTTAATGATACTGTTGCTGTTATTGTTCATTTTCTCATCCCACTGCTGTTTCCAGTAAGTTGTTCTTATCTCAACCTGTAATCTTTACCTTTTGTGCCTTCACTTCACCTGTCCATCCAGATGCAGGGGAGAAGGGACAGGGGAGCGAGCAGGCAGTGCATGGTTTGGAGCGCTTCAGCGGGAACACAAAATTGGGAAATACCATCTCCGAACCACGACAGCCTTATTTGGTAAAGCGTGGGCTCCTCTCTTGGGGCAAACCCATTCCAGGGCACCTGGCCCTTCACAAAGAAAAAACTCTTCCTAGGGCTTCTGCTGGCTTCTCCAGGATCAGCCGCATCACCACACTGGGAGCCACTCAGCGTCTGTCTCTGCCACTCCGGATTGATGGATCTGAACCTGACTTCCTTATGAACAGCTGAGGGCAACAGAGGCTATTGCCCATCCTTTTGGAATGGTCCTTGCCTAATCGCTCTGGCCCAGCTGACCCATGTTCAACTGTTGTTCACGTGGAACTCTGCTCCACTTCAGCCCTCAAAGCTCTTGTTTGAGTATTTGCTACCACCACCAAGATCTGCACGTGCAGCAGCTCCATCCAGGCCTGTGCCCCAGGCTTCAAGGCTCACTGCAGCGTCCCTCCTACTCACAGTCTACTCTCTGCCCATGTTGGGCACCAAATAAGACCCCTCTTGGCTACTGCAAAATTAACCAGGACACTTATTTTCATTTGCCAAAAGTTAGTTGCTATAAATTCGAAAAACTTTAAAATAGTACTACTAGCACGGAAACCGTTTAAAGGTAATTCTGTCTCTTTTGAAATCATACCCTCCTTCAGCACAGCTGCATATGTCCAGTTAAAGCTTCTCTCTAAAACCTGTGCTCTTTCTCTGCAAGCATTTTTAAGTTTTCATTTACCCACAGATATGAACTATTCTTTCAAAGGGCTTCCACACGTAGCTAAGAAAGTCCAACACTGCATTTGAAACAAGCATGAAACTATGCTTTTGGCATAAATACTGCGATAATCCAGAAACAGACTTTAAGGAACTTAGTATGCTGCAAGAATAACTACTATGGTGTGTTTTACTCAGGTAGATGTACAATACAGTGTAATAATATCAGGTATGATCAAATATAACTAAAATCGAAGGGTCTGATTTTATTTTGATGCCAAAGCCTTTATTTTAAATGAGTGCTATGACACATCCCATCACCCAACTCAACCAAATGCAGCAGCATTAGCAATCTTGATAACTTTATATTTGCAAAATATTATCTCCAGTATACCATTCTACCATTTCCTCAAAGATCATGAGAGAAAAGCAGAAACCTTGCTATTAGGAATACACCAAAGGAGGTCTATGATAGTCTATTGAAATGTGTTTTAGTAGCTCGTTTTCACAGAATAAAAAAAGCTATACAAAGGTGCATTTTCCAGAAGAGGGGTACATCAATACTGCAAATATTCTTAGGACGTAGTTTTAGTGATCGATAATTATCCATCAATACATGCACATAATGCTGTGTTAAACAGTTTCAGGAAAAATATGCTTTATCTCTCCATGGCGGTTCTCTCGTTCTTTCTTATCCCTTCCCTTTCCCCCAACAGCCCTCCTGCATGAGCCTGCTATACTCACCAGACAGGACACATTCATTTGATAAGCATTTTAAAGCAACTAAGAACGATTTTGTGAGTTCTTTAAATACTTTATAAGCTGCAGAAAAACATGACTTCTCAATTAAAATTTTTAAAAAGATCAGGACCTACACTTTTGTCTCATTCAGAAAAGATACCTAATACATGAAATGTCCTATTGCCACATATAGAATCATAGAATAGATTGGGTTGGAAAAGACCTCCAAGATCATCAAGTCCAACCTCTGATCCAACTCCAGCTACTATATCATGGCACTAAGGGCCACATCCAATTTCTTTTTAAAAACCTCCAGGGATGGTGAATCCACCACCTCTCTGGGTAGGTCGTTCCAATGCCTGATAACCCTCTCTGTAAAGAATTTCTTCCTAATATCTAACCTAAACCTCCCCTGGCAGAGCTTGAGCCCATGTCCCCTTGTCCTATTGTTGGTTGCCTGGGAGAAGAGACCAACCCCCACCTGGCTATAACCTCCCTTCAGGTAGTTGAAGAGAGTGATGAGGTCGCCTCTAAGCCTTCTCTTCTCCAGACTAAACAACCCCAGCTCCCTCAGCCTCTCTTCATAGGACTTGTGCTCAAGTCCCTTCACCAGCCTCGTTGCTCTTCTCTGGACCCGCTCCAGCACCTCAATATCCTTCCTGAACTGAGGGGCCCAGAGTTGAACACAATACTCAAGGTGTGGCCTCACCAATGCAGAGTACAGGGGAAGGATCACTTCCCTGCTCCTGCTGGCCACACTGTTCTTGATGCAGGCCAGGATGCCATTGGCCTTCTTGGCCACCTGGGCACAGTGCTGGCTCATCTAAATGCTGTAGTACAGACAAAGTATATGAAACTCGAAGTCTCAGACAATCTACTACCCTGCATGTCTTGCTCTGCACTGTAATGTTAGAAAAAAGTCAAATCCCAAAACCATAATACTGTCAAAGCAAAAAAATAGGCTAATTGTCTTACATTTTAAGGCATATTAATTTAAACTGAAATCCCATTAGATGAAAAAGCTTTTCAAGTAAAAAGTTCCCACTTCAAGAAAGCATCTAAAGCTTGGAATATTAATTATTCCAAGAGAGAAATAAAATGCTAATGAAACAAATTACATAGGTTCTGGAGAGACTCTTATTTGATTTCAGATTTCCAGGGTAAACAGGATCACCAAGTAATCTGCCATTGTTCTAAAGTCACAACAACAGAAAGTTTCTACGGAATTTATATTGATATCAACTGGATAGCAGAAAACAGTTTAAGATTAGAAACAGCAGAGTACATATTCATTTTCTTTTCCTGTTTCTTTTATTTGCACTCTCATTAAGTTACGCAATGTCTTCTGCTCAAGATAGGCCTGATTTTTAAGAGCATTCTTTGCAACGTTCGTAACTAGTACTTCTAGAATAAGTGAGCGGTACTTCAGTATTCAGTTAAAAATTCAGAGACCTGGTTTAGAGCACAGACTTGATGATTTACAGTAAAAGTAGTCAAAATTTGTTTCTATAATAATCTGAAGTCTGTGAACTTGGAATTTAATTTAGTGTATTCTGTTTACAAGCAGCAACTGAGAAGTCACTTGAATGGCAGATGTGATTATGAAAATACATGGAAACTGGTCATTGACTACACATGTATTTGGGACACAGTGCACTCAAATGAACCATAGCAGAAAGATATCAATACAGCCTGACAACCCTACAAAGCAACATGTCGTGCTTGTAAAAACTGTCATACACATATGAAAGAAGAGTTGCAAAGAACCCAATAGTAAAGCAGGCTAAATCACATGGGAGGAAAAAACCAAATATAATCACAGTGAACGGCCACTTTTCAAACAATACGATGGGGTTAATTGCACAACACAAAAAAATCATACAACTATTATTTAACATCAATAGACACATTTGAGGAACATCTTCAAAGGTAAATGTGGCATCACTTGGTTCCTGTTTCATCACTCAGTTAACTTCCTGTGTTCCTCTGGTCAGTTCCTCTGTTTACTGTACAAGCATGGACTTTCATTTAGGTGTTCATTTAGGTGTTCCTTCTTCCCTGGACAACAAATGTACCAATATCCTACTGCTGCTATGGAACTTATATAGCACTTTTATTCTACCACACCAAAAAACAGCTGTAAATGGTCAAGCAGTCCTTGCCACTGTTTCCCCGGACTGCTGCAGCTTTGTGAACGTAGGTGAACTAGCACCCACTTCTTTGCCAAAACAGGACAAAACCTCTACACCACTTTTGAATACCACTAAAATGGGAATGGACCAAAGATTTTCATTACTTCCTTAAGGAATAAATGAATGTGCGTGTTATGTATGCAAAGGAACTGCGCAGCTTAGAGATCTCCTCTGCTCACGTTAAGTTTCAGGTGGAAAACTCTTATCAGTTTTCCCTGTGCAGCTACAGTTTGCCAATAACAACGGTCTGGGATAAAATATCACTGCACAAATAACCTTTACATTCTACTCAGAACTCTTGGTAATCAGTGCAAATTCACATGCTTCAGATACTCTTAAATCTTAGTCTACAACAAAAAGAATAATATTGAAAATACAAACACCAAACAAAAGTGAGGAAGGCAGCAAAAAAATTAAAAGTAGCAGAGACTACAAATCTACTCATCCAATCCCCAGCGCTGGAAGAATAGTTCTGCTATATTTGTACACATTATTGAAAATTCAACAAAACTTTAACCAATTCCAGCTGAAACAACAGAATCCTGATACTTCAAGCTGTATCATTAAGCACTTTGCAAAACAGATGTTTCCTGTGTTGTGTTTCACTAAGTAACATGACAAATTTGATTCTCTTAAGTGTCTCATCACAACACAACTTTGGTGAAAATACCCTTCATTTACAGTACTGACACAAAATGCTGCCGAGAAAACAGGGAGGGGATGAAGAAACTTAACTTTTTTTTCCTTAGCTTTACAATTAAATGTAAATCACATTCTCTCAAGACAGGCAGAAATTGGTAAATATTATTCCAGCACTCACAAAATTACAGAATGCACCTGTAAGCGGATGTGCAGAATTACTGTCAAAAGCCTCTCACCTGCTCCTCTGGTTGCTGCACTGGGAATTTAGTTCAAAGGAAGGGGAAAAAATGCAGGAGCCTATTAGTCTTTCTAGACCTGACATATGGAGTCAATAAAATTAGGGACATGAGAGATGTGAGCAGAAAGACTACAGCTTATTGAGACTAAGAGCTGTAACTGAGTAAAAACAGTAGCATGTCCACAGCACGTGACATAAAGCAGGTAAGTATTCTGGCACAACCTAAAGAAAGTCAATAAGAAGTATATTCTTTTAACTGAGTATACAGTAATTGGTTCATCCAGATGTGCTACTAACCACAAACCAAAGGAAAATACTCAGAATTTCACTGACAATCCAGTGTAAATTCACTGCAAGGAACACAAATTATTGCTTTAGCATTAAGTACCAAGAGCTAAGGAACTCCCCAGTATCGCTCCTCCCCACACTTTGATCACACTTTCCTCCCCTTCATCAGTCTAACACAAAATATATGACATTGCAGTCTGATTTTGCAACCTACCTCAAATCTGGAAGAGTAACATAATTTCCTTCAGCCAACAAACACTGCAAAGGAGTATTACTGGGGGGAGGAGGCAGCAGAAATTCCATTTTTGTACCTGAAGATCCTTTAGTCTTCCTCCTCAGGTAAAGATATTACTATAGCATACTCAATATGTCTCATACGAGAGACTGTTTGAAATATTCAGTATCCTAACTGACAGAGATGGTGATTGGTGTTAAAAAACCTGTCAAAAGCCATTTTAAAAAATTTATTAGGTCAGCTTAACACTTTTACATATATTCCAGTTATTTCCTTTAATACAGAAAATACTATGAAAGGATTGAAAATAATTAAAAATAAAAAACAATTGTCTTTACATATGAGAACACGATTCAAGTGCTTGAAAACAAATCACAATGAAATAGCACAGCCTTGTCCATCAACCAGACAGTCAGGGACACCTTATATTATCCAGCACTAGCTCCTGTACAATACTCAGACTGCTAGACTGCTTAATTGTTGAGTATTAGATTTAATTCTCTAATGCATATTTAAAGAGTAGCAGGCATCTTCCCCCTTCCTAAAAAAAAAGAACTGCAATAAAAATATAGTGATAGTAGTGAGACATCATGTTTAGTATTAGCAAAATATTAAAGTTGTATGCACTATTCATCAAGTTGAAATTAATGCCTCGCTGAAGCACAAATATTTATTCAGTACAAACAGCAGGAAACCTTAGGAGACAGCACAGCTTTAACCACTGAAGTGAGTTAATTAGTACCCAGCGCCGCTTCAGAGCATGCTATGCTATTTTTAAACAAAGGTTAGCTTCCGGACAGAAGAAAGTAGCAAAATGTAAAGGTAAGAGATAAGGTATCCTAAGAAAGCTGTTTTTAATAGCTACCAAAGTGCCCTAAACAGACAGCTTTTCTCACAAAGTTTAGAATGAGAGCTCTTACACCAGTCAGGATGGAATACAGCAATACTTAGCAACTTCTGCATCAGCAACAGGCGGGTTTTACTAGTATTGCTTTTACCTAAATTTCTTTGCTATGCTTTGACTGCTACATAGCATTCCATATCATCAGAAGTTAGAGATGGAAGAACACAAACATGTATCTGTTTTGAAAAGATAACCCATTTCCAAGTCTTCCTCTCAACAATCAGATGATTCTTCAGCAATGCTCACTATTTCAAATAAATTTAAGAACAACTTTCACACACTCCCTCGCTTTTCATGGCATTCTCCACAGACAAAAGTGATGATAATTAAGTATCTGTCCAAATTCCACATGCTTTATTGATTCCAGATCTAATAAATAAGGCTCCTAGTAACAACTGTTTATTGAACCCCCTGTATTACATTTGTATACCATTTAGAAGTCACACTGAAGCCTTATAAACAGAACGCTAAATTCATCACACAACTACACCAACATCCTCCCCTTTCTGGCACTGCAAGAAAAAAACGGGGTCACTTTCAGATAATTTCAGTACTAATTTGGCTGTAAGTTATGTTATGCTGCTCTCATTATCTTTCCAGTTGTTACCAAAGCATGTAAGTTCATGTGGGGATGCGACTAAAGAAATTGCCATAAATAACAGTCGCCCTCATAGACTCAGCCAACATTCTATTTTTAGTCTGCTCCTCTTGAACGTGGCCCTGATTAGGGCAAAGGCTTCACAACAGTTTCACCAGAACTACAAGTAAACACTTCATATTCAGCATTAGTTTAGAAATGCTATCAATTGAAAACCGGTACAGTTGTTAGATCTTTCAGATGTTGTTTCTGGTGTTTTGGGGGGGAGGTGGGGATGTTGTGTTTATATGCAATCCAGGATTGAGTTTTCATGATAGCGAAGTTCCAGCACAAGTTCTGAGAGAAATCTGATGATTTTCAGTAAAAACAAATGCAGCAGCATTTCACCCCTCGGCCTTGCAGAAAACTTTTTACATTTCACCAGTGCTTTCAAATAACTTTAAATATTTCAAGTGTCAGTTATTTATAAAGAAAATCTCAAGGGCACACAGAAGTACTTCATCTTAGAAGTGCATGCATACACTTACACGTTATGGAGCACAGGGAAGAATCTGGCCATTGCAGGAACTAACAAAACCTTTTAATGGCATGCAGAGCTTGAGCAGCCCAGAAGCTTTAAACACAGCCTTGTAGCAGTATGCAGTTGCTACACATTAAAAACATTTTTATACTTTAGTACTCCTTGTCTCCAACAACACTGATCTGACACAGATTTCAGTCCTTATTCTGACACCACTTTGGTTTTGCCTTCCAAGATTATCTCAAGAAGCATTTCAAATAAATTAATCCAATTTAAGTTCCTAAATAACTTTTGTTAATAAAAAATGCTTTTAATTCCAACCCATTCTTCACTCCCAAATGTGCATTTAATACACCACCATTTCAATTCTGGCAGCTGAGGACAGCGAACTACCAAGAGGGTTATTTTTCCTGGAACAGAAAACACAGATTTAAAGAAAAGATCTCAAGCTTACAATTCTAATTTAAGTGATCTCTTTTATATATATACTTGCATAACTAAACAGAACAGTATTAACAAATCAAAAGCCGTCATTTTGTTGAGCAGGAAAACTATGAGATTCTAGTAAATCAACAAACTCAAGTACTTCCTACCAAGTACAAATCAACATACTGAAAGACACTGCATATAAAATGCAGGTTTTAAGCACACTGTATTTTCGTAATCCTATGGAAGTTTCAGAGATTACACAGAGTCACTCCAGTCAAGCTATTTCACTTCAGAAGATAACCACAGACTGAAAGTTTTCAGTTTTTCTAGAGTGTAAGAGATTTGGACCCTAGTTCTCCTAATTTCACAGAAGACAGAGTATACACACAGTCATGGTCACACTGTCAGGCCTCTCATCTCTCATACAGCATGATGGGATCTCCTGTTTAAACTTCATGCATATTGCTCCTGGAAGACTTGGTAACTGGTAACGCTGGAAGTAACACACAGGTGCAGTGATTCACACGTGTAACCTCCATTTCTGCTAACAAAACAATCCACACAAATCCTATGGCAGACTGAAGTATAAGCTTTGTACCCAATCTTCCACTTGCAAGAGAGGAAGCGTGCCAGGTGACACAGAGAGCGCATTTGTCAAAGGGAAGGGCTGGGAATGAAACCTGACCTGGTGATTCACCTAACGGATTTAAGTCTAAGCTCTTCCTGATAGAGGCTTTGTATGTTTGCTGAGTGCCCAGGTGATCTTTGTTAAGAGCCAAAATGCTACTGCATTTCAATATTCTCATCAATGTAACATTTAAGCATCACAAAAGTGTGAACTCCACAAGTTCTTAGTCCCTAAGGAAATCCTATGAATTGTGACTTTTCTCTAACAAATCATGCAGGTTTCTCAAATTACGCATTTTCCATACAACCTGGAAAAAAACCTAGTGTCATATTGGGCCATTAAATGTCTGTTTATTTTCTAATTAAAATAGCCAGACATTAGCCAACACTCAATAACTAATAATTTAAGTCTCCAGAATGAACAAGGTGATTCTCACACTGGATGTGTTAAAGTCAGTGACAGGTTAAGAGACAACCTAATATTTATCTTAAGGTAGAATTTAATGAAAATTGATTTCCTGACATGAACATGAGAAAGGTTCAAGATACCTGGGTTTTTACAGGAACACGTACTAAGAAATGAGACTAACTCAGTGACTTGGCCCAGTCATAAAATATACATCAGCCAACAGGCCCTTCTCCCAGCTTAGACCCAGCCCCATTGTGCTAAGTACAATACAGATGACATATACCATTTGTAGTGCCCAGCCTTACATTATCTCACACACATGCTTGTCTGTGATACAAGTCCCTGCAAAATTAGAATCCAAGTGACTTAACTATCCAGCTATGCCTGAGAACATGTCTACCATGGACTATTTCAAGTGAAAGCAAACCCGCCCATTCAAAAGTTCAATATGATTCTGTCCCTGAAAACCTTGTTTCTCGAAAAAGCTTTCTGATTAAATTTAACATGTACCTTTAAAACAGCTCAACACTGAAAGGAAGTGAATTGCTACAGTTCATAAATCATCCTAAGTAGGACTGAACTTCCTCAAAATTGTCATCTCTCTGATAAAAGGCATGTTAGAGGTGCCTTGTCTCCCAAAGAGATTATCACAGAAGAGAAGCAGCTGAGTTTTGCATTTCAAAAGTAGTATTTTTGTATTGTTTTCTTACTCTGGAGGAAAACATACGTCCAAGAACACTGCCAGAAGGACCTGCAACTCAACTTCAAAGTACATTACTTTTACCAGAAGTATTTCACTGATGAAAATAAAATAGATTGGAGATTAATTTGACCACATTATATAATACTACTTAGTTTTGCAACATAAAATAACTTGTTGGAAGGTGGAGAGAACAAAAGCGAAATGCTGGGGGTGGGGGGAAACTATATGATCTTTAAGGTCCCTTCCAGTTCAAACCTTTCTATGATTTTGGGGAAAGCCCAAACTTCTGAAAAGACACTGTAGCATATAAGTAAATTACTGGAGGGAAAAACTTCAGAAAAGGATTTCAGATGCCATGACATGCAGTCATCAATGTCACTTTACACTTTGCTCCATAAAACTGCTTTTTGCTTCTTCGCAATGTCATTCACTCCAGCTGCCTTGAAAAAAAGTCACCAAATCTGAATTTGCAGCTAACAAACCCAACAGCCAACAAACCAAGATCACTTAATAGAAAATTCCATATTTTTTTCTTCTACAGTCACTTCCTCACTCACTGGCAGCGTATGTTAAAAATTCTGAAAGATATTCAGCAAGACTTCATAATCCTGGAGAACACACATCTCTTCCCTGTGAGCATAAGACTCAGGAGCTTTTTCGGCACAGAGCTGGAATTCAATTGGACGGGAAACAAACGTGATGGCTGTCGGCATTACAGGGGAACGAGCCAAATCCACGGGCTTTACCTCTGCTTTCACCGTTACCTTTACAACACAAAGCACACAGAAGGTTACTCCCATTTAACGTGCTCCAAGTTAAATCACGAAGCCCACGCAGACACGAGCCCTGCAGCCTGCGGCGCTTCCTACCCGGGCGCCGCGAACTCTCAGCGGTTGTAACTGTTGCTGCCACCTCTCGCATCCGCACCGCCGGCACCCAACTCGACGCGGCGGCGAAAAAGCCAAACGCACAGACAAGACAGGCTAGAACTAAGATATTTCGCAGCACGCCATCGAACTCTGCCCCGACCCTTCCGACGAAGGTTCACGCGCGCGCCGGGAAGCGCCAGGCACGGCGCTGCCCGCCCCGCTCCGGGGACACGACGGGAGCAGCTCCTTTGTCTCGCCCGCAGCCCCGGCCGCCTTCTCCAGGCGGCACAAAGCGCCGCTGCCCCGCCGGTCCCGAGCGGCCCCGGCGCTGCCGCCGCTTCCCGGCGCTGCCCTTCCCGAGCGGGACCGGGCGCTGGCGGCCACAGGGGCCGGGATGCCGGGGGCGCCCCGGGGGGATCCGCGGAAAGGACGAAGGCTGCAGCCGGTGCCCGGAGCGCCGCCCCGCGGCCCCTCACCGGGGGCAGGGACCCCGCCCTGCCCCTCCATCGCCCCCGGGCACCGGCCCTGCCCCCGGCAACTCCATCGCCCCCTTCCTTCCTCCCTCCCTTCCTCCCTCCCTCCCTTCTCCGCCCGCACCCTCCTGCTCCCTTCGCCCACTGCCGCCCCGGTGGGTCCCGGCCGCCCCAGCCGCGCGCCGCCGGCTGCCCCGGGGCGAGGCGCGGGACCCGGAGCCAGAGGGGCTCCGCTCAGCCGGCCGCGAGTTGCCCGACAGCCGCGGCCATCCCGCCGGGATGCGATAGCCCCGGGCGGCAAAAAAGTTGTGCCCGCGGGAGCGGCCGCGAGCCGAACTCACCCTCCCACCCGGCGGCTCCGCCGCGGCTGCGACTCAAACTCCCCTCCCGCCGGGAGCGGAGCGCGGACGGACCCCGCCCGGCCCCACCGCTGCCTGGCAGCGCCCGCAGCCAACCAGCGCGCCCGGCGCGGTCACGCCAGCCAATGGCGTGGCGGAGCGGGCCGGGCGGGCGCCCCGCTCCACCAATGGGCGGTGAGGGCGCCGGGCCGGGGGGAGCGCGGGGAGGGGGGGGGTGGGCGCTGCCGCCGCAGCCGCCGCGGTGTGGGGGCGCGCCGGGGGTGGGCACGGAAATGGGGGGGCCGAGTCGTCGCTTCTCAGCCGGGGCTGCGTTGGGAACGTGGCTCTGGGGAGAGCTGAGGCGCAGCCCGGGACCCTGGGCAGGGTCGTGCCCCGCGGGGAGATGCGCCCTCCGGGGCAGCGGGGATCGCCCGCTCGCGAAACTGCCCCTCGAGCGCCGGTGGCAGTGTCCGCTCGGGACACCAGACGGGCGGCAGCGCTTGGGCTGGGCTCCAGGGAGCCGGCACCAGAGGCGTGTGCTCTACCGCTGTCCCATGTCACTCGCACAGTCCCGCTGCCATCGCTTGGACATAAAAAAAGAGCCGGCGGCAGAGGCAGATTCGAGCCTGTGCTGCCCTAGCCCCAGCAGAGGTACGGCTGAAGATCCGCAAGGAATGTTTCCAGGCACCCTGATGGGAACGCCTCGAACTGAACGCCTCTGAAGTTTCATCAGGCATGTCTTAATCATTATTTAGATGCTGGATTCTTATCGGCCTTCTCAAAGCGAAGCAATTGTGAGCAAGTCTAATTCCACAGCACTCCAAGGCCTTTTCAATTACTTTTTTTTTCCTTTTTTTTTTCTATTGACTTCATCCTTGGAATGCTCTGAAGAGTGATCTTGAAATAAATCTGCATACAGCACAATTAGCTGCTTTTGGTTGCTAAAGTTCAGTTTACATTTTTTTGTTACCAATAGAGTTGCTTTGCTTTCAGGATGTAAGTTTTAATCCTCAGAAGCACATGCTTATAGTAATCTTCAGGATTAATAAAGATTAAATTAATCACGAATCTAATTGCTCTGTGGTGAAACTAAGGCAAGGAGGGTGTGATTTGGTCAGTATCAAATATGATAATGATAGAGCCCAGATTAACACCACCAACATTTACTGTCACAAAGTGCTTCCCATACAGTTACTCATCTAAAAATCATAGTCTTCTATGCCATGCCAGTCTTCATTTCCTCAATGACTGTACAGGTAGATAACATGTTCACGTACAAATTTATTGACTTCCCTGGAGCCTTGAACGTGAGAAAATATCAGGTTGAATACATTGCTTCAAGTTTTCTTGGCCATCCTGCATAGAGACATCAGTATCTTTCTATCTGAGCTGTTTCTAGACTTGTGCTATTTTACCATTCACTTTCCTATGTATATAGTATATCAATTTATTCACAATAAAATATATGTACTATTTTCAAGGATCTTTTGTAATACAAAATATAATACAAACTATAATAAATATTGCTGTTAGAATATAAATGTCTTACTAAGCCATTTGTCTTTATAATACTCCCACTGCGTTATGGTCTAAACTCATTCTGCCATCAGTTTCTATGACACTGGATAAAATAGGTCTGTTTTCCTGAAAAGATGGATATTAGTTCCAACAAAGATGTAAAAAAGCTTTATTATTTCACTAAGATGAAGAGAGACAGTTAAATGCCATAATCTTAGGAACAACCAAATGTAGCTTTTTGAGGGAGATAATAACCTTCTACCTTCGAAAGAATACACATCTGAATCAGAGCCAGAATATTTAATGGTTTGGGGCTTTTTTTAAAGTTCTTTATCTGACTTTCTCTGCCATTATTTCTGCCAACAACATTGCAGGCATACACAGCTTTCATCACAATGCCTTTCTCACCTGCTGCCTGTACCTATTCCTGAGACCCTTCTGGTTTTTGTGACCCAACAGTTACACAAAACACCAAATAATTCAGTCTGAAGAGAACCAAGTAGAAGAGACAAGTTTTTTTTTTTAACTCTCTTCTGTTCCCTGAGCTAGTTTACTGCTCAGTCCTGCAGTTCTGAGAGCAGCATGGACCAAAGAACAAGCAATGGAAGCAAAGATATGGCAATGCAGGAGGACTTTATTAGTCTGCATTCTCAGACCCAGTGTCAGTAGGGACGCTGGGTACTGATGTGGCTTGTGACATACTAAGTGACCCTGATAATTGCAATGAGGTACTGAGATCACACTGTCATTAGTTATTAATTTGTTGTTATTAACGTGTTATGACTCTAATGATTAGCAAAAGTAATGAATCATCCACAAACAAAAGGCAGGCAAATTCTTCACATGCAGCAGATAACTGTTCTTCAATGTCACGTCACATTAACAAAAGAAAACAGTTAAGTTATATTACTTCCACAGATTATAATTTTTTAACTCTTGAATTATTTTAGTGTTTCAGGCACTCTTATCACATTAGCCTTCTATCTTCTAAATGCAAAAAGATGTATGCAATAAATTTTATTTTTAATGTGTTTATATTTCTGTGCAGAGTTGGTCACAGTCCTTACTGCACTTTAGTCTTGTGTTTATGGGAGGGTTTTTTGCCATTAGCAATCCATTTCAAACTGCCCTCTCAGAGGAGGGCTACAAAGAATCAGAACTTTTGTTCCACTTCCCCAGTAGTCAGGACTGCTCAGTGCTGTTTCTCAAACAGTATTTCCAGGAAGAAGTCCCCTTTGTATTTCAGAAAACATTGCTCAGAAACATAATTTGGAACCTAGAGCTTCTGCCTTCTTCATAATTTTTAGTCTCCGCCTTTTCATTACAAGTTCTTATATTTAGATATATAATGGAGTTGTAAGCTTCTTTAAAAATAGAAATCCTTGATAAATAAATACTTAACAACCTTAATCTCTGTCATATGACCGTGTTCTTAAAGCTCAATTCAACACAGAGACCATTTTTAAAAGATAGTACATCTGGACTGTGGGAAAAAAATAGCAGTTATTTCCAGTCATCTGATCTCATACCAAATCCACAGCCTGTGAGACACCAAGAAGGGCACCATTTAGGGAAAGAGACAGAACTCTAGAAGACAATTTGTTAGTCTTCTGTCCCACTGCCAGCCTAGGCCAACTGCACGTGCTGCTAGATGGATGGTAGGACCATCATGGAGCAGCCCTTCTGTTTTCATTAGGATGGAAAAACACTCACAGCAGAATTAAGAGTAGCCTGTAGTCTTGATTAGAAATTCAGCTTACATTTCCAAAGACGCTCAGAACTCACACTGCTCTCCTACAGAGCCTTTGATTAACTCCACTAATTGAAACTACAAGGAAGCATCGAGTCGTCCTTCAAGTCAGCAGAGGTCCAAGAGCTTTGTATCAAATGCAGAGGGCTCTGGAGACTCTTGGTCTGACATTCTCCATGAAAAAAGTTTCAGTAATGTAAGTGTATAAAAAGTCAGGAAGAAAAAAGTAAGACAATCATGCTGACGTAGGAAGAAAAACAGATATTCTGAAATTTCCTTTCCAATGGAAATAAAATGACAGCACTTTCTGCAAAAACACAAATTCTGCAATTCTTATTTTTGGACCTCTGAAACAACTGACAAATATGATATTTTGACAGTGTCAGATGTTCTGTTTTGACTTATGGTTTTCCTCTTTATATTCCAGTTTCAAGCATAAATAAAATATTTTGATAGCTTTCCCTTGAAAATGTGAAAGAAACCAGCATCTTCCTACAAAAAGTTACATTTTATCAAATCCATGTTTTGACAGAAAATTGCTCTAGCAGAAAGCTCTTTACCAGATCTTTCCGGAAAGTGAAAAATCACTAACATCTGTTTGACTCTGAAACACTGAAGAACTCAGTGTCTCAGATTTCTCATGTTTTCACAAAACATTTTAAAGGAAACTGCTCAAGAAGGACGGACTCTATAAGCATTTTGTTGCTTAAGTGATTGAATAAAGTCCTCTTACTAGAACTTCAGATTAAAAAAAAAAATACATTAGCATAGAAATATAAAAAAGTATCCTTTACTTCATAATTTAAGATAAGTTTTATTTATTCTAAATAAACATAGCTTTTATCTTATGCTTTTTACTGACCTGGAGTTCTCCTGGCAACCTGGAATTCTCCTTACTTCATTTTTCTTGGCAAAGCGTATACACAAGCCTAACACCACTATGCCTTTTATTTGCTAATATTGCAAAGAAATATTTATTACAAAAACACTACAGTAGAATTAAAAACAAAATAGTTAATTTATTCTACTATGCAAAGGCTTCCCAAAATTTAAATTTACATAACTCAAATTTAAAACTGAGTCTGACTTGTTGTTGAAGGCCAGTTTTATAAACAATACGGTCCGTATCAATATTTTGCACTAAGGGATGATGCTTACACCACTTGAAAATGCAAGGTAATAGCTCCTGATTTTGATTAAATCTTGAGGAAAAGCTACTGTAAGAATTTGATAACAGAAAAAGCTTTTTCTAACTGTACCACTAATATAAGGCAAAATTTAAAAAACATAGCAAGCAAATAATCATAAACATAAATAATACATAAGCTATCCTTACTACACAAGAGCTAGGAAATCCATTACTTCACCACACTTTAAAAGCAGAGGTTAAAAGCACATACATAGGTTTGTAAGCACAGCAGTTCACAAGATAAAATGTTTGAGTGGAAAGACACAAGCATTGCATCAAAGCCCACGTAGCCCAGAATCCTCAAAATGATCCTTCAAGGTAAGGGAGGGGCAGAGGAGAACAATGTGGAGATCGCTGTTGTGAGATCTACAACCAAACACACAACATCATGACAGAATCGACAGCAGGAAAAGCTGGGTTTGGGAGGGGGGAAGCTAGAAGGAGACAAGACTCTGCTCCAGCAGAGCATCTTCTGTGGCACACGTCCCTTGCAGCGCTACAGTTCTTCCTGCTCAGTGAAGTACTAAAAGAAAATCTGTTACCCACCAGGCCTTTTATGCAACATCCCTGCATTGGTATTAGCAGCTCAATTAAAGTATCACAGCTATTTTAATTATCACAGCTGAGCTGGGTTTCTTTTTCCTAACCACAACTGTTTGTGGTCCCTGGCTGAGGGCTCTTCCTTGCTGTATACACAAGGAGGAACAGGGAGGGCTGGTGCTGATGCTGTGAAAGTAAAAGAGAGAAAGATGAGGACAGTTGTGCAAGGCAATCCAAGGATTTTTGCATTTTCATGGTTCTTCATACTCACTAATTGTCACTCCTACAGAAAATTCCTCTTCCAGCCCACGTGTGCTTGGGCATGTTGACAGTATTCTGAGTGTGTATATTTATTGTTTTGCTGCTGGACTACAGAAAAGAAACAGCTCGATTTACAAGGGCTGTCAGACCCCCAACCAGCCCAAGAGCTGCATATTCTTTTCATGAGAAACTTACAGTCATGGGATGTCTCCCAGTGTTCCAGCCTGCCTCCCAAGAGGCCTGGGGGCTCCCCCATGAGCACCTCTGTCCCTCTGGGGCAGCATTTGGGGCCAGGGCAGAGCCACTCAGCAGGCCAGTGGTGCTGGGTGTGTACGAGGCTGCCCAGCTGTGCTCACCACTTCCTCCCTCAGCATGTGTTTAGCTGATGAAGAGGCTGTGGTTGGGCTCAGAGCTAACAGCTGACATTTCATTGCTGCTTACTCTTGGGTGATGCTTGTCAGCTTTTCCTTTGAATCACAAGAGCTAGAAGCACACGCACACATATTTCTGTTAGAAGCTCTCCCTTCTGATGTAATCCTGTTAGCTCAAAAAACCAAAACACTAGAGCCAAGCCCACAAAGTTCATGTGTCTTCTGCTAGCCCAGAGAAGCTGCTTGAACACCCTGACACCCAGCTGTATTAGGAAGCCCTTAGTACATGTACAGTGGTTGGCTCCATACAGGACCAGTGGAAGCAGCCCTGAAAAGCAGCACGAGTGTGTCTATACAGCAACATCTTTTTGGTCTGCCCCAACTCCTCTGCCATGGCCCCATCCTCCTCTCAGCTGTAGCCATTCCAGGGTACAGAACCAGCACTGATTTGAAGACTCCACATTTCAAATAATTTCCCCAGGAAAAGATAAGGCTTCAGCTACACTACTAAGTTTCATAATCCTGAGAGAGGATAATTTTAAAGCCGAAAGGGCAACAAATTGCAAGGCTAAGCTGCAAGGGGGACAGAAAGTAGGAAGTCGTAGAATTATAGAATAGTTTGGGTTGGAAGGGACCTTTAAAGGTCACCTTGTCCAACCTCTGTAGTGAACAGGGACACCTTCAACTAGATCAGGTTGCTCAGAGCCCAGTCCAGCCTGACCTTGAATGTTTCTGGGGATGGGGCATCCACCACCTCTCCAGGCAACCTGTTCCAGTCTTTCACCACTCTCATCATAAAAATTTCTTCCTTATATCTAGTCTCAATCTACCCTCTTTTACTGTAAAACCATTATGCTTTGTCCTATCACTACAAGCCCTACTAAAAAGTTTGTCCCCATTATTCTTATAAGCCTCCTCTAACTGTACAGATAGCACTGCAACTGCAGATCACTGGAAGAAAATGTGGAATTACCATCAGTTCAGGTTTTTAAGAACAGTTTAGGTATATTTGACCCTGATTTAAGAGAGACACAGAGAACTGAGTGATGTTTCTTCATTATTACCTTTCTGAGCTTCTAGGCTTTTATTGGCTATGCTTATTCTCTCCTTTCAAAGTAATGGGTTACAGACTGAATATTTTAAGACTTAAGTGAAATTAAATTACAGTGTCATGAAATGCTTTTACAAGAAGTATGGGAACACAAGTATTCTTAAATAGGAAAATATACGTAACAAAAATCTCACATATTAGAAGCAGAATACAAAGCAAACATGAGTTAGGTAGTTATCTTTGTTACCTTTTCTGATAGTTTATAGATAAGCTTGTCTATGAACTAGAGATAGTTCATAGCTATCTCTACCCAGTTCTTAGAATGTTACTGTAGGGGTTTTTACAGTTTGTTTTCATTGTTAACCTTAAATTTCCTGATTATAAAAGACATGCTTTTTTTCCCAGGTTCTCTGACAGTGCCCAAAGGAGATAACTTACAAAGAAATGCATTCTTTGCACCCCTTTCATTACCCCATTTATTTTAATAGAATTTTATGGAGTTTTTCTGGTATTTTTGCTTACTCAGAACAGCCAGACAGATGTCTGTTCTTGTTCTGTCAAGAGCATCAGCAGCTTTGTTTTGATCAAATATGTTGTTTTCCTGCCAGCAGAAAGGCTTTCCACTTGGTCAAGGACAAAATTCCAGCCAACAATTTTTTTTATGAATGTGAACAATGACAAAAATCCTGCCAATAAGACTTGCTTTCCTCTTACTGTAGGAGGTCACAAATTTGTTCTAATTGTTTGGTCATTTCCCCTAGAATTCATAATGTTGGTTGCAGAGACCTGCTTTACTTTCAAAGACTGGACTAAGGAGGAGAAGCAGACTCTTAAGTTAATCAGGCCATTAGTGCTCTGCTTTCTTGCTATCTGCTTCCCCAAAGCCTGCCATTTTAAAGAATAAAAACTTATTATTCATAGGGCTATTATCTAGACAAAAGAGAACATTCAGATTATGTACTTATTATTTGATATAGCTGCACCCTGTTGATTTTTAGAAAGTCACATTTCAGCTCAGCAGCTTGCTTCATGCAGTTCAGCTTGTGCTATATTTTATCTGACAAAATCTTACATACTGTCAGTCTGTCATGAAGAACACAGACATAGCACTGACTAAAATTAAAAAGGGACTAGATACATAGATATACTAGATACATATCACATATTCAATCAAAGCTGTTGGGACTTCCAAGGTGGGGAAAGGTGTCTGATATTTTTTTCTAGTCATGAACTTCACAATCTTTCTGAGAAACTCAGATCAGCTATCGAACAATAGCTAAACATATCTTCAACGTGCTTTTCAAATTATTTGTAGATATGTGTGTTGCAGCCTTGCAGTCCTTGTGCATGTAAAACTGCCAGTGACTGACTTGTCTCTCGACTTTTCTGAGGATTTGATCCCTGGGGGATTAAAATTATACCTAGTAATAGTACAAGGTTGGGGATTACTCAGCACTCAATAACCATCGCTCACGCAGGCAGCTGTGAACCTTAAAACTGACTGGACACCAACCAGCTCAGGTGCTGACACGTGTGGAGAGATTAATTCTTGGTAAAAATAAAGCAGGAAGATCTGGGTTTTCCTTTTAAGGATTTGGGTTTTCCTTTGGAGAAATTATTTCTAAAGAGGATTAGGGTGGAGAGGGGGAAATATAAAAGAAAGGATGTAATAGTTTTGAGCAAGGTGTGTCATACAAAAGAAACTATATACCTGGGGGGGGGGGGGAAGCAGTTGACAAACTGAGTATTGCACATGTGCGTCTGTCCATATATATCTATATTTATGTCCACCTTCAGAGCATATAGATATCACTGCCACAAACTGCAGCCCTGTGTGACCTGACTGGTGACTGTGTTTTATCAGTCAGCATGTTTTTCAAAGCATTATAGAAAGAAAAAGGTCTCCATAAATACTAAGCATTGAGAGAATTACCTTGTTTTGACAGAAACAAAGTCCATTACAGCAAAGCTTGTTTCCTGCCTTGGCAAAGGAGATTTCACACTAGTATCCCCAACAGTATTCTCCATTGTCACGATGACATCTACTGGAGGGGATAGGGTTGAACATCTATTTCTCTCTACAAAGTATTCAAGCTTCTAATATCAGCAGGGTTAGTGCAGTTTCACACACTGAAAACTACTACAGTAGTGAAATGTGTGGAAAGCAATACGACAATGTCAGCGTTCCAGATACTTTAAATTGCAGCTCCCTCAAGAGACACAAGATAAAAAAAGATTAGAGGAAATCCTTCAAACCTCATCTGGTATGTGTAAATAAAAATGGCCCTGCCAGATAATTTTAAATTATTACATGAAAAGAGAAGAAACCTGTTAAATATCTATTGAAAGAGTCAATAAGCATTAACTGTACAATAATACATTTTATTGTGGCATTCCCAAGATATGCTAATCTGAAACACAGCCTTGTTAAAACAAAGGAGATGTTAGGAATCAGCTATGCAAAACAGTATGAATTAGAAAATATATGCAACACTTTACATGTGAGGTTTTTAATTTTCTCCATAATAAAAATACTATATGTTGGTATGGAAAAATAGTGTATATTCTTGCTACATTTTCACTTCATATTTGCAAATGCAAATAGATCTTCACAATAGCTGAGAGCTGAGAATGAGTATGTTTTCTGAAGCATCACATCTAACTTCTTTTGTTGGAAATGAATTTCTGCTATTTGTTTAAATGAAACTGGAGTCACCAACCATTCAAGATGCTTTGTCAAAATAAAAATTTTCAGGGAAGTACACTTGTTTTCCTTTAAGCCCATTCATCACTATTGGACTATGGCTGCACCTTGGCAGCCTCCTCCTAGCCTGTGGAGGTCCTCCACCTGGATGAGGGACAGCATATGCCAAGTTACCCTATTGTCCTCTTGTTCACTCTATTCTGTTCCTTTGCAATGGAGAGGAGCAGAGAATAATTACGTGGGACAAATTCTGTGTGCTACTGGTGGCATCTGCAGGCTCAGTCTGTGTCTGGGATGGAGAGGGTACATGCGGTTTCTGGCTGTTGCTTCTGAGTAAGTTTATAGAGGAATTTCCCAGGAGAGAAGTGTGCACTCCAGACCAGATTTTGCCAGGAAATCAAAGCAAACAAAACCAGTCCTGGTCAAATAAACTTCTGCTATAACGCTACACAAACCCAGATTCATGGGAAAAAAATAACAAAAAAAAAGAAAGGGCTTTAATTAACAAAAGATTTTTTTTGCCTCCTGGAGTTCCCCTTTCCTTCTCATGCAGGAAGAGAAACAGTAACAGGTGCCTGCAGATGAGCAGGTGGTCTGAAATGAATGAATTTTTCAGAAAAACCACAATATACAAAGTCAGGAAATTTTTTCCACGTGAAGGAAATTCACTGTAATAATGATGAGAGTTGATGAACAGAAGAATAACATGAAGGAATCATATCGGTTGGCATCAGTTGTGAGAGAAATGTGATGGAAAACAAGAGGAGAGGAAATAGAGCCTAGAGAGAGTGTCACAGGGGGCTTTGACAGCAAGGCCCTGGATCTTAAACTTGGCAACAGATAGAGAGACACCAAAGGCTTCAAACTGCAAAATTAGATCTAGATACTGACAGCAGTGTGAGATAATGCAGGACAAACTGGGAAGAAGCAATGTCTGCAGCCAGGGGTCCAACAAGGAAGAGAACCGCATATGACACATGCCGAGCAGCTGCTCAGTCTACAAATGGGTAGGAATCCTGATGTGCCCTTTGTCAAACTTCCAGACCATGCCTGCCCTGGATTTCAAGTTGTCTAGAAACTGGAAGGGCATCGGCAAAGTAATTTGGCAGCAGATTGCTGCTAAAAGCAGCCATCTACTGCCCAAGGTATTAGGGTTGGCAGGCTGGGAATGTGCTGTCAATGAACGTTCTGAAAGGTACTAGTCACAAGCTGAAAGAAAACCACCACACCTCTATTAAAAAGAAAAGAAGATGCTTCAAAAGGATTTTACAAAAGGCTTAGCCAACAATGAAGATAAGTCACACTTCTGGGAAACACTATTGCCTTTTCTTTGAAGGACATCATCCACATAGCTGGAGTAATAGTTACAAGAACTACTAGTACATGCAACTATCTAACACCCCCATTCATCAAATACTACCCTTTATGAGGATTATATATATCAAAGAGGAGGACCACAGTCTGATCAGGTTTCTTCCCACATCCCAAGGCTCTAGCTATCATCTTTTTTGTGTGTGTGATGACATATCATAATGCTTCTGTTTTCTGCTGGGGCCCT
Source organism: Corapipo altera (assembly GCF_003945725.1). Taxonomy (NCBI): domain Eukaryota; kingdom Metazoa; phylum Chordata; class Aves; order Passeriformes; family Pipridae; genus Corapipo; species Corapipo altera. Next base: position 10,716,587 of record NW_020884880.1, read on the forward strand.
GTCTGCACTTTCCAGACTACTAGTTATGGCTCCCCTAGTCCTTCACATATAACTGTACTTCTGTTTTCTCTGCTGTTAATGACAGGCATGAAGAACAGCCAGCTTAAATCATGTTATCTGCTATTTGCATATGAAAGATAAAGATATCTTTAAACCATGAAACTGTCCACATGTACAACTGTTAGGTTTGCTGTTCTCCTGGCCCATGAAGGCTGTGCTAAGGGAGAAGACACTGCCTGAGCATTCTCACGCTATTCAAGGAGTTGCACACACACCACCCAAGACTTTAACTGCTAGGACCAGAGCTCCTTTGCAGCAGGCAGCTCCAGTGAGCAAATGGATGCTCCTTTCAACTCCTAGCTCACACACGTTCATTCTCAGGTGCATTCCCCCCTCCTCCAGGCTCAACCCTCAGTTTCCCACAGCAGAGTCTCAGGTGCTGGATTTTATAAAAACAAATAATTTAATACAGTGTTACAGCAGTAGAGTCAGCTTGAGCTGGGTGCCTCCAGAGAGCTGCTGCAAAAAAAGAAATCTCTGGACAACTACATCCTTACGATCTATGCACCCATGCCTTACATGCTCTGCATGTGCCTTTTTAGTCCAGTGGTGATTTGTGGTCTGGGGTCTTCTAACACCTTGTGGGATTCTTTTTTCTTCTCCACAGAGGCCAGCCGTTAACCGTTCTTATCTGGTGGAGTTGCATCTTCTGCTGCCGACTGCCTCTCTATCTTCTGGTCTGTGCTTCTCTTGTGCCTACTCACAGATAGAACATGGGAAACTAAAAAAGGCCTAGACTTAGTCAAAATGTTATTCAGCAACAACTAAAACATCAGTGTGTTATAAACATTGATCTCCTACTGAATCCAAAACACAGCACTGTACTAGCTGCTAGGAAAATTAGTAAGAAAACAAGTTCTATTCCAGCCAAAAGCATAGATGTCAGTGCAAGTCCACAGCTTGTGGCCTAAGGCTTCAGCAAACCCAGTTACTTGTGCTAAGCAAGTAAAGTTAAGCAAACAGCATGCTAAATCACACAATATTACAACTCTAAGTGACTCATTTTGTTTAAAACGTACTTATTTAATCTAAACAACTAACACCTCTAAACAGCCAGATATATTTAAATTCTCTTCACAATCTCTTACCTTCAATTTGTCTCCAGAGGGAACTTCTAAAAAGTGATCTTCCCCTCCTCTGTCTTCTCCAAGGATTTATAAGTCTTTTAACTTCTTTTGATATTCAAGGTCTCAGACTGAACTTTGTTTCTCCTTGGAGACTGCATGTAATGTCCCTGAATCCTGCTAGTTTCACTCATTATCTTTTCAATGTAGGCTTGTCTGTTCTTGTGTGGGAACAATTACATGTTCTTTGTTTGCTCTTCCCACAGCCTCAGGCTAAGTAAGATGAAGATGGGACACTCAGAATCCATCCTGTACATAAAGTATTTTCCCTCAGTGATTAGATATGTATCTTCCATTACATTGTTTCATCTCAGTGCTAATAATTTTATTACATGTCCTCATTTTTTTTTTTCAGTTACCCGTTGTAAGCATCCCAAACCACTGTCATTCACACTGCTTGGATCAAAGGTCAGCCTAAAGGTGACTCTGCACAAAGAATATAGACCCTGACTGCTGATGTTGTATTAGGCTCATGTCAGCTTCAGAAAGTCCACCTTAGTAATCTGTAAATACTTAATTGTATAACTTTAATGAAGATTGGAACTGTGAACATTTTTACACTATCAGAATTCCTTACTTAAACAAATGTCCATACAGAAAATAATTTTGACCAAATTAAAAGAAAACATTTTTTTCCCCTGAAAGCTCCTGTTTACTTGTCTTCCATTCCAACACAGAGAATACCAACTCCTGAGACAGATGCAACTTCAGTGGGAAGAACTGGAGTGCAACTCCCACACAGCTGACCTGACTAGGGAACAGGATCAGCACAATCTAATCTAAGGTAGACGTAGTCTATCGCAAATATCTTGTACCAAAGGCCAAACAACTTGCTCCACCATGATTCAGGCACAGTAGTGTTGGTCTGGAACTGGGTGTTGAAGCCACTGGAGATCATTATGCCCTCCCAGCACCTTCTCCACCCCCTGTGGAGTTTCCCTTCTTCTCAGGAAAACAGAAAAAAATAAGTCCTTGCAATCAGCAGTGACTGCTCTTAAACTCGAATTTCTGCGGTGCTGGTTCTCTGCTTCACTCTAGATCTGTGTACCTGGAGGTCAATGGACTAATGTTTTTAGACACTTTGCAAAATCAAGCCATAGTGGACTGCAACTTGTAAGATTAAGACTATTTTAGCAGACCTTGAATATTATAGCCATGCTTCTTGCTGCCCATGTAGGGCCTGCACCTCTCTCCTATGCTCCATAGCTCCTGCATTGTGGGATATCGTGTTTATTGGGCCACTGAGATAAAAAGCTTTATTTTTCCTCTTACAATCTCATACGCTTCCACAATATAGCTAGTTCATCCAGCCAGACTTTAATCTGCTTCATAGAGAGTTGCAAGAATCACTTACATGGCACAAGCAGCTGTTTGGCAGCACACTTCAGTGCTACACAGGACAGGTTAAAACATATCCATCTAAAGGAAAAGTCCAGAGAATTGTAGAAAGATAGAATGTAATTGTTCCACTGAAATTCATCCAAAACATCACCACAAGCTGGACTCTCATTTTACTAAGTGGTTACAGCTCCGCTGACGTCAGTGGATTTGCAGCTGTTCACAACAACATGAATTCGGCCTTGGATCTAACAATCTTATTGTTTGCAGGGAGGAGAGAGAAGGGTTGTTCGTTTCAGATAAAAGTGAGTCAGTGATTGTGTTGTAGCCCTGCTCACTGCCCGCTGGAAACCAGTAAAGCCCCTATTATATCCCAGTTGCGTATGTATTATTAGGGACATATTAACACATTGCCACGACTGAATAAGGGAGGTATCAGAGGTCAGCGTGTATCAGGCACCATCTGACTTTTACACATTCATGACAACTTTTATATAATCATAAAGACCTTTATTAATTTCTTTGAATTTCAGACTATTTTCTAAACAGATGATACACTACTGAAAGCAGCCATACCATTCCCATCATCCCTGCAACATGTACTCACTTGGCACCATCTGGGCTTGGATCCAAACAGATTACTTCACCGTGTAATCTCCTATCTAGTGTGTCTTTCAACCTCTCTTGGTTATCTCCTCTGTCAGCCCCCAGGGGTTCAGCTGTCTGTGCCAAGGATCTGATCCACTGTGGCCTAGCTGCATAACCTTGCCTCCTCTGGGAGAATTGCTAGGTTGTGACCAAATGCTGTGAGAAAATCTGGGCAAAATAATGGAAGGTAAAATTAAAGAGGTAGAGTTGTTGAATAGGGATAGTTAAGAGTTCCAAGAGAATTAAGGCGAAAGAACACTGAAAAGAAAGGCATAAAATGTTACAGGTAGGGAAATAGGGATATACCACTGTCACTGGAGGCCTCAGTGAAAGATGGCAATCCATCAATCCTCATGATTGTTCCATAAAGCAGTTACAATTGACTGCAGAATAGCTTCTTTTAATTATCACTAGTTGTTTCTTTCAAAACCAGCTTCTTCCTACCCACAAAATAAATGTGCAAATGAACGTGACAAATACATCACTGTCATTCTAACATGATTCCTCAAAGCTAGTTACTCCCAATAGCATATGCATTACTAACACCAAGGATCACTACTCCACCAGCTGTCATTCAGAGTCCAGGCTACTCCCAGGCTCTCAAGGTCTCTCACCTCTGTGCTGTGGAAAACCTGCAAAAAACTCAGCCCTGTGGGAAGAGATGAGTTAGAGGGGCTAGGTATTTAATTTTCTTTAAGTAAATGCCAAAATGACAGGGTTTGTCTTTGTAGTGCCTTTCCTAACTAATCAGTGTTTTCTGGATTTCCTTCTACAGCCCATATTATTCATCCTGGGCCCTGTCAGTTCTCTGGAGAGTGTGTGAAGTTCAGCTTATCATTTACTCTTGTGCTAGCTCCATATGGCACACCCATGCTATCCCAGGAATGACGAGAGCAACATGACCTATTCTAGCAGTAGGATGGAATAACAACAACAGCAAGAAAGTATTACAACTGAGCAGGGGCCTGCTGGCTGCAGGTAAGGATTACACAGTCTCTGAATTCATGCATCAGGTCGCATAAAATGCTTTTTCTCCTTATAATTAAGGTGTACCATTCATTTGTATTTTGTGAGACCCTCTATCCCTCACCTGCAATGAGCATGGTATATACTTACCTCTTCTCAAACCTTTCTCTCTTTGCAGTAATTCTTCCATACCTCTTGGAATGGGAGTACTCAAAACTAGAGCCAAGGGGTTGAGAAACACAGCCAGCATTAAGCCCACGTATGACTGGGAATTTGTGAAAATCTGTTCTATAATAATATTTTCATAATACAGAAAGATACACAGAAAATAAACCCAACAATTTGCACAAGTTTGTGAGTGTTATCTTACTCCGCAAATCCACAGTGAGTTCTTCATCTGCCCTGAGCTTCCCACATGAATTAACCCTCAGAAAGTATTTTTTACATTCAGACATTCAAACAAGTGTTTAACAAGGAGTAGAAGTTTTATGAATCTTAAATGATCACAAGCTCATATTTCTTAACATAATCCAGAATAAACTATCACTGAAATGACATTTTAATCTTTGTGTGATGTTATTCTAACTTTAGCATCAACAAATCACCATTAATTCTTACTGTCATAAAAAACCAGATTGCTTCTAAGGCCGTTGAGCAATTATGTGAGTAACATAATACTGTTTATAATTGGATATTTTAGACGGATGTAGATGACTTTGTTCCAAAGGAGGTGCCTCAATTGCATGTCTCTTGAGGATGACTCACATAATGTTTCCTTGAAGGCATCCCATTCCAGGCAGCATTTGGAATGGAAAAATATGATTTGTTTAAAAACACATATACAGAACTATCATCAAAGGTATTGTTGGGGCATACACGCTGTGAGTTCCTTTAAATGATCCAACATGACTATGAAGGCAATTCTGCTATTTCCTATTGTGCTGCTACCAAAAAAAATTAAATTTGTGCCCTGTTAAGAGTTTTCCCTATATGAGGGCAATCCTGCCTTCTTTTTTCTTTTGGTCTTTGATCAAGAAGCAGTTAATTGGCTTGTTCAAGCAGAAGGGTCTGAGGAATACCCCTTGTGTACCTTGAGAAATCTGTAAAAGCTTTGAACTGGAACAGCTGATACCAACTTTTCTGTTTTACTAGCCTTCATTTGCAGGTGAGATGACATAAACTTTGCTCAACTGTTATTGTTACGCTTCTTTTCTGTACCTCAGTTTATCTGTGGGTAAAGCTCACAGAGACAAAGACAAACTCAGATAAACTCAGTCCCCAGCTTCATTGTTTCTACATTGTCCTATATTTCCTATTTTAAAAAATTAAAATACAAATAAGATTAAGATAGTTATAACTTCATGTTGAAACTAGCCACATTCAAAGAGTTCAAATACAGATTTTTCTTGGAATGTTTATTATTTGGATGAAAACAAATCTCTGAATTGATGGAGCCTTAGTTGTGGAGAGACTTGATGGTCTCTGTAACACAAGGCAGCAGTTTTAACCAGCGATTTCGACTTGGGCACAAATAGTTCTGCTACTCTCTGATCTGGTTTCCAGCTTGGAGGCTAACCTACTGTGAGCTTAAACAAGTTCAGGCACTTAAGCACATACTGCCTGAATTCCCCTATTTAGCAAGAGGATTTATTAACACTGAGAGCCATCCTTAACAGAAGCTATTTAGATGAAAATAATACTTTTCCTGATAGGTTTCTCCCAAGAAAAGACTAGTTCCCAAGAGGAGAGGACAGCTCTTGGCGGGCCTCTGGTTGCTAAAACATGCAGAAGGGCAGAACATGCTGGAAGAAGACAAGGCAATATGTTGTCTCTTTTAAGTTATGGTATTTCAAAATAACTAAAAAGAATGCATATTTAAGTGTTCGTCAAATTGATGCCCAATGACTTTAAGCAATAAAATCAAGAAGGGTACTTTTTTTTTTCAATTCATTCCCCTGTACATTTCTTTTTTTTTTTTTAATCCGATGTTTATTATGACCTTGCTACAAAAATCTCCCTTGCTAGGGCTACTTGCTTTTCCCTCTCATGGGCAAGGAAGACTAGGACTTTTGCAGCACCCAGAAATTTGTCAGGAGGCTCAGGCTCCTCTGGCCCAGCTGCTGGCAAGCTCCCACAGGTCAGCTCCAGAGGGCAGGAGCCTGTGCTACCGGCAGACAGCAAAGCCAACCTCAAATCCTTATACTTTAGACAGGCTTGCTATGTTCAGCTGCTCTACCTCTACGTTGTTGCAACCTCTGCTACAGCAATTACTGAATTGGCTTGAAGACACATTAAATATTATGTTTTCCTTGACAAAAGGGCAGAGAAGTGGATAAGAATCATTGTAGACAGTCAAAATATTTATTGTTCTTCAGAGCAAAGAAGCTACATGAAGGAAAAGATCTGGAATTACTTCCAAACGTTACCAAAGCCCAGGAGATACATTCAGCCCACAACAGATGTTAATGACTTTGTGCAACACCTCTTGTGGCAGAATTCACTTCATCCCACCTGCTGGCTGGGGTCAGCCAAATAGGGATACAGGGAATCCTCTGCTTTCCGTATTTTGTTTACTTTATCTGATCCCGAAAGGAGATTGTTTTCAGAGTATTCATTTGTCACAGTTACCTCCTTTGGCTGGCTCTGGCGATAAATCATTCCACAACAAGCTAAAATGGAAGTTCTGGCATGAAAAAGGACCACTGCTTGACAAAAGGCACGTCCCAGCCTGGTTGCCAGGACAAAGCTGCACTTGCTCCTCAGCCTGTCACACCCCAAGCCTGATCACTGAAATACAGAGGAGTTATATTACAACAGCAGTGAAATTAAATAGCATGAAGTTCAGGTTGGGTGAATGCAGGAGGTACGCTTTCAAAACCAAATATATTAGGTATTGTCTTGCTGGAACAACTTCTCCCATCCAAACCATAGGAGCCCTGAGTTCCTGTGCAGGCTGCAGTGCCCTGACCACCCTTGCCCAGGACACCTGCTGGCTGCCTAGGGACTGGAGCTCCTTGTCACCTCACCTCCTCTGATGACCACTGGACCACCAGTAGGTCCTGTCAACACCCTGGCCCTGTTTGGATGTGGGTGGCAGCAAGAGTGCCCAAGAGGGCACTCGTGCCATGCTGGGGTCTCCTCCACAGCCTGCTCCCTCCTGGGGCAGCCCCACTCTTCCTGCTCCCCAGCACAAATGTGCTGCTTTGAGATAAGCATTACTGCTTGGATGAACAAGCAGTAAAAATTACACACTACGTACAGTGAAAAAGAATCACTTTGCCAGTTGGGGCTTCAAGTGTAAATTATTTCTTGGTCCAGGTTTTAAAATGAGACCTTAATCTTTAAAGCAAAAAGGAAAAAAGCCCCTTCCTTAAATCATGAATAAGCACATAAAGTGTAAACCCATCTTAGTTTCTCTTCCCCAGAAAATTTGGGATGCCATGGGATGTTGTAAGACACAGTTCACAGCATGGTAAGAAAACAAGATTTTTCCTTTCATTAGCACTGAGGGTAAAAATCTAAAACTTTAGAGGGAAAAAAAAGGAACAATTTCATTAAGAAAAGGGAAATAAAGCCATGAGAAAAGGGTACTTGGACTCTAGAAACAAGTGGTGAGTCAATTCAAGATGTTAAACAACTCTCCAAGCAAAAAAATCAGAAGGACCTCTAGTAAACTGTACAGAAGAGAGTATCCTGGAAATACTTCAAACACAAGGAAATGGTTCAGATCAAATTTCCCTTGTGCTCTGGCACGGCCCAGTGGGACAAGGCGTCCTTGCTCAAGATTTTGCTGGCACCCAATAAGAGCATGATCCTAAAAAGACCAGCAACAGCTACAAATGCACTGGTCAAAACCAGAATATTATTTTCAGGAAGACTAAGCTCTCCTACTGCTTTTGAGAGTACAAGGAAATAAACCTTTGATCTATCTAACGTATACAGTAAGGCACCCTGGTAGTGTGGTGATAAGCCCATTTTCTCCGTGAAGTTTATGTCTCCTGTGAGCATCAACTTGTCCTGGTGCTCCTTCTGGCATAACACAGTATAAAGTCCTGTATGTAGCTATATGGAGAAAAAAAAAAAGGACTGGCCTGGGATAAACAAAAAACAGCCTTGAAGTCAGTTTTTAAAAAAAAAAAAAAAAAAAACTGGGATGGGTTAAGATGAAAAGAATCAGAAACATTACAATTTGGAAAGTATTTTGCCACTTTGTTAGAAATATACCTGAGACCCTCAGGAAGTTCACTTCAAAAAGTTAAACTTGCTGACAATTCCTGGTTTAAAACTGTCCAAACTAAGCATCTATTTTCTTCTTTGATGTACTATTTCCACTAATCCAGTGCTAAATGTATAATTAGGGCCTCATCTGAGGGATCTCATGCCAAATGTACCAGCTCCTCTTCAGTCATCATACTCTGAATGAAGCCTGTTACCGATCGCAATTCAGAGGTTCCTATTTGATTTCATTGCTCTACCTGGTTGTTGGCTCTGCCCACGACAGCAGCACTGCTTGCACCCATCAGTCCTCCATGCTGGCATGACTAGAGGGTACCCGACCGGCCACAAAAGCTGACTGAAGGCATTTGAGACTCTAGTTACAATACTGCCAGAAATAGGATCATAGCACTGCTAAGTGTCATAACAGAATGAAATCTTTCAGAGAGGATCACTGTGCTTTTGAAGAGAGGTGGCTTAGCGTGGGAAAGAGGGATTTTTCCTGATCTCTGTGGGAAGAGTGCAGCATTCCCTTGGCAGTCTTCCTTTCAGGGCAAAAGCAGCACTGCAAGTTCACACAAGATGTTCACTACATCCAGCACAACCCTCCCCTTCTCACTCGAGTTCCTACTAGGACCCACAATTCTCCTCATCTTCCTCATCTTCCCAAACACACACAGGTTGCCCACAAAAGGCAGAGGCACTGCAGACAAGATGATGGGAAAGGAAAGAAGGGGGAGGACTTGAGAGCAGTGTTGCTTCATCTGAATGAATAAGTGGCATGTGGAGATGGGTTACTAGACCCAGGCTCGAGAAAAAAGACACAAAACTGGAATGACAGATGAATCCACAGATTCACCTGAATGCAGATTCCATACCACATCCATATCATTGTGACATAATTGATGTCCATATATTAGAAAGCTAAATTATTTGTTGGTAGAATTGCCTTGTTAAAGTTTAGGGCTTGACATGCTTCAGTGATCTCAGACCTAGAGGGAGGTTAACAAAGCCTGCGGAGAAGGAAGTACCACTGATAGTGCACACAAAGAATGCAGAATCTACAAGCCGTAGGGATATTTGGCAGATAAGGAAAAACTAAAAAGACAACTTAGCAACTGTACTGAAATCAGTTCCAACTGGGTAAAAGGCAATTCTGGCAGGGGGAGATCGCGACCACTGACCCCTGAAACCCACCAACCCAAAAGAAGAGAAAGACTGAGTACACGGAATAACTAGCATGAGAATTGAGAGACCATTTACCAGTAGAAGATAGAATACTAATTAATCAAAGAACTAGTTAGCTTGTAGCTAATGAATATTATTGCTAAAATGTTTGTTTGCTAAAATGTATAAAAAGTCAAAAGTTTTGGTAGTCATGCTGGCTTTGTGGATTTGCCACCCAGCACCACTTTCTGTGCAGAATAGTAAATAAATCAAATACTTCTCCTCTGTGCGTGGATTGATCTCTTGCACACTGGGAGAAAGAACGTATTTTGGGACAACATAATGAGATATCACATGCATTCACATTCAGAACTTCTACATCTTGTGTTACTTTGTGAACTGGAAAAAAAACAAAGCATAGGTCAACTATTAGCATTTGTAGACAGTATATAACAAATTACTAATGCCAAAGTAACTGAAAAGCATTCCTCCTGCCCAAAGAAGCATGTGCACTCCTGAGAGAAAAGGATGCTGTAAATATTCTTATTTTCAGTGCCAGGCTAGCATAAAGAGCTGAAGAAGTTACTCTGTGTCATTCTGAATCCATACTGTGAAATCAGGCCTTGCTAATCTTCTATATATCAGCACAACATGCTTGTTACCTCGGCTTCTTGATTGAAAGATCTCTACCACAGTAAGGATTAGAGATTATTGGATTAAACAAACAACATTCACTAAACATTTCAGGATAGCTATCTATCTTGCACCAGTCTGTTTAGTAGCATTAGTTGATGGCTTAAAATGTAATTTGATACATTTTTGAAACCACAATGAATATGATATTGTTTGTGCCAGGCCAATAGTTTTCCTGTCGTGAGCTTTAGAGCATAATCCTTTTCTATTTTTAATTTTAACCTCAGTTTGTGAATTGAGGGATAAAATATCATTAAACTCTAAGTGTTTGTAGAGTGCTTTGAGAATAATAATGTGCTTAGAAGAGACATGGTACATTATGATGCTTTCATTGGTATAAAATCTGTTTAACTTCCTATTCATTTAAATTATTTTAATTTAATTTCTCAGATTTCACAAGGAGCTGACCCTTCTTTCCAATCCTTATCTTGAAATTTTGAATACGAGATTTCTGTCTCTGAGATTACAGTGTTTTCTGCCATGCCTCCAAGCTTCTAATTTCTTGGACCTGAAATCTAGGACCTCTATATGTTTGGGTTGGTTTTTTTTTTTTTTTTAGTCTTGGCATGTTCTTCCTCTATGGCTTTGTTTAATTACACATGGCAGTACATGCATGCACATGTATCCCAACATAACAAAGACATGGAACTGTTGGAGCAAGTCCAGAGGAGGGCCACCAAGTTGATAGGAGGACTCAAGCACCTCCCCTGTGAAGACAGGCTGAGAAAGTTTGGGCTGTTCAGCCTGGAGAAGAGAAGGTTGCGTGGAGACCTCATAGCAGCCTTCCAGTGTCTGAGAGAGGCCTGCAGAGAAGCTGGAAAGGGACTCTTCATGATAGGACAAGAGGTAATGGGTACAAATTGAAAGAGGGGAAATTTAGGTTAGATATTAGGAAGAAATTCTTTACTATGAGGGTGGTGAGATACCAGAACGTGTTTTCCAGGGAGGTTGTGGATGCCCCATCCCTGGCAGTGCTCAAGGCCAGGTTGGATGGGACTCTGAACAACCTGGTCTAGTGAAAGGTGTCCCGGCCCATGGCAAGGGTGTTGGGGCTAGATGATCTTTAAGGTCCCCTCCAACCCAAGCCACTCTATGATTCTGTGATTCTATATATACACACACACAAAATAGCTGGTTTTGGTCAAACAGGAATATAGAATTTTACCTCATATAAAGTGACATTTTACCTTAAAAGCATTTTAATTTAAAGTAAATCTAGACCTCTCTTGCACAGCATGCCACCTGCTTTGGGATCATGCTTTGCTCCCGCCTCAAAATCCCTTTTGGAGCAGCTGGCTTGATCCCTCACAAGCTGTGCAGCTCGTACTGTGGTCTGAAATAGTGAAAACTTCATGAAAGAAACTGGCTTTGTGGTATGTTGCCCCTTAGGGAGTACAGAGGTTCTCTGCATCACAGGTTGCCCTCAGTGTCAAATCCCAGTGCAGCTGCTCACAGAATTTGGGTATGGCTGACTCCTCATTTGAGCCTGGTCTGGATACAGACATCATGTTACCTGCCTGCCTGTGTTACAGGCAACTTCCTGGACATCTCCACAACTGCTATGACTGATGCTACTATGCTGTATGACTAATGCTATACACTAATGCTAATCTTTAGGTCAGGTAACACTGCCCACCCTAGGCACAGAGCAGTACGAAGGAAGGTACCACACTGAGTGCTATCAGTGTTTGGAAGTGCTCTTGTGGTGTCTACCAGCGTACCAGGAACCAGCAGTAAATTCTCTGCTTAAAAGCAGCTCCCCAGAGAAAGGAAGGACAGAGACTTGCTTTTAGCTTTCCTCATCAGCACTCATCAGCAAAGGAGTTGACCTTGGACACAACTCCTTAACTCGGCCAACTAACCTCCCAGAACAGGGAAGTGCACTCAGGGATCCAGCACAGCTATTTCTGTGTATCCCATGCAAAAAAAGCCATCTTATGATTGCCCTCAAGACGAAATTAAAACTCTATAGGTAAATTCTTCATACTGTGAAATCTGAAATTGCCCAGATGTACATTCTGGGTTTTCTCAGGCTATCACTTTCGCAAGAGAGGCGTAGATTTCTCATTTTCATACTGTAGTATGATAGAATTTGGTAAGTCAAGTGATAGCTGTGTCTGTCTGTTTATTTCAACAAAACAAATGCCAAATGCATTAAAGTTGTTACAACTTCCATGTAGTAATAACCGTTAGATAGCAGAATCACAGAATATTACAGCACAAAGTTCATTTTCTTAAGGCTTACCATATGAGATGTGATATCAGGAACAAAGCGGTTCATTCATTTTATTAATAAAAGGAATTTGAGAAAATTAATAAAATAACCTCATGTTATTTCTGCTCGAATCTCTCTCCCTCCAAGTTATGGCATGAAGTTGTTCAACACCTTCTTATCTGTGGAATTAAAATTGGAAACATCACACAAATGCACAAACAACAAACTCACACTGAAACACAGCTTTGGCTGCCACAATCCTATTCATAGAACGAGGATCAAAGCACCAAATATTTTGTCCATGGCATTATTTCTGGAAGAGGGGTGAGTGCAGCTGTCAAGAGAACGTGGTTTACCTCTGGGTCACGTTTGTTTCCTTTCCCAGCCCACGCGAGCCCGGGACCCGCACGTCGCCAAGGCGGGACGGGGTCCCTCCAGCGGGAGCAGCAGGAACCACGCGCCCCTTGCTCACACACACAGGCAGCGAGAGCCCCGCCAGCCCCTTGGGCAGGGCAGCTTCAACCTCCCCCACGCGCTTGGCATGGCACTATCTCTACAAGCACGCCCGGAACCGGGAACCCCGGGGTGCGCTTGTCACTGGCAGGGATGCGAATTCCCGGGAAGGAACACTCCGGCACCAGCCGGAACAAGCCGACGCCACGCCCCCTCGGAGCGCCTGGCCCCGCCCCGCCAATGCCCCGCCCCCATTGGAGCCTCGCCCCGCCCTGAGGGCGTGTCCCTGATATGACCACGCCCCCAGTGACCACCACAAAGACGACCACGCCCCCCGGAACAACCCCGGGCCGGTCCCAGCACTGCGCATGCGCCGCTGTCCGCCCGTCACGTAACGCGCCCGAGCCCCGCCCCGCTCTTTGTTTACCCCGCGTGGGGGCCGCGCGCCAGCTGAGAGCGTCATCGCGCCAAGCCCCGCCCCTGGCCGCGTCTGCCGCGGGCACAGCGGCGCTGCGGGGGCACTGCGCGTGCCCGCGTGCCCGCGTCCCCGCTTCCGTGCCTCCCTCCGCCGCCCGCCTCCCCGGCACCGAGCCGGGGGAGCCTCTGTTCGCCGCCCGGCAGCCGGCGGACGCATGTTCGCGGGCGGGGGCGGCGCGCCGGCGGTGAGCGCGGGCGAGCATGGCCGCGCCCGGGTCGGAGAAGAGCAGCAAGAAGAAGACGGAGAAGAAACTCGCGGCCCGCGAGGAGGCGAAGCTGCTCGCCAGCTTCATGGGCGTCATGAACACCATGCGCAAGCAGGTACAGGGGGCGCTCGGCTGGGTGAGCCCCGGCCCCGCGGGGCCGCTTCCTGCCCTGCAGGCACATCCCGATCCAGCTCCCGCGCCTGGGCTTCCGTGGGCTTTTCGTCCCTGGAGCGTGATGCGGTGAATGACCCACCGAACATGGCACCGCGGGGGGCCCAGGGTCTCTGGCAGCCGCACAGCGAGAGTAGCGAGCTCCGATTTCCCTTGCGTGGGCTCATTGTGGGCGCTGGAGGCAGAAGACACCGTGGAGCCGCTTTTCCTTATCTGATAAGATAACGCCTTTCCTGTGGTAGGGCAGGAGTGAGGCTGCGAGTGATGGCCCAGTGTCTTCAGCTGGAGCATTCACAGAGCCCTTTTCGAGCAGAAACCTGAGGGTAGTAAAAAGGTGGTGATGTGGAATTTTTAACCAGGATTCCTCTCTGAACGAACTGGCTGTGTGCCTGTGAACAGTGAAACTGCAATGGGAGGAGAGGGATGACTGTAACCATGGTTTGGTTTCACAGGTAGCATTTCTTCTTGAATGCCTCTGGCCATCTTACTGGGAGGTCAGTGGCACTGTAGGAGTCTGGTGGCCTCATCTGGCCTCAAATTCTGACCTTTTGGGCTGATCAACTTTCTTGGTCAATAGTCCAATGATTATTAAAGGTGACTTCTCTGTTTACCAGTAGAGCAAGAGTAGTAACCAAAATTACAGTTGTGCAAGTGCATTTCAGTTGAGCTGTTAAAACTAAAAGAAATATTTGGTTTTAAATTATTCGTCTTTATAAAAAATCTTTCATTTCTGATACAAGAGCAGATGGGTCATCCATATAACTCCTTGCATATGAAGAAACCTTTCCTCTCTTTGGAGGAGCTAGCTTGATTGTGGAACTTTGATTCATTCAAACACAGTGATATGGAGCCAGAATGAAAGCTACCTCTGAAGGCAGACCATGTGGGGGCTTCATACTTGGCACTGTCATGTGTTGTATCTTCTGTGGTTTAGATGCTTGTCCTCCAGTGTTAGTCTTGCCAGAGACTCAGTCCAGCTTTTAATGCTGTCTGGGTCCTGGCCTCGGAAGTGATACCAGTGTTGGTTCTGTTTTTCTCCAGCACTTCAGCCCTGTTCTTCTCTCACTAAAGCACAGTCAATTATGTTATCTCTATAAACCTTTTCACGGAACTAAGCTCCTGTATATGAAAAACAATATTGTTTTCAGTGACTTCAGGTAGCAGAGTAAAGACTTGAAACCTGGGATCTACTTTTTTGATTTAGGCTTTGTTTCTGATCTAATTGCGTAAACATATCCCAGGGTGTGGCTGAGCTCATAACTTAGTTCATCAGTGTTCAGCTCATACCTCTGTCACTGTTTAAAAGGGGGTGTCAGATTCTGCTATGATTTTTAAGTAGATAGAAGAAATATTGCCCTCCCTTAGATGTATGTACAGTCCTCAGCACAGGGAATTCATGCTTTACCATGTTCCACTATGTGGCACCATATTGTCATTCTGTGTAAGTACCTCATCTTTCAGTGTAGTAAAGTGATAACTCTCAGGTAGCTACGAGTTGCTCTAAAACACATGGAGTGAGAGCATAGGGATTAAGTGCTGTGAAATCTGTGTGTATTTGTGATTCAGAGTTCAGACTCTGTTATGCCCAGGGAGATACAGCACTGAATTTTGCATGGAGACTTCTTATCTGACCCTAGATGGTGGCTTTGCATATCGCACGCAATGCTGACTGCTCCAGAAATTCTTGCATGTTTCATGACACTTGTGTTTCTTTTAGGAATTGTTTGTAAGAGGAGGTTAACTATTATTGAGGGGACAGGGGGAGGTGTGATTATGTAGGATAAAATTAGGAAGTCAGCAGGAGCCAAAGGAAAAATATTCTGGTTTCAGCTGATTAGTTGTGCTAAAGTTAAAGAGGATTTACAGGCAGCTCTTTCTTCTGGTATTTTGATAAGTCAAGAACTATGCTGTGGTAATAAAACCTGAATATGAGTTAAAAATTTCTTGTGATGGAAATGTCAACATGCATGTGGAGCACTAGATATTTATCTGCAGTAGTTTAATGCTGATGGGAAGATGTGCTGATGGGAAAGTAGAGCTAATTCTGAAGAGACTGCTTTTTGTGTGAGCTGAGATCAAGAGGCAGCCTCCATGAGTATGGGTGTTTAGAGTAAACCATGGCCGTACCTGCACTCAGTACAGGTGAGGTGTTGGGGCCAAGTGTGTTTAGTGCAGGAGGACTTGTTGCTGATCTCCAACACTTGATGACCCACGTTTTTGTGGGTTTACAGAACTATTGGGCAGCATGTGCATAAAGCCTTTGTTGCAACTTTGCAGCTGAGTGGAGGTCAGCCAAGAAAGAGTCATTGGAAATGAAGCTGGGATAGAGCTGCAAGGTGTTGCTGAACCTGTTATTTGGAAGGTGAAATGCCCTGCAGAAGCTCACGTTGGGGTGTGTCCTTTAGTTAACACCAGTCACTGGTTGCATCATGGAGGCGACCCAGTGACAGCAATGGATTCTTCTGGAAAGAAGTGCAGAAATCCTTACAAGAGCATTACTTGAAATGGAATAGTCACACCCAGAAACATCCCAGGGAAAGAAATTAAAATGATGGTCTGTTTTGGTTGGCAAATGCACTCACAGAAGCCGTAGAACATCTGAGGTGCTTCTAAAGCTGAGCTGAGGCATTAAATGTGTCTTACAAATGCAGTGTGGAGCTCAAGCAACAGTTGCATGTCTTGGCAAAGCTTGGCCAAAGGATTTTATGGTACCTTATACTGTTAATTTCTGATGCTTGTTTTGAACCAGAAGTGCTAGGAATTTCAGCTTTAAAGGATTTCTCTGAAATTTTTTCAGAATGGTCTCTTTTGTTATTTCAGTCCTATATGGTTTAAAGCCACAGATGTGCAAAGCAAGCTGTGTGTCACCCTCATCTAACTTTCATTTAAATAATATTTTTGAAACGTATTATTTATATTTTGTCCAACATTTGCTTCTGAATGTCCTTAAAAAAACTAAGAAGACAGACATATTTGAAGGGACTGTACATATGGGTTATCAACCCCTTGACCTGGGCCCACTTTGTCTCTGTGGAAAACATTGACACAGTTCTAAGCATGTTTATATTACCCACAGTAGAAGCATTCTTTTTCGAGGTTAGCATAGGGATGACTGTAGGTAGGTGTTTCTGAAGGTAGATCCATGAACTTAAGGTAGTAGTCAAAAATGAATTCCTGTATTTTGAGGAAGCAGTGTAGCTTGGTTTTTCTTTCTTAATAGAGAGTATGTTATAATTAACTGCAGTATCGTATGCATTTATTTCAGTCAGTGTGTTCTTAGAAAGGATACCATTTCAGCATCTATTCAAATTACGTGTTTTTACCCCAATCCCTTACTCTCCTCTCAGTTCTTCTGACAACTTTTATAAGTTCTGTCACTTTCCTTTCTCCTTCTAGTGCATGACAGTTCACATGTAGGGGAGAAACTAGCTGCCTACATCTAGATAGCAAACAAATGAGAAATAAATAATTTTTTTGTCTGCATGCTAGTTGCTCATCAGGTATGACCAGTCAAACCCTTCCACAGAGGTGGTATTTTTCAGATACATTTTCTTTAAAACGTTCCGTTGAAAGCTTTTAACTCATTTATAACTTTCACTCCAGCTGGGCAATATGATGGCAGCCTTCCGATATGAGATTTCTGTGAGTTTTCTTGAAAATCAGCAGCAGAGTAGAGGAAAGTGACTGAGAGATGTAAAGAGTGCAGCCCCTGCCAGATGCTGCAGAACCTACGTTATTGGAGGCTGATGTAAATGCCACAGGAAAAACTATAATCAGAGTTCATAAGTTATTTGTGACCATTCTTAAGGTACAAATTCAGGGGTAAACTGACCTTTGATAGTTCTCCAGGTTTACTGAACTTTTACTTTCAGAAAACCTTTTTATCACATAATGCTCTTGAGTTGTGTGGGTTACAAAAATCAATGAATTTCCCTAAGTTGTTCTTAAAGAAATATTGCTCAACTATTTTAAAAAATACTGATTTTTGTGGGTTTTGTCTTTTTTTTTTCCTCTGATTTAGAAAACTCTCTGTGATGTCATTCTTATGGTTCAAGAAAGAAAGATCCCAGCTCACCGTGTTGTGCTTGCTTCAGCCAGTCATTTTTTTAACTTGATGTTTACTAGTAAGTCTTTTGAAATCGATTGATTTTAAACTTTTATGATTATGTCCTGCTAGATTTGTGGCTGACAAGTTTTTATTTTATGAAAACGATTAAGTTGAGGGATAAGTATAAATGAAGATTTCTCACTTTGTGTCCTTTCATTCATCTCTGTTCACCCCTCCCCTCATTTTCCCTTTAACACTCTTTTGATCAAGTCAAGTGTTACTTCATATATAAGCTATCTTAATAATTGGGGCCCACACTCTGTATTAGAGTCGATCCCCTTCCCTTAACCTGAAAACCGTGAGGTTTTGCTCCCATGACAGAATTTGTCTGCCCCGTTGCTTTTCACCATTAGGCACTTCTGCATATAAGACAGGCTTTCAGAGGTTAGGAACATGGTTTAATGGTTGAACTCAATGATCTTAGAGGTCTTTTCCCACCTCAGTGATTCTGTAATTCTATAATACTTGTGTTTGTGCTCTCTATAAAAATTCTGTTGCATGGTATCTTATCTTTTGTATGCCTTACCCATTAATTGTAAAATTACTGTGAAATCAAAGTCAAGTAGAAGTAAAATAACCATGCCTTCCAGTGGTCAGCTGGTAACCATCTGTGGGCAAACTTAGTGCTGTGCCTGTGTATGTGGAGCTTGGAGCTGTCTCCATTGTTATCAGTGTAACAAGTATTCTTCCCAAGAATGGCAAGGCAGTGGAAGGATTTAAAAAAAGGGTTTATTTCAGATGCAAGGACCACTTTTTTATGATGTTGCACACATCAGGCCTCCATGGGCAAAAGGCAAAGCCCTGCCTCCTCCAAGGCTTTTTGTATCTTCTCTCCTCCCTCACACTCTCTCTGGCCTAAGGAGGCCTTGTACATGTTTGCAAACATGTTATCTCTTTGCATACCAGAGAGCAAGGCTGAGAGCTTCTCTTGCTATGAGGAGGGGGGGAAAAGCATTGAAACTGCCTTTGAGAGAGTTACCATTTAGGCAGAAAGCCTTCCTAGTGAAACGAGTTCTAACTTTCCATTACAAATTCTTCCGGAAATCTGTCTATTCCTAAACTTGGCTTGAATGTGGAAATGGCTTTTGATAGTGCAACGTGTGCTTCCTGGTTTTGGTAATGCTAACTTGGCAGTCTGTGCTGCTGTCAACAACATCTATGACCTTTTCTATTTAATACAGTTATCATAATTTACATAATACAAGCATGTACACACACCAGTGATCCTCCACTGCCTCCTTTCTTTCCTGACTTGCATTAGTAACCCTGGGAAAACAGCAATCAACTGTGTGCTGTTTTTAGCAGGTTCTCACTTTGTATAATCACTTTATTTTCTACTGTTTGCAAAACATACAATAACTCGAGTGGCTTTATTGATTAAAAGTTTGTTTTTTAATCTATTTGCAGCAAATATGATTGAATCAAAGTCCTTTGAAGTGGAGCTAAAAGATGCAGAGCCTGACATTATTGAACAGCTTGTGGAGTTTGCTTATACTGCAAGGTAGTTTTGTTATTAAAGCTCACACGTTTTCTAGGAAACCTGACAATTGTAAATGATAAAATCTTAAAATAATGCTTTTGTGATTCATCAGTTTTGTTACCAGTGCAGTTCTTTACTTTGTTTAAAGCCTGATGTGACTAGACCTTCTATCCTTCCTCTGTTTTCCTTTTTAATGAGTAGGAAGGTCTACAGACCAAAGAGAATGGTATTTGTCTCCAGAAAGCAATTCAAAGCACTTCAAGCTTTTGACTTCAGTGTTAGAGTCAAATTATATTTTCCACTGTTCTGAAATTCAGGCCCTTATTGTTGTCAGCACAGTCTCTCTTTGTGGCCATGGAAGCTATGGCATGGAACCAATTCCAGGAGTTATACCTTCGTCTCAAAACAGGCAGTGTGGGTAACTGTTCTGTGGACAGCAGTTCCCTCCTATCTCAGGTTGTCAGTGTGTTTGGGATTTTTTCTGGATTGTTTGGTTTTTTCCCCCAAACAGAGCTCCTACAGATGGTGAGGATTGTAAACAGTACTTAATCAGCTTTAATTAGATCTATGGATGGCAGACCTTTCATCTTTGTACTAATGGGATTAGCTCTCATTAGGGAGGCTTTCTCTTTTTTTTTTTTTTTAAGAGAAATCTTGTATACTCCCGTGAGTGGTGAGAGACAGTCCATGTAGACACCCCACCCCAGCCACATAGTTGCCTGCCCCGGTGCCCAAGCCCTAGTCTGTGGGTTCTGTACCTTCTCTTGAAGCACTGCCGTGCTTGTTCTGCTGATGAACTCTGGGCAAATCAACCAGGGCAGTTCTGACAATGGTTTAGACACAGTTTGCTGATGCTGACATCTATTTGGGAGTAAGAAACTGTCATAAAAAAGGTCTTTTTGGGTTTTGATTTTTTTTTTTTTTTATGTTGGTGTCTAACCACACAAGTCAAAGCAATAGTATAGGACAGCAGTAGACCTGTGTGACAGGCTTATTCTTCAGATCCCAGGACTGGTTACCCTTTACCCTGCCTCGGTAAAGCAGAGCAAATGAAAGCAGTTTGGAAAGATCATAAAGGGAGATGGTGTCTTCAGACTGTGTGTTGTGTGAAAGATTCTTGGGCATATAGCAGGGAAATAATATTGGCGTAAGTTGCTTTTTTTTTTTTTTTTACTGCAGCAAATGAGGTAATTTCAGTGATGCTAATTTTATACCTTCTCTTTTTCAGAATCTCAGTTAACAGCAATAATGTCCAGTCTTTACTAGATGCAGCAAACCAGTATCAAATTGAACCTGTGAAAAAAATGTGTGTGGACTTTTTAAAAGAACAAGTTGATGCTTCCAATTGTCTTGGTAAGAGAAATAGACTTAAACTTACTGTTTATTTTTTAACTTTGCTGTTCCTGAAAAGTAGATAATATTGTCTAAAAGACAGTAATGTTTGGCTAAATCCAGGCAAATAAAAATAATTTTGCCTGGATCTGAACTGTTTCCCCTTGCCACAGGGTCCACTGAATGTGCAAGATCTCATCCAGCTTGGCAGGACACTGGGGCTTCTTGTTGGTTAGAGAACCACAGTTGAAAAGGTGGAGCTTTCAATTGTTACTGTACTTGAAGACACAATTTGACAGATTTGTAACTTACAAAACTAGCATATCTTCTACAAGAATGAACAGAATAAGTTTAGGTTACTTTTGGTTTTATTCACTTTTCATTTTGACTGAAATCCATGAATGTCATCTGGGCAGGTTTGATATAATATGTTCTGTAGCTGTAATGTGAACTTGGTGTTACAGAAAAGGTAAACAAGTAGAAGTAAGTACTTTTTCATGCTTAAGATTTGATGCACTTCATTTAATCAGAGATTAAAGAGAAAATTTTTTTTAGGCTTTCTTACTGACATTTGTTAGGTAATTCTCCTAGTAACAGCTCAATCATGTTACAGATGTTTATAATAGCAATAGAAATGTTTTGCAGAGTGTCTGAATTACACATTCAACTGACACTTCGATGCAGTACAGCTGTGGCTCTGAAACAACTGCTGGAAGAAAGGCATTATCTACTAAGGAAAATGCCACTTAGGCTTGCTTTGAGTGGCTTTTATGTAGCTGGAAAATCAATTATGCTAACATTTGCATACTTTGTTGCTAATTTATAGCAAAAAGGGAGATAAAGATTAAATAATTTTTTTCCTTAAGGCGTTGTTTGTAAGTTGAAACATATTCTGTGCAGACTTATAGACAAATGCATGGTTTATTAAAAAAGTGGATTTGAAAGAGACCATGGCTTAATTTGAATCTCTTGAAATTTTGTCAAGAGGTCATATGCATGGATTTTCTTTCTACTTTGCATTTTACTACTTAGAGCAGCTCTGACTAGTTGTAGCCCATGGGATAGTGAGTTACTCCTAGTACACTTGCCATCTCCTCCATAAAAGGAGGAAGGCTGTAGCATGATGAGCAGGAGTTCCTGTGGAAAAGCTCTGTGCTTATGTAGTTTCTAGTGGGAAGGCTGGCAATGGTGCTTCTCAGTAACAGTTGCTGTTTATAACTTTGTGCCAACATTCTGCCCTTCCAGCAACACCAGTATGACTTTTTTGTGTTGGTCTGCAGCTGATTGTGCTACCTCTATAGAAAAGTCACAGTTCACCATGACTCTTGAAGGAAATTGGGCTTGGTTGGTGACTGATGCTGCATGAGCAGGTCAGGGAAGGTCATAAAACCTGGATCCAGTTTCTCAAGCTGTTCTGGTTAGACTTTGTTGTTGTGGCGTGTTGGTTAAGGGGAAAGAAACATGAGGAAATAATGCTGGAAAGATACTTAATACAGCAAGCGTTGCAAGTCTGACATTCCAGTTAGTTTACAAGGGATAGGAATAAGCAGTTTGTCCTTGTCTTAGTTTGTCTTGAATTGCAGATGAGTTATGATAGCATATGTTTAAAAAAAAACAAACCATGGTAATAAATATTAAACTGGGGTTGCAAGTATCACTGAAATTACGGTAATTATATTCTATTTTAATGTATTAAAGGTAATTGCAGTTCAAATTTGGAAGGGTTTTTTTCTTACTTCATAGGCATAAGTGTGCTAGCAGAATGCTTAGACTGCCCAGAACTGAAAGCCACTGCAGATGACTTCATCCATCAGCATTTCACTGAAGTTTACAAGACAGATGAGTTTCTTCAGCTGGATGTTAAGCGTGTGACACACCTCCTGAACCAAGATACATTGACAGTGAGGGCAGAAGACCAGGTGAGATCCCTGTTTCATACCAGCTGAGAGCACTGAACTTCACTATCTTTTTTTGATCAAGAACTTGTTGCATGCATTCAAGTATCTCACTTCTGATGTTCCTAGAGGATATGATGCACATAGTGCTTGCTAAATTGTGGAATAAAACATGCATTCTAGCTTGGTCAAAATCAAATTTTAATAAATATTCACATTTCAAGTGTGGTTTATGTATGTGTTTCAGCAAACTAGGAAGAAAGAAGTCACAGAGGGAATTAGCATAGCAGTTTCCTTTATTGAGATAGCTATAGGGCTTCTGATTCCATAGTATATGAGCTAAATTAAGTTTGATGTATCATAGCAGTTGCTTCTAGATTGGGATTTATGTGCTTCAAAGTGTGAGCAGACTGGGCCTTAATGGCTGCATGTTTCTACCTGAGTACGGTATCCATTCTAGAGAGGAGTTGCTTCTGATGGAAACATATGCATACACAAGTTAAGCCTGGGGGACTGAGGGACTTGGAAGCAAGATGAGCAAAACACTGAAAGCTAGATGCATTGGCAGTGATGAAAGGCCCTTATTTAGGCAGTGGACATAAAAAAGTTTAGGTCACTGAAAGGAGCCTGGAATTTCACTCAATTAAAAGTTGTAAGCTGTGGTAGAAGTTACATTTGCAGCTGTCCTACTTGGAATGCTTGATTCAGCTTACAGCACAGCCCTGAATGCCTGTTTGCCAGCTTGTTCTTCCTGCTGCAGGAACACAGGAAGCATATAGGGGTCTGCACTGCAGCCCAAAACGTTGACTGTAGGATGGTTGTAGCAGCTGGGTAGTACTTGGAACTTCTGGATGCTTGTAGCTTCTCAGTCAAATCTGTTGAAAACAAACTGAAATCTAATTTAATTTAACTTTCTTTGGGTATGGCATCAAGAGTTGACTCATACTTTTGAAGTGCAACTGAGAGATCTTGTAGCCAAGATGGTGTGTGTGTCCACTTAGAAGTGGATGTATTGCTGACTATAAAGTTTCCATTTATGTTGACCTCCAACAGGCAGAGGAATCAATTTTGAGCATTAAGGTTTAGTTATTTGTCTTACAGTGTGGTGAGGTACTTTATGAAAATAAGAATTACTGGGAATGGGGGATAATATCAGGTCATTGAATATAGATGTAGGCTGGTTAGAAGTATAAATATGAGTTATGTCACAGTTCAACATTCTTACCGAGTGCTGGATGAAAATCAGGTCACAGGGTAACATTCTCAGAGCTGGAAGTGTTGTTTGGCTTGCAGCCAGAATGACACTGGAATTCACGTTCTTGAAGTTCTGTTGGTAAGGTAGGATGGCATGCTTTAACCTGGCAGCAGTGGTAGAAAACATATTGTATATCATCATTACAATTCCTTTAGGAAACTAGCAGTGTGCAGTATGAAACTACAAAAGTTTGCCAGTGGTACTATAGGAATCTTATTTCTCGTGAGTACTGCTAGAAACTTGACATAGTACTCTAATGTCTGTACTGGTGTAAAGCATATTTGCATTTAGTACAAAAAGAAAGGTGGCAATAATTACTACCTGTCCTATACAATGTTTCCATCCCAGTCATTCTGTTGAATTTCCTTAGCTGATGGAATTGAGCCATAAGTATTTTTTTCTCTACTTTCCCTCATTCCCTGTAATTTTGCAAAATTATAGCTGGGGTGGTTTAGTAGTCCTTCTGAATAATTCTGCCATTAAGTGTCTTTCCATATTATGTCTCAGTCACTCGCTACTGATTATTGTGACCAATTTCAGCTACAAGCATAGGTATTGGCTGTGCTTGTAATGAAGTTATCCTGCCACTTTAGAGTCAGTGCTACTAGATAAAGCCTGCTGTGTCCGAGAGCAGCATGGGAGTATCATAGTTCATGTATAATACTGGACTTTTGTTTCATTTCTTCCTGACTTGCGGTACAGTCATAAATAGAGCAGATTTCATGGTTACTTTCACTACCTCTTAAGGAAACACATTACCTTTTCATGTAAAGAGGAGAAAGAGAGGAGGCCCTCTGATAAATTTACAGTAGTCTGCAGCTAAAAACTTTGATTTAAATTGTCTCCTGAGACATAACAATAGCAATGTATTGGGATCCCTAACATGACGATTTGGTAACAGAAGCAGTTTGTCATCTTAGGAAACCATATCAAGTAGAAGCTATTTCAACATTTCTGGGGAATTATTACTGATGTTATGGCATTGGACTTCAGATACTGGACTTAACCTGGTACAGGAGTTACGCACATAAATGTGAATTGCAGATTCATGTTTTCCATTTGGAGGAAAAAAGTTAAATAGCAGAAGTAGTAGGAGTTTTAAAATTCGTAGATGTGTTTTATTCTGTGGTTGTGTATTTGTTTTACTTCATGTCTGAGCACTGTCTTTTTTTGGGTTTCAGTAACTGTTTTGTTGGGGTAGGGGTTGGGTTTTTTCTGGAAGATGGCGATGGATCCACACATACTAAAATGATACTATAAATTAACCTGCAGTTTAGAGCATTAGGGTTCAGTTATGTGTCTTACTGTATGGTGATGTACCTTATTCTTTTCTTTCCATTTCTCTTGTTTAAGGTTTATGATGCAGCAGTCAGATGGCTGAAGTACGATGAGCCCAATCGCCAGCCGTACATGGTTGATATTCTTGCTAAAGTCCGATTTCCTCTGATATCAAAGAACTTCTTAAGTAAAACAGTTCAGGCTGAACCACTTATTCAGGATAACCCAGAATGCCTTAAAATGGTGATCAGTAAGTGACCTCTAGCTGAAATCTTTATAATGTTCTGTATGATTAAGAAAATGTTGTGGAATTTTTGAGGATTGTTTGCTTTAAATGCTCTGACAACATATCCACATTAAATCCATCTGACTGTGTTCCCTCTAGTATGTTGCCTTTAGCTGAAGTTGGATTAGGAGATTATTACGTAAATAAAACCTATCTTATGTAACAGTGTGACTTTCATTTGTTTTCTCCTAGCAAATGACATGAACTCCATGAGAAGTAATGGAATGGAGATTTTGTCAATGACTCATTAGAGTAATTGAAAGTTAGTCTGCCTTTGGGACACACTAGTAATTTCAATATCATTCATGCTCATGTGTGAATTAATAAAAGAAATACTTCATGTCAAAATTTTGAGTATTATAAAGCTTCCCTAAGCAAATTAGATTGTTAACTCTATGTTGCACTATTTTTATCTCTAGTATATACTGACCATTGATCCTAAAATGATTGATCCTACATTTGCATTCTCAAGGTGCAAATAAGATAGGGAACAAGCTTCCTCTTTGTTTTTAGGTACCATTTTGTCATGTGAGAAAGAAAAACCTAGATGTTAATAAATATTCTGGAAATAAATTTTTGATTTCAGTAGGAGTTAACTAGTTGGCTTCATTTTAGTGTAGATCTAAAAAACAGTACACAACTGCTTTCCTTCAGATTCAATGAGCAAGATTCAAATTAACCTATATGTTGGTAAGTATTTGCTGACTTTTGACATCTCAGTCATACTTCTTGTGTAACATGGAGTTGGATGCATTGTTTTAGAAATAAGGATTTTTTTGTAGTTTTAGTGGCTTGTAATGTCACCGATATTTTTGCATTCTCTGGAATGTTTCTTAGGAGAATGCTTATTCTCTTCTACCAGTTATAACTAATATTTTGCATTGTCAGCTAAGAACAAAAGTAAGGGGTTTTCATGAGTGTGCAGTGTGCTAGAGATGCCTTCTTATCAATCGGAAACTGTGGCGTGAGGAGGTGCCACAGTGACTCCTCATTGTACTCAGATCCCTTCTATTAATGTTAGCACTGTCCTCTTTAGACTCCCAGTTTTGCTGTTCCTTTTCTTTGGGTTTGCCTCCTTTTGCCTGTTTCAATGCAACAAACTTAATTGCTTGTTGATATTGTATAAATTAGCTATCGATCAGTTGGTATATAACATGAGTCTATGTCCATGTCCTTATTGTGTGGAGCAGGCAGTTTGAGACAAGGTGTAAGTCTTGATGTATGCCCTTATCCTCATGTGCTGCTGTGCATTATTCTTCCCTTTTAAATCAAAGCTATATAGGTGTAATCTGGAAACTTAGTTTCTCGCTTTTCCTTCTCTTCCCTCTCTCCCCTGTCCCTGCCTCTGAAACCTCCCTTGCTATGTGTGAGCTACACTAGATCTGCAGCAGTTGTTGTCTTTGTTCCAGGTGGGATGCGGTACCACCTCCTTTCCCCAGAAGACCGAGAAGAGTTAGTGGAAGGCACACGGCCAAGAAGAAAAAAACACGATTATCGCATTGCTTTGTTTGGAGGCTCACAGCCCCAGTCCTGCAGATATTTTAATCCCAAGGTAATCGTTACCTCAGAATGCATTAAGATTCACTGTTTGTAATCTCACCTGTTTTATTTGCTGATGGTATTAACTAAGAGATTATGATCTACAAAATGGTATTAGGAGGGATGTATTCCCTGCCTCTTGGGTATACAGTTGGAAGAATATGGTTAATTAACTACTTTTAAGTCTGTGTACCAAGATGTAATACGTCATTTTGAATAGAATGATGGTGTTTGTTTCTTGGCAATATTAGATACGGAGATCTGATCAATTCATGAGTTGAGAATTGATTGGTATGTGCATCACACAGCTGCAAAGAAATAAAAGGTCACCGAAACATCAGGCAATTAGTTAGGAATATAGAAAAGTCTGTATGCATGTGCATGCGCTTATGTGTTTAGAGTAACTCAAAGCAATTTTTTTTAGCACTGTTAAGTTATTGGCTCATATTTTAGTGTATAATCCAGTTTTGAAGTGCAAGGGTTTTTTTTTTAGTGCATTTATTATAAATATGCAACCACTTCTAAATATTAATGGTTCCGAATTTTGTTTGTTCTTAAGAGTATGTAAAGAGTGGGATGGGGAATGGGGAGAACGTATTACGTAAGTGGAAAAGAGTGAGTTTCTTCAACAAAAAACTTAGAGTTGGCCAATTTATAGCAACCAAGTTCTGCCTGCAATTTGTTCCCTTGTTTCCTGAATAAAATCGAGCCACAGGAATGATGTGTGTTTCAGCTATACAGACTAAATGGTCTAGAAACATCAACTGCATGCAGAAGGATTACCCATACTCTGTTTTACCAGGCAAGCACATGTAGTAATACAGAAAAAAGTTGCTACGTAAACATCAGGGCTCTCTAAGTTATGAAATCACATGCATGTAATATTTTGTGCAGAAATTCTGGTTCTAACTCAGCATATTAAATGCTTGTTATGATTTCAAACGGTTTTGTGTGTTATCTGTGTGAACTTTATAGTCAATGTGAGCCCTGTCAAATCTAATTCAGAATGAATGAGCCTTGGGGATGTGTTTTGAACTTTTCTGTCACATTCCTATGTAAGATGAAATTGAAGCCACCTTCCTTGAGTACCACTCAAGCCTGGGGAGAAGAAAAACCTACTACCTTTACTGACTTAGATTGAGAGACATTTGATATGAATTTCCATTTGGAGTTCAAGATTCCCAGCTAATGACCACCTTTTTCCTTCATACACATACCCAAGATAAGCAGTACTCCAGCTGGGGATGAGGAGGTGAGGGGTGCAGAGCAGATAATCCTTTCCTTTCCAAGGTCCGAGTCGGGGAAGTCTTTGATCAGGGCATTCAGAACTTTTCAAACAGTTACATGGTTTTGGCAAAGAAATCTGTTTTGTGGACAAAAAGTACCATCCGTGAAAGTCTACGTGAAGCATAGGATAAAATGCCTTTTTCTTTCATAGACTATTTGTCCAAGCATAGCACCAAAAAGTAACTGAATTGGGAAGAAATTTTACAGAACTGCCTCCCGATCAAGACTTATGGCCTTGCATGTGGATTAGTGGGCAGAGGGAGAATGGGGCAGGGAAGGAAAATTCAAGAAGTGGGAAATTGGAGATTGTTTTTCTAACAAGCATATTTTCCTAGTGCTTGTATCCTTTCTTGGGTGTTCTTAGCTAGCCTGTCATGTCTCGTTGGATAGCTTTTACTTCATTTCCAATTCTAATCTATTTAAAGGTCCTTTTCTGAATGTTTTGCTTGAGTATCTGAGTTTGATATTTAAAACTGTGACAGTAGCTTCTTAAATGCAACAAGCCAAGGATCCAGAACCCCCGTTGAATTAGCATTTAACTCACTTTAATTAGTCTCATCAAAAGATGATGAAAGGGTCACAGAGCAGGGAATTAAGCTTGTGTACGTACTTTTGCAAGGTTGGGTCCTTGGGAAAGAATTGAAATTTTGTTTATTGTCTGTTAATTGAATAGTGACCTAGTCCTTCACTTGTGAATTTAATTAAATTTAGTAATTTAATTAAAATCTTATGTCACCTAAATTGACAGTTGTAATACAGATTTCCATAATTCTGACACGATAAAACTAGTGCAAAAATTTTAATTTTCACTGATGCCTTTGCACACAAGATTAGTCTCTAATGCTGATTTTCATTTCCTTCTTGTTAAAAGGGTACTTTAAATAAGACTGGATTGGATACTGTGTGTTATTTGTTGAGACTGTTAGCAGTATGAGTTTAAGACTATATTTGTTGTTTGTGTTGCACTGTAAGTGGTATTTCTATTGATGCATGTACTTCATCAAGAGAGCAAAATGATGCAATGGGGCAGATGCAGATGGGTATAACAGTTATGGAGCAGTCTGGCACTAATTTGAGTAGAGATGTTTGTTTTCAGATGACTACTAGAAATCTTATTAACAGTTGTGGGAAGCATTTTCTTGTTGAATTTTCAACATATTATTTTTAAAAAATATATTCTTTTTTTTTTTTCCCCTAGGTTGGGAATAACATACTGGTTGTTTTGTTCTATGAGTTCTTGATAAAAAACTTATACATGACTTTGAGATTTCATGTCAGCAATATGCTTATTCTTTTGAAATTGCTGTCTCTAGTGACCAGAAATGGTTGGAATTTTTAACTTTTTAGCAGTGTAAAATTCAACAATATCAAGTAAAAAGTGACAGATGCCTGGCAACACTATTTCTTGATGACTAAGGAAAACAGCATACCTTTTATGAGGAAATGGAGGTGTAGTCAATAAGCTGTTAGTGGGGAGGTTGTCCATATTGGGCATGTCTGCTGTTTTCTGTGGCAAACTTTGAAGAGGAGGTATCAACTGAAAATGAGGGAAAAGCCTTAAACAAGAAATGTGCTTTTTCACATGACCCATAATTGCACATGCCATTCTTATCACAGGATCTTGTGGCTCTTAGGAGTTCAGATAGTTTTAATAAGTGATTTAGTAAATTGATGAAATCAACCATTTGTTGAAAACAGAGATCAGCAGGGGAAGTGTCACCGTATACCTGTCTTGGTCTGTCTTTCCTTACTCAGGCCCCCAGAAATGAGGCTTGCACTGCCCAGGGCTGTGTGGATATTGGCTGTGGTGTAAAGCAACTCTTCTGCATAATTCCTAAATGTGTTAAATGCAAAAATTGAATCAATTCTATGTGGTACAGACTAACACTGAAGAGCATTGCAAGAGGATGGCCTAAATTGCCTCCTGCTGAAAGAGGAGGATACTGCTGAGCATGCTCAAGTTATGGCTTTCCGTTTGATAAAGGTATGGATGAAATGGATACATGAGCTGAAGCTATAAAAGTGGGTCAGATCACAGCCCTTTATAACAGTAAAGGAAAACAACAGGATTTTTTGTAAAATTGCCAGAAGTTTAAGCTAGAAAGTATGTTGATCTTGCACAATGCGCTGAGACATTTTCTTAAGATTTATGCAGCTATTTATTTTGCCATGCTGTAGTATGGCTTTCCTTTCTAGGATGCCCCAGGACCTGTTTCTCACCATAAAGGGCCACATGCACCTGCCAGCTCTTCTTGATATGGGGGATGCTACAAGAAAAGATTGTAAGATGTTTTGGACTATAACATGCTCTGCCTCTCTTTCTTTGAACCCCCATGTAGGAGTCGCTGTTCTTCCTCATTGACCAAGGTGTTTGAAGTATGTCCTTGCTAAGAAAATGTAATGATGTAACGTCTTGTGTGAACCATTGCAGTGAAGGTCATTCAGCAGGTTGAGGTAGACCTTCTTGAGGTGGCACAGATAACAGTTAAGGTCCCGTACTTTCCTGTTCAGTATAGGATACAAACTATGCTCATGGAATATGTGAGATGCTATTACTCAAGAAGTGTTTCTTGTGCTGTATGCTATCCTGGTCTGCCATCAGTTGCTGAGTTTGGTGTTATTAAGGCTTTGGGCATTACTGCCTATATTTGATACTCGCTGATTTTGCCAATGTGTGCAAAATCAGTTTCTAGGCAACGTGACTGCCAGTATTTGTGATGGAGCATTACCCTATTTCTCATGCAATCAACTGTGGATAGCTAGAGATCATTTGTGTTTTGTAAATTCTGTAAATAAGCTTCTAGTTGTCATGGTAATAAAGTATGTATCAGAGCTTTTTAACTGAGTTGCTTGTCAATTTGGATATTCTCCTTTTTCCACTGTCTTTGTTTGATACATTCTGTATTTTATTATTTTTTAGAAATAATCTGTTACTATATGTAAGATGTCTTCTTCCATTGCTATAAAAGAAAATGCAATCCTACTTTATTGATCATATGCATTGTTTTAACATAATAGCAGCAGGAGGTCAATTCTGTTGGAAAAAACACAACTGTTTTTCAGGGACGCTGTACTGGGTGCACACAGGGAATGAAATAGAAATTCATAATGTCATGGTTCATTGCAGCTAACTGTGTCTGTGTCTAAAAGAATTTTTCAAGAGTACGCCTGAGGAGTATTCTTCAATAAACAGTGTTCATGTTTTTTTTGAAAAGGAACTTAAAACTGACCATATCTAAATCTCTATGAAAAGCTCTGTTTGAAAAACACTCGCTGTGCAGGTAAGTGTTATAATCTATTAGACATTACTTGTTCTTTGTAATGCAGGATTACAGCTGGACAGACATCCGATGTCCCTTTGAAAAGCGCAGGGATGCAGCTTGTGTCTTCTGGGACAACGTAGTTTATATTTTGGGTGGTTCCCAGCTCTTCCCTATAAAGCGAATGGACTGCTACAATGTGGTGAAGGATAGCTGGTATTCCAAGCTAGGACCTCCAACACCTCGAGATAGCCTTGCAGCCTGTGCTGCTGAGGGCAAAATTTATACATCTGGTGGTTCAGAAGTGGGTAAGACACTAAAAATCTTTAAAACAAACAAAAAAGCACAAAGAAAGATAGCTGGAAATTTTTCTGGTTTTTGCATGACTGTTGACAAGAAACTGCACTTTGCCGTGTTAGCCTAATGAGATTATTTTCCTATGTTTAGGATTTTATCCCCCTTTGCCCAATCCAACAACCTGTGTTTTTAAAATGGTTTCGCTGAATGAAATGATTAATCTTTACATTAACTAGAGCATAAAGTAGATTGCAGCTCTTAGGGGTTAACTAGGGACAAGACCAGGCTGGATGGAGCTTTGAGCAACCTGTTCTAGTGGAAGGTGTCCTGCCCATGGCAGGAGAGTTGGAAATAGGTGATCTTTAAGGCCCCTTCCAAACCAAATTATTCTGTGATTCTATGAAATATATTTTGGGAGTCCCACTTCTATAAATCTACAAAACTTAGAGTGGTTCAAAATTTTCTGCGATATGTGGCCAGAATAGCTGCATTTTGACAACAGCTTCCTTGTATGCAGCATATGTTGAGCCTAATGAGATTTTTTTCAAGGGGAAAAAAGAAAGGTAGAAAAGAAATCTTTTAAAACTACTGCTCTTGGTGGTGAAATGATACCTGGTCCTCTAAAGGAATTTGTCCAATTTTTCTTTCAAATGGCAGAAGTTATCTTCTTTTATTTTGTTATTCTGTTGATTTGCTTCAGCAAAGGGAGATAAAATACTTTCTCTAGATGTTATTACTCAAAATAGTAAAGAAAAAATAAGACCATTGGGATTTTTTTCTCTCTCCAAAAAACCCTAGAGGCTGACTTATGCTATCATGTTTTAGGAACATTTTATTTTGTCTACACCTGATACATCATCAACAACCCAAAAGTTGTAATGTAGGCATGCTATATATATCCTTGAAAGTAGAGCTTTAAAAAAAGCTATGTTCTGGGGAAAAAAAATCCTAGAAGAAAGAAATTTTCTAGTAGATCCTTTTGAGCTCTGCATCGGTGCAGAGGGAGGTGAACAGAGAAAAAAGGTCATAATCAGTGCTTAACATTGATAAGTCACTTAGTGGGAGGTTGTAACATGTAGGCCATGTAATTTGGCCTCAAATATTTTAAGAGGTCTAATGAAGCAGCAGAATAGGCAGTTCCCAGCTGCCACCTCATGTGGTAAATGTGAAATAGCACCTTTCCCATTAGTTGAAATAGACTTAACTAAGGCTACACTGGGAAACTTGAAACACTACAAAATCTCATAAATCTTCATAGTTTCCCACATTTCAGTTCATGGGGAATAATGATAGAAACTTTTGATTGTATAGTTTATTTTCTAATACGTGTTAAATAGTTAATACAACTGTAGTGGAGATCTTAATTTAGCAGTTTTCTTTGAAAACTACCCTCACACTGTGCACAGCTTCACTTTGCTTTCCATAAATAATACTCAAGACAGAATAGTAAAAGCCCAAATTTAATAATGCTGTACTTTTTTCTTTAGAATTCAGTGAACACTGAATGTTTGGAAAAGTCTGTCTCTCCTGAATCTAGTATTTTCTAATTTGAAGCAGGCAATTATGTAAAAGCATTAATCTGATAAAATGCTGCAGTGTGTTTAGCTACAAAGAAATGTAAAAAAATTGCCTGGTTTTTGCATCAATTGAAGAGGTTGGGTTACTGTGCCAGTCCATGGCTCATTTCCCCTTTTTGAATTGGTGGGAGTCCTGTTTTATTTGCAATAACTAGCAGAGTTTAGAAGCTGAATTGTTCCACTCTGTTTTGGTACAGGAGAAATACTTATCATTATACTGAAAATGGAAGCTTTTATCTGTTAAAAAAAGATATTAAAGACAGATCTGCCTTATTTTCTATGGATGGGAATTTCTACAACTTCAAAACAATAAGGATGACTATTTACTTCAAAGGAAAAATACATCCTACTCTATACAATTTTTGGTGAAATTGAGAATTACAGAGTAGAAGTAAACAAATGCACAGTTTATAGGAGTCTGTTTCTGTATTTTGGGTCTGGAAACATAGCATTGTTTTGAAGGTTCAAACCCTCAACTGGTAGTGAGTACTGCTAGTATGACACAATTTTTGGAAGTAGAAATCCAAGGAAGAAGAGGCACAAGAAAAGCCACCTTTAACTGTTCTAGGTGAATATATCTATTGAAGCTAAGGGAAGAAGGACCCTGGTTCTTTTCTGGGAAAGTTGTATGCAGCCTTCTCTGCCTTGCCTGTGATTCAGTTACTTCAACACAAGTCTTTAAGCTCCCACCTATCTTCATTAGAAAAATCGCTTTTGATTTCAGTAATAGTTTTCTTGGCCCCTGAGGGAGGAGTACACAGACCTTGCACTTCCAGTATCTGCTACTCCTCAGGAAGAAAATAAAGTGAGGAGGGGTAGCTGTTTGGTGATTGCTAATAATTCAAGAGTATGGTATGACATAATCAAACTATCAAAATTCCAAAGGCAACGAGTATTCTGGAAATTGGGCAAGTCACATTGCATACAGAAAAAACTCATGAACTTGTAGTAAGTTTACAAAGATGGTTACATCTTTACATCTGAAAGTTCAGTATATTTCCAAGTAGTAAGAGTAGCATGAGCTGATGACAGGGGATCAGTAATCTATATATATATATATCTCTGTTCAGCATTTATTCCCCTCAAAAAACCCCAAACTTTATTTTTTTTCTTGTTGTTTTTAAACAAAAATAGCAATTTAATCAACTTACTTACTGGAATAAAAGAGTGAAAGAAACTATGAGTATGTGCTTTTGAATTGTTCCAAATTTCAAGTTGGTCAGGTCTGCTTTTGGAGGTGGGAAAGCAGCTTTCCCTTTTCAACTAAGAAACCAAGTCTCAGTTTGATAATTGCTGTTAGACTCTTCCCTTGAAAGACAGCCATAAAAATTAATGCCACTTTGGTGGGTTTCTGTTTTTTTAAGGAAATTCTGCACTGTATTTATTTGAATGCTATGACACGAGAACAGAAAGCTGGCACACGAAGCCCAGCATGCTGACTCAGCGATGCAGCCATGGAATGGTAGAGGCCAATGGTCTCATTTATGTGTGCGGAGGAAGCTTGGGAAACAATGTTTCTGGAAGAGTCCTAAATTCCTGTGAAGTTTATGATCCAGCCACCGAAACGTAAGTATTGTATTAATTGTATTAATGTTATTTTTAGTCATTTGGGTCTTTGCTAGCTATGTAAATGACTCAAGTATAGATGACTAAAGGAAAAACTGTATATGGTAAGGAATTTTCCTGAGTCAGCAGTGAGGAATCAGTTATTTGTAGCTTTACTTGAAAGGCAGTTTTTCTTAAGCAGCTTTCATCCCTGTTTCATTTTCTTAATGGTAGGTTTCATTTACATATTTTATACTTATTTTCTATGAACTAGATGGTGACTCTTCCTCTTCTGTTTGGGTTTCTTTTTCCCCAGGTGGACTGAGCTGTGTCCAATGATTGAAGCCAGGAAGAATCATGGGCTGGTGTTTGTAAAGGACAAAATATTTGCTGTGGGTGGACAAAATGGTTTAGGTACTTTAATTCTATTAATTCTCTAGCTGGTCACACAGCAATGAATTCTGCTCTGGTCTATTTTGCAATGAATTCTGCTCTGTTCAGCTGAAAAACTCTGAGCAACACCATCAAACATCCTATTGTTGCCACTTTAGTTTTGCCTTCCTCTTTTCACCTCCACACTTCACTATATCTTATTTTTTAAATTCTTGTACTAATAAGAGTACCATCAAGTTCAGATATGTACCCCTACTGTAGCCCAGTTCTGAAGTAGTTAATATGGCTAAACCAGGCATCTAAGAAAAGAGAATTAATTTTTTTTTTTTTTAGTTAGTTATGATGTGTTTTGAGATATTTTAGCATTCTTTTGAGAGACAGGTAAAGGTATAGCCACTATTTTAGGAACTTCAGTCCAAAAACTTAAAGATAGTCAGATATTATAAAGTGGTGAAAATGTGAGACCTCTTCTGACTGCCCAGCTTTGAAATAAGACTCACTGTCATGGGCAGGTCATTTATGATTTGCCTGTTTCCTTGTCTTTAAAACTAGAAGAATAATAGTTTATTTACCAGAACAATTGAATTTTAGTTACTGGGGGTTTCTAAAGTGCTTTTCAAAATGGAAAGTTCTCATTTATGAGGTTTTAAAGTCACTGTTTATGGTAACTGGTATACTTGATATCAGATGAATGCTATTTTAGAATATAGCTTGATTTTTAATTGGCTACTAAAACTGTTCCATCGTGATTGATTCCTAATGCAAAAACAGTAGATGCATTTATTGCACAAACATTTTATCAATCTGTAACTGCCAGAGCTGCCATCTTGTATAATGTTAGCTGAATGCTCCTTTTAGAAGTGTTAATGACTGTTCTTACTGGAATAGAATGAAGAAGAGTTATGTCTGGGGTGAAAGACTCATACCTCTTAACATGATAGAAAAGTTTCTTAATCTCTCAGATCTAGTAATTCAGGACTGGAAGTGAAAACTGACTCAGTTGTTAAATAGGGATAACAGAATGTTTGTGGCTGTTGTAAGGTTTAATTACTAACATATTTCTTGAAGAAGTGAATCTTAGTCATAAAATCTACTCTTCTCTAATAACTCTTGGTTTCTTTGGCCCTTATCAAAGGCTTTTACACTTCAGTGATTTTACTAGCATCATGGAGAGAGACATCCTCTATCAGTAAATGGCCTATTTTGGTAAAGGTACCTGTCAGTCCTCTAGAATAAAGTGCCCTAGCTATAGGGAAGTTTCAGATAGATTCCTAAGTTTTAGTCACTAGCCACAAATCCATCACAAATTCAGCATTGTTAGTTCTTCTGTTCATGAAGTAGTAACACGTTGGAATCTCTAGAAAGCGTCTAATGTGAATTTGTTACAACACATCTTACTTTCAATCTCCTTTTTACTTTTCTCTGTATTTGTGCAAGGGTAAACTGCTAGTTTAGAAACTTAGGGTGTTTTTTCAGGTTTGTTTTTTTTACTGTAAAGTTTTTAAAACCTTAAAAATAAAGACTTCAGTTTCATGGAATATTTGCATGCTCTAGTTCAGTCCATACAGTATAATGTAATAAGCAATTATCTATTTCATTGTTTTGTAGGTGGCCTTGATAATGTAGAATATTACGATATCAAGATGAATGAATGGAAGATGGTGTCTCCAATGCCATGGAAAGGTGTAACAGTGAAGTGTGCTGCAGTGGGATCTATAGTCTATGTCCTGGCTGGTTTTCAGGGTGTTGGTCGCTTAGGGCACATTCTTGAATATAACACTGAAACAGACAAGTGGATAGCCAACTCCAAAGTCCGTGCTTTCCCAGTGACGAGTTGTTTAATCTGTGTTGTAGACACTTGCGGGGCAAATGAAGAAACATTAGAAATCTGAAGACCTGTAGGAGATGCTGAGACATTCTTCAAGGACTTGGGGAAAGATGGCTATTGGTGCTTTGCTTCCATATTTTACTGAATCTTGTTAAATTTAATAACAGGAAAAAATGAGATGCAGTCTTTCAATTTGTATATACAGCATATTGTGTAATGTGGATTTTGTCATGCCCATTTTCTTGTCTGTTTTTAAGAGATGGGGATGTGTTTTGAGAATCCACTTACCTAAGTAACATCACATGGCATCTTCCTTTAAAAGGGCTGTGGGTGTGGCCTTCTCAAACATAGACCAAATTAAAAATACTTGGAACTCTTCTAAAGCATTTGGTGAAGAAAAGATTTCTGGTTAAATGACACTTTACCAAGGTCAGTTGCAGACACTTCATTTAGTAATGGTGAGTAGATATAGCTTGGGTCATGAGAAAGATGAGCAAAATTTTTTTCTCATTCATACCTACCTGCAGAAATCTTACCAGGATGCAATGAAGATATTTTCTCAGGAAAGACCAAGGACTGCTGTCTAATAAAGATTCCCAATATTTCTACAACTCTCTAGATCGTGATAGCTGCCCTCTTCCACTGAGTTTCTTCCATCATTTGCATGACTGCTTATCAGTTTTTTAAAGTTAGAGAGGCCATATATAGAGACTAGAGAAACATTTTGATGGTCTCTTTGGCATTTTGGGGAGCTTTCACAGAAAGACTTGGATTCGGTTTTTTTTATTATTACACTGAGGTAAGGGATGTCAAAGGGTGAAGTTGACAAGAATTGTGCACTATAATTAACAAGTTGGAAACTTGGAGTGAATTCTCAGTCTCTCTTCCCAGGCATCAGACTGTACATACTGTGGATGCCAAACTTTTAGCAAAGATGGGAAGAGGAATGGGAAAAGCAAATACAATATACAGATATATTGATTTTCTTCTTGAAAGTGACTGTTTTTAAAATGGCATGAACAGAGTCATTAAAGATACTTTACAGAAGTCTTCAGAAGTTGCGCATGGTTATTCATCTCTGGTCTGGAAGCACAGAGCTCTGTAAATGCTCCCAGCCACCACGATGGTAATTTCTTCATCCAGAATTGAAGTCCAGCCTGTCAAGCTCTCGGTGTCATCAACACTGTGTGCCTCTTCTCAGTTCTGGAGAACTATACAAATGATGTCTGATGTCTGTCCTGCTCCCATGCTAGTTCATTAATAGCTTCATTGTAATTTTGTCACCTCTCTTTTAACTTGCTAATTTTTTCAGGTCTGTTTCTATGAGACTCCTGAGTTAACCTCAATAGTCAAAAGTTGGTGCTTGCCTACCTGTACCTTGTACCTCACTGGTGCTGTGGATGTTTAGTCTGTTTTAATTTCTAAGGTCCTCCAAATTCTCCTAAGTAGTCTAAATCCTGCTTTTCAAAGTCAGTGCTTCTTTGTAGGCTTCCTCCTGGTTTTCTCCCTCACCCTGACAACTCTGCCTGTACAGACAGGAGTAGATGTGCTCATGGGCTCAATAGCGGTTCCTACAACTCCGTCCTTTATTCAGCAGTAAGTGAAGCCTGCGCGACTCTTTTTTTTTTTTTCTGCTCCCCCTTGCCTTTCCCTTGTCATAGCCACGAAACAAACGTGTCCCTGGTGCCTCTGCTCCTCGAGAATCCTGGCGAGAACTGTGCCCTTTTTAGGCTGGACAGGCTCTTTTGTCTGGTTTGTATCAGCTTTTAAGCTTGCGGAGCCGCGTTGTTCTACGGGTTGTATATTCCTCGGTCCCCAGCGGCCCTCAGCACCCCACCGCCGGCAGCGCGGGGCGGCCACGCTCATTCTCCGGCTCCTGCGGGGCTGCTGCCGCCTCGGCTACGGGTTCGGGAACGAGCACCCGCGCTCCGGGCACCGCGCCGCCGTCCCCGGGTACCCGAGCGCGGCGGGGCGAGATGGGGGCGGGCAGGACGGGGGGGCTGGAGGCCGCCCCCAGCCCTGCCCCGGTGCCCGCCTCGGGCGCTCCGAGCGGCCGCTGCCGGCGGGAGCTCCGGAGCCGGCCGGGGCTGTCGGGGGCAGCCTCCGGTTCGGCACTCGCGGGGTTGGGCTCTGGCGAAGGGACTGCGGGATATGCCACGAGGCCATGGGAAAGCGGCTCGGGAAACTTCCCTGCCAGGAGCAGCGAGCAAGTGTCCGGCAGCTGCCTGTTGTAGCTGGTGAAAGTTGTTTCGGTTCCCATCGGCTCTGGGTGTTTGGGAGTTTCGGGAAGGTGAAGGACACGACGGCGAGCCGAGGGCTGCAGTGATGGCACGGCAGGAACACGGCTGCAGTCGCTTCTCTTTATTTCTGTTGAAGGAGGGTGGTGGTTTGCCAGTTCATTTGGGGCGTTCACATCTGTGAAATTTGAAAATGAATCCCTTGTGTGTCTCTGTGTCACAGACCATGTAACAAAGGACCATTTCTTCATAACTATGGAGGGCGATTGTAAGTATGAATCTGTTTTCTTGGAGGTTTTGACTGCTCCTGTCCTTGCAGGCTTTTTGGATGTCTTGCCAGAAGAGCTGCATCTGGAGTATTACAACTGCAGAGCAAAGAATATCGTTGGGAATTATGTAAGAATTTTAAAAATGCTGACTGGTGTGGACACCATGAGATAGGACTTGTTACTGTTCTTCAGGTTGCCAACTCTTGACTCACTTAGCTCCCAACTCTAGGAGATTATCAGAATGCCAAAATATCCTTCAATTCTGGTATACCAAATAGAATACCGAAACAGCTGCTGGTCTGTCTGCCATAATGTCCTCTTTCTGCCTGAGATCCCTGGCTCAAGTTATCCCATCTGATCTTACTCTTTATATAAAGTCAAAGAAGTTGACTTAAGTAGGAGCATTTAGAGGAATTCTCTGTTGATAACAAAAATCTCAGCTTCTTGCCTTGAAGTTTCAGGAAAGCAAAAATCGGTTTTCTCGGCTTAATGAAGTTTCTTTTTTAATTCCAGATATCTTTTTTCAGTTCAGTTGTCAGATCACTCTTCTTTTGGTTTTAAGTCTTCAGTAATAAAGACATGCTTTTCTTTTCCCCCTTTTTAGATAAATGCTGTTAGTTGTACAATAGAAAAACCGTCTGCTTCAGTTGAAAGCTTTAAATGCATCTACAAAAGCAGCTTTGGAAAGAGTTGAGGAAAGGCAAAATGTTCCCCTTGTCACCTTTGAATGAATTAATTTACACTGATGTTAATTTCAGTTACAAAAGACTTCTGAGATATAGCTAATTGTGATGTGCCACCTGGGTATATACTCCCAAATCCTGAGATCAGTGAATTGCAGGCAGGTATTATAGACCCCTTTAGTTCACTGAGGAAAAGAGCCAATCAGGGCAATTCCATGTTAGCAAGGCAGCAGGTGGATCCCAGCTTTGGAATATTCTCATTACAAACCACATGAAAGGGGCCAGAGCTTAGCGCAGGAAACTGGATGTGCCAGGGAGAGAGAAGAGAGCGAGTCAAAGCAGTGCCCTAGATAGAGTCACAAAGCACAAGATGGAACAATAAGAGATGAGAACAAGAGCAGCAAGAGGTGATCAAGTCATTGACTGACAGGAAAAAATCTATAGATTTTAACAGATTTGCATTTCTGGAGTGCTTTTTCAGAAAAGAGTGTGTAGAGACTGAAAGCATTTTGTTCATAACTGCAAGAGCATGTGATTGTGATGAAAGTGATCCGTGTCAGACTGGGCAGCTCTACTTTTGCTTCAAGTATTTACTGAAAGACAGTTCCCTGTTTTGGAATCTAGCGTTCACTTAGGTCTTTGGAATTTTTTCAGCTCTCTGCTTTCAAGAACACGGGCACC
>NW_020884880.1:10757559-10794345 GCF_003945725.1 Corapipo altera
TTGTCTCCTCTCTCAAGTCTCTTCTGCAGGAATAAAGCCCCAGTTATTAACACTGGAACACTGTATTTTTGTCATTTTTTGGTTATTTTGGATAGATGTTTTACATCTAAGAAATTAACTGTTGAAACTAAAATGAAATGTTCCCTTCTATATTCTGTCCTGTGAAATTCTGGTGAAACACTATATAAAAAGGGCTGTGTCAAAAGAAAGAATGTTTCAGTCATGTGTTCACAGCCTACTGCTGGAAGGAAACAGATGCACTGCAAGATTGGTTGTTGTTGGACAGCCTTGTCTTTTGCCTCTTCAAAGGGTCCGTGCAGCCTTGGACAGTTGTGTTTGGAGAGAGATGGAGGGCTCCTGTGTGGTCTGTACCATGCCAGATGCTTCTGTCCCCCAGGAGTCATTTCCCTGTGCCAGTTGATGCAATTCAGCTGCTGTGAGTAGTTGTGCCTGAGGTCACCATGCCTGTATGAATGTCACACAGCTGGGGGAGGACAGTCCTGAAAGCATTCATCCTGAAGAAAGAGCTTGTGGTTTGCTATTTTGACACCTCTGAGATGAAACTTTGCAAGCAACTGCTTGCAAAACTGCCTTTCTGTGAACCCATGGAATTTTGTTGTCAGGTTCTCA
Source organism: Corapipo altera (assembly GCF_003945725.1). Taxonomy (NCBI): domain Eukaryota; kingdom Metazoa; phylum Chordata; class Aves; order Passeriformes; family Pipridae; genus Corapipo; species Corapipo altera. The sequence continues at coordinate 10,758,190 of NW_020884880.1, forward strand.
AAACTTGATGGGTGCTCATATTAGCAGTACCTTTTCTGAAGTCGTGATATTAAGGTATCCATTTTGTTACTAAGATACTCTAAAAGCAGGAGTCGGGAATCTTCCAGAGGATGTCCTAGACTCAGGGATAGTAAGATCTGGTGTTTTCACAAATGGGCTTCTGAGCATCTGAAAAGATGGCAGAGAGCAGTGTGATATGACTTACCTGGCAAGAGACAAGCTAGATATTTGGCTGCAGAAGCAGAGATAAGGATAGGATGGAAAAGAAGGCAATAGTATTACTCTAGGGGGCTCACCAAACTGCAGAAAATAGGCAACAATTTGTTAGACCAAAGAAATCTGCCCCAATATTTGCACTGTGGGTTTTTTTTCCTGTTCATCCTGTTCTGCTTTTGGTATACTTGATTTCAAAGTAGGTTGCAAGTACAAAGGAGGCTAAATAATATCTTCCTTTTAGCTACAATCCTTTCATTTTTCTTAACTTCTCCTTTTTGCAACTGTTTTGTTGTTTGGTATATGGCTGCTCTCCAGAAAGTCATAATATTGTGGTCTGGCATATAAAAACACATATAGGGTGGCAGCAAACTCACAGATGTCACTTACTGCACCTTGATTTAGAACAGGAAATATGAGGTGACTATCCAAGCAAAGATATGTAACATGTCCTGATTAGCAGAAAATCTTGGTCTGTGAAATAGGCTAGAACATTTAAGCTTCACATGATATTTTCAAGTACTTCCCTTGCTTTGATTTATGAGGATTTATGAGTCACTGAAATTCCTGGAGTGTGGTACAAACAACTAATTTGAAGAATGATTTGAAGTTTTTGTTTTCAAGAGATCATGGATTAATCCCCAGACAGTAGCACTTGAGACTGGCTGTATACAGGAGAAAAACCCTCCACTGCCCCAGCTGAGGAAGCAACCCAGCATCTAACAAATGCTCTGCCCTTTTTTCTCCCAGTGATACTAGCAGCACTATCATCTCAAAATGTGATTTAGCAGCTGAGAAGGAAAATAAAAAAAGTGAACCTCAGAGAGCATTACAATTATGTCTTAAGAGTTAAGCATCACTGTAGCCATGTGCTCTGTAGTTTCACAATGTGCAGTGGCAAGAGGCATGGTAGCTTTACACTGAATGAAGGAAGATGGACTGCAAATAACCAACTGACTAGATTTAAGCCTCAGAGGATAAGCTAAGGGCATCAGCAACAATAAATTAACCAGAAGGCTGAGGAGAGAAGAGCTTTCACAAATGTGCCTGGGAGGGAAAGGAATATGAAAACCCTATTAATACAGGAGCACTGAAGGGAGATTGATAACTCTGAAATGGTGGAAATCTGTTTAAAAAATATTTGAAATGAGGGACAGTTGAAAATCAATGAGGATGTAGTGTGGTAACTGATAAAAGCAAGTAAGAAAATATTTGTGAAATGTGAGCTTACTGCAGCACAGAGGAAGTCCAGGCAATTTGCTGTACTGGTCAGTAAGGGAATCAGCTAATGGACTTACTACAGTTCTGGTAAGTGATATCACTTACTCAGGTAAGCGATAGAACACAAGGGATGTGATAGTAGACTGAGGAAATAACATATATTAGTGAGCAGAAGTACTTTGTTGACAGTTACAAATAATTTGAGGAGATTATAAAGACAGATATCTGGCTTTCAGTAAGGCATTTGATACAGGCATTTAGGAGGTGTCAGATGTTTATGTGACAGTGATTAGGGTTACCAATTAATCAGAAACATCTACAAGTGAGTGAACACTTTTTGTTTCTAGTCCACCTCCTGTGTCCTAATGCAGAGAATAGAGAGAAACTGGGCAACAGTGGAGGAAGAAAGCCACAGGTTGTACTTAGACAATTTAAGTAGATATCTAATTATATTTGACCTAATAGAAGCCAGCAGCTGAAGGAAGAATCTGGACTACAAGTATTTAGAGAAACAGAGCAAACTGTAGAGTTGAAAGGTACTGAGAGTAAGTGATATATGAAGCCCTGGTGGTTCAGATCAGTAAAATGTATTTTGAGCTGTAGGAATATCCGACAGCTGCAGTAATGCGCTTAGTTCTGAGCATGCAATTGCCAGAGACCTGCGAGATGACTAGAAGGAGATTCAGAAAGCAGGCAAAGCCATTGGAAATGAGAATTTAGGAGGGAACTTAAGAGCTGAATAAACTGTGCTTGGTCAAAGCAGAGACTGTGATATGGAACGACTGTCTTATTGAAAGGGTACCCTCTCAGGAAGGAGGAAACAGGACTTTTTGAGGCATTGTAGTAACCAGAATATTCTGCTACTTCACAGAAGTCTTAGACAGGAAGTTTTCCACCTGGGAAAGTCCTTTTCTACCTCTGTTAAGATCTAGCCAAGCCAAAAACAAAACACTAGAATCAAATCCCTACCTGTCAGGATTAACAGTTCATGTTCTCAGAGATGCAGCAGTCAGAAGAAGTAGATCTGATCCCTTCCCTTTGAACCAAAATACACCAACACTTTTGCGGAGAGTGACGGGAGTGCAACGCTGAGCATTTGGGGCAGGGAGCTGTGTGTGCCTGCCACCTCTCCTGGGAATGATTTAGGGGGCTGGCCATAAAGCAGGACCCTCTTTCCATTGAGTTTAAAGAGGCAGATTAGCTCTCTAATACTGGGAGTGAATATGCCTCCTGGTCTTGAAACTCACACTTGCCTTGAAACTCTCACTTGCAATTGCCTGGTTTTCCTGTTAAGAATAGCTAAGTAAAAAAAAAACAACCAGAGAGTTGTTCATAGCAGCTCTGCCTTAGGCAATATGCTTGTTTAATCTGCAATGCTGTTGCAAATTTTCGATTTCGTCTGCAGAATAAAGCTAGGCACCTTCTTACAGCACAGTGTCACGCAACAGGCTCCTTGGTGGGACTTACCCTCCTGCAAAAGAACAAAAACGGGTCTTAAAATGGAGGGAAGAAGAGCAAGAACAACAACAAGCATTTTTGTTCAGGTACGCAGATTTCTTTGTCTTTCCTTCTCAGCCAGTAGGGTTTGTTCTTACCATGTCGCATGAGAGACATAAGAAACAAGTTTTATGCCTTTTCTTTTCTAGTAAGCAGATCTGTTATATTGCTAGTTGCATGTTAGTCATCAGAGAAGCAATCTGGTATTTCAAAATACCTGTTGTACCTGAATTTCTGTTTTGTTATGGCAGTGGGTTCTTAGCAAACTAAATGCTGTTTAGTCAACATCAAGTAAGGCTTCTGCAAGTCTTCCACAGAGCCTTATCTTTGCAAATCACATGAAATATGCCCATTGCATATGCCCTAAAAGTAATTAGATTAGGTCTAATTATACAAAATAAATCCACCCTTCTGTGTGAATGAAACAAGCAACATTTGCAGGTGTGCATGTAAAACCACGTCACGTCACTTTTAAACGGAGACTAATGAGGTACAGTTTTGATCTCTGATAGCTTTGCTTTCCTGTCTACCCAGTTCTGTTGTTGTTTTTCTCAGTCTCACAAGCATCTGTGCAGCACTGGCTTGTAATGCACTCTGGTTTTAAAGCACTCTTTATAGGCACATGAGATTTTGTCATTGTAGTTTACCTCTGCAAGTATGGGCTTCTCTTGAAGTATCTGTAATGTTGAAATAGAACTAAAATAAGATAAAACTGAAATAGCAGTTTGTAACCATGGGTTGCATTACAAAAAATAAACAGTAAATTAAAAAAAGAAAAGCCTGGTATCACTGTTTCTGTATGATAAATGGACAATAGATGAGGTGGAGAAGAACCCTCTGTATTCAGTATACATAAACTCTTTGGGCAGAAGAGAGCCTTCAGCATTCTTCCACAGCCTGTGTGTTTGCTCAGAAGCTCCCACAGGGCTGGGGACCAACAGGTCCTTGCAAAGTGAAGCACTTACTCGAACTTCACCCTAGGAGCTTGGCCAAGCATAAAAGAGAGACCCAGCCTGCAGGCAGATCTGCCTGCCTTGAGATAAGGCTGTCTTAAATTTTACTGCAGATCCTCCTACCTGGAGTCTGCTTCAGACATCTCTGTCTCTATCTAACCTACCTTTCTGGAGACTGATGTCTTTACTCCCTGCCCTGTGTGCCTCCTACTCCCCGCTTTTGCATACAGGGAGTCATGACTCCCTTGGCCTCCCCATGCAGGTTTTGCAGATGAAAATGGCCACCAGAAACCCCTCCTCTCCAGAATTCTGTGCCTCTACCTGAAGCCTACATGGGAATTCACATGATCCCATAATATTCATGATTTGACACCTCTAAGCCAGCCCACAAGCAGAGCTGTACATCACAGGTGCTGATGAAGCTCCAGCATGACCTGTCTTTCCAGCTGATGCTATTTCAAGGTTCTGTCTCATCAGTGCCCTTTACTCACATGTTCAAACTCCATATCACACAATATTTCTAGCAAAATGAATCCCAGTTAACCTTTAATCATCCTCTATAACCACTGGTCAATTCCACCTGCCTGTTCTTCCCAAAAGCTGCCTCTGCCTGTGCTTCTGAGGACAACACCTAGAAACTCAGAAGTACTAAAGCTCCCCCTGCTTTAGTACCTGCAACAAGAAACTGCTTCTGGTTTTGTAGACACTTGTCTGAAACACGTCAGAAGGCTTCTTTTGTCCTAAAGAAGTGATACAGTGATGTACCTTCCTATTTGGCATGTCCTCTAGTCGCCTACCCCTTCAGAGTAGGGAGCTACAGGGATGGTCTCTGTCCTGAGCTGTGCACTGGGGGCAGAGGTGGCACCACCATTTTGTCATTCATCAGATGTACAACCCTGAAGGAGGTTGTACACCTGAGAAAATGCCTCTGGGCCTCCACACAGTAGTGACTGTATTTCATCTGCTAACAGGTGCTTAGTTGTCTGTGTCTGCTAACAACTGGATTAACTTTCTCCTATTTTTCCCTTCTGAGCATTGCTGTACAGAGGATGAGGAAAAGACGAGAAAAAAAAGGCACAAAATACTCACAAGTTTGGTGAAATACATGACACTGCCAGAGGAAAAAAAACTGGACACTAACTTTTGCTTATATGCTTGAATCACAAGTCCATCCTTCTTTTCATAGCAAAACTACAGAGCAATGACTGTCAAAGAGCACAAACAATGTAAGTCAGTTTTGCAGAAGGAAATACATCTGGGTGCCAATAATAAGTCTGTACTGAGGTAACCAAGGAATGTTGGACACCTGATGACATATAAGGCTGTCCTATCTGTGCTGAAGAAAACCCTTTTCTTATGTCTTTATCTACTTCTGTTTGGAAAAATACTGGAAAACATTAAAGAAATTAGTAGAGTGTCTCAATATTAAAGATACTACTGGAGAACAAACAAATAAATACACATAAGACTTTTCATGATCACAGCTGAAATAAACTGGTTCTGACAGCAAACTTCTACTTAAGTGGTCACTGGACAGATTCCATCCTTACGACGATCTACTTTGAGAAGATTTATTCTTCCAACAATAACAGAAAGAGTCACGAACAGAGGGAGTCCTATAAAGCAACTGAAGAGTACATGAGAACAATATGTGGTGTTTTTTTGTTGTTTTAAAACTGTGGGATTGTGTGTGGCTGTAATTTATAACTATGTATCCAAAATCATTTACTTAGGAGTCTGTATATATTGCAGTACTTGGTGTACAGGAAGAGGAAATAAATTGCATTTTACGGCATTCCCACCTCTGACACTGAGCCTGATGATTCGCGCATCCCTGGAGGTCAGTCAGGGGACTCAAAAACCATGAAGTCCCCAGTGTACGCTGTGCATCTTACATGCCCTGCTCAGCTCTTACAGACCCTCAGTGTGGACACATCTCTAGAAAAGATGCCCCAGGGCTGTGATGCTGGCTGTTAGCCATCTAAAAATTTCCCTATGTAAGCAGGACTCCCAAATACCAAATTGAGTTTCTGATGTAGTGCACAGGAGTTAGAAAACTGCTGACGTCCAATGCATGATATTTCCGGTTTATATTCAAACCACTCAATTTTAACAGGTTTCCTAAAAAAAACCCCATCGTTTTGATTATACTGCCTGATCATCTGTCTGTGATTCCTTCTGCACCAGTCTCCTCTCTGTGGCACATAGGTGTCTCCGAGATTTGTGCCCTGGATCACCAAAGTGTTACTCCAATCACACAAAAAAAAGGTGTAACTATGCTTCTTATTCTCTGCTGCCACACTCTTCCTGCCTCCTAACTGTTGTTACTTGTATTGGCCAAACTGGCAGCCACCAGAGATTACCTGCTGGCCCTATGACTACCACAAGAGCCTGAGTTAATACAAGAGCAATCTTTGCTTACAATTAATGAATTGTATAGATAATAGGCAAGTACTAAGTAGGATTGTGTTTCCCAGGGCACTAAAGCTGGCTTGGTTGAAGACTGGCTGAGCCAAGGCCATACTGCAGAATCACAAGAGCACATGAAAACACTCCAGCAATGCTGGTGCTTGGCTACCTGGCTGATCATTATACGGTCGTGAAATGCTTAGCACAAAGCAGTGATAGTTGATTATGCCTGCTAATACTGCTGTGGTACTAACACTAAGTGGTTCTATTTGCAAGTCTGTTTTGCCAGTTCTTAATTGCAGTGAAACTTGGGAAGATATAAACATCAAAGGAACCCTTTTAGCTAACCAGATAAGTCTTGTCTTTATTCCTACGACCTTTTAAAATTTCTCACTCTATTCAATTTGAAAACCTGCTGTAGGCTATTAGAATTTAAATTAATACATGCTTATTTGGAGACTGTAAAGGTAAATGAAAGGTTACATATACTGGTACAAAATTGCTTCCTTTCAGTGGTTTGCAGGTACATAAGAAATAGCATTAAATACCCTTCTGGTCTCCCAGATTGTTCTTTATGATTGCCCAGGCTAGTAATTTTTTAACTGAATTTAAAATCTCTGCTTAAAGATTGTGATGTATCTTGAAGATGTATCTGCCTGCTCTCAGTACTATTTCTGTAAATTGTTACTAGCAAAAAATGTGTCCACAAAACCTTCTGCAAAAGCATTAGAGGACTGACTTCTAAAACAAGAGAGTTGAGATTAGGAAAGGAACTTAACCAAAGGTCACTAGTGGGAAGCAGACCCTTACAGACATTACTATGGCCCTTACAGCCATTTAAATGGCCCTAAAGTGAGGCGTAGCAAAAGAACCCGTTCAACAAGAATGCAATGAGTAGGGGTAGAGTCTCTTTTAAATTGCCTGCTTTGTCTTAGTCTATATTTGCTCTTATTTAAATAGTAAATAGTTCTCATTTATGTTCTAACCAGAAATAGCTCTTAAGAACCAAAGCCTTTCTTGTGTATCACAGATGATTGTTTTAAGGAGAAGCCATCTCAAAGCTCTGGATGACTTGGTTGGTCCCCACCCAGCAGGAAATCTTCTTTCTTCTGTTGTAAATAACTGGAAACTTTTTTTTTAAATTTAAAAATAATATCTATTACAAATATATTCTGTGAGAGAGTTCTGTGTAATCTGAAAACACATGAAAAGCATTCAAATACTATAGGAATGAAAACTATAAAATGCATTGTAGATCAATAAAAGACAGATTTTGCAAGTCCCTCTGCTTTCAGTACACAGTTGTGATAAGAGTCAGGTTCTGTAATATGAGCAAAGATTTCCATGAGATTGTATTTTCTGGAGCTTTTAATTTCCATCTGCATGAACACACCATGCTGAAGCTTGCTAACAAATATCGCCTGAAGTCCAAAGCTTGTCACTATAGAGCAGTGCAAATATCCTCCCTGGGCTTTTCAGGACACTCAAGTAACGTCCTTAAGCCTTGCTACATTTGACTTAAAAAATTTCATAATGCAGTTTGTTCCTTACTTTTCTATTTAAATTTGCTGTGGTTCTAAGAGCCTCAGAGACCTGGCAGACGATTCTTAACTAAACACTTTGTGATTTACATACAGTGTTCTGTTTCCATTGAATTTAGATAGCTAGAAACATTTTAGCTACTTAAAAAAAGGAACAGTTGTCAGTGTCATGTCTATCCCAGGGAGACTATATTAGCTCCTGGGAAGACCATGCTGGACTATCCAGAGGGAAGGGGAGCTGCTTTACGATGTTTCGGTGGGCTGCTCCACTGAAACAAAATGGCGCCTTCAATCACTTTCTTTCAGAATCTTCCCATTTCACATGAATTAAAAAAATAAATCAAAGTTTCCTTCAAATGTTTTCAGTCACTGCAAGCACGTCTTTAACAGGGTATTGGAGGTGCTGGGGGGATATACGGGGTCAGAAATACGCTGCCATTCCTCAGCGCAGTGGGCAGAGCGCTGATGGTGGTCATTGATATCTGCATATACAGCTGCACGATATTTTACGTATTGTTATACTTGCAGTGCTCATTTCATCATTTTGTTCTTATTTTATAAAAACATATTATTTTGCCTTAATTCAAACACCACTCACCACAACTGCAGGATGAAAAATCAATGTAAATTTATAGAGGTTTAAATGTAAAATCTGTTTTTCTCCTCTTCACTTACACTTCTCATTTATTTACTTTTTCTGCAGGACTATTCCATTTTTTATACTTTGATGTCAGATACTTACACTACAGGATTAAATTCAGACTGTTCAGATTGGATATAATATTCCTTACTGAGAAGAATTTCAACTACCACACATTGGATCTAAATTTTTTTTAATAACTGTTCAACTTCTTTCCATGTACAGCAGAACTGAACCTTTTGCAGTCTGAATCATTTACAGTGAAACCTCTTATATTATACACGAAAGAGCTTTCTCTTCCTCCCAGGCCACTGGGTACAGCAGTGCTCTGAGAAACCAGCTGCAATTAAGCAGTGTGGCTGAGGGAAAATTTGTTAAGCTATTTTGCTCTTTTAGGGGAGACAGTTTAAATTATAGATCTAACAAGCAAATATTTCTATTACATGATGCACACACATTTTCTGTAATGATTCTTGTTGTGTTGCTCGTGCAGAGCTCATAGATCTGGTGATCAGTGCTAGACACACACTAGACAGATTTTACCCTCAGTATTTCACTTAAGCCTGGGATTGCAAGTAGGCTGCTGTATTAAATCAATTTTTTGGTTCTCACACTGTAAAGTCGTGTTAGATTTCCCAGTATTGGCAAAGAAAGCTGAAATAAAATAACCATATTGCCATGTAGATTTAGAACAGAATCAGGGCAAATTTACTGCTCCTATCATATAAATAGAGGATATTGGTATTTAAGATGAATTCAGAAGACTAACTCTTATATATTTAATGTATTTCCTTGCCCACATGTGATCAGAACTGTTAGAGATTATTATGTAATGCCTTTGGGATAAGGACATTAAAAATATACATTTGTCCCAGTGAAACAGCAGTTCCTGTTGAAGTTTCCACAAGCAGGAGTCCCTGCAGCCATGGGCCAGGGCAGTAACCCTGCCAAAATGCTGATTTGGGGGCTGCACAGCTGCATTACCAGCTTCAGTGTCCTCCTCTGCCCTGCCAGTGCTGTATTGTGACATCGGGGCCTGCTCCTGCTACCTGTTAGTCTGCAGCAGCCAAAGACGAGTCAATGTGGTGATGGATGTGTGGGAATGGGCAAGTTACAGCACAGTCAGACTGTTCCTCCAGTGCCTCACTTGTTAACCCACAGCCCCAGAAAGCCATGACCAGTCTGTGCAAGTGGCAGCAGGCAAACTTGGAAAAACCCAAACCAAACCCCATATGACCTTTTTCCATCTATTTCCCTCTAGGCCTTCAAATGAGTCTTCCTCAATTCTGCCGGCCACAGAAGGTGGATCCAGGTGGATTTAAATCCTAGGGTGACACCAACATACCGCTAGGAGCACAACAGCTCCACTAGCCCAGATTTTGCCTTCCTTTTATGCCATAAATGTTACTATCTAAATTGGGCTTCTAGATAGAAAGCTGGTTGCTATGTAATATAATAATCTTTTTTCTCCTGTCTCTATTGCCTGTATATTCACTACTGGGCCCAACCTCTATGGAAGAGACTACTCTCTGAATTACTGCCATGCATCAATGGGAATACAGTGCAAAAATGCAGCATTCTGCCCACTTTTTTGATGTTAACACATTAAAGAGTATGTTATGCTGAAGTTCAGCTGCCAGCTTTTTCATTAATTCTGAGTCCTATTTCAGGGAAATGTGGAAGTTATATCTTAAGCAGTCAAGGCAATTTCACTGGACCATAAAACAACTGAGTTTGTGTGGTGAACTCTTATCCGTAGCCCATAATAAGTGAAACATAGCATATACAGGGTAATAAGGTACAATTGAGTACATTCAGTTTACCTTGTTTCTTAGAAAAGTTTTAAAGGAGCTTTACCTGTGAGACTACTTCTCCTTCGGTGTCCTCTCACCAAAGTAACTACATAGCAGATGTTCAGATGTTCTTCTTAACTATATTCACTTTGACAGGTCACCTTTTTGCTTGAGGTTTACTGATTCTATTGTTTCTGGATCGCTTTTTCGGAAGAAGTTTTTCTTCTTTTCCCAGCCAAAATATCAATGAATATCTTTAGAGAAAAGAACTTTTCAGCAAAAATTTGATTGCTCTCTTGAGCTGAATGATACCAAAATCTATCTTTAATACCTCTGGGCAACAGGGAGGCCCAAATTGATTTCATTATAATATGATGTAAAATATGGGTCTCATGCCGCAATAATCATGTACCTTCACAATATTATCTGCTCTCCTGACTGGAAGAGGTCTGTGTCTTGATGAATCATGGTGACTCTAAACCACATCATTAACAATTCATTAAATCAATATGAGAAAAGTAGTAGAGTAAAACCAATGTTCAGGTTGTAATTTAACTGTGGCAGCTGTAACACTGAAAGTGGGTCGGCTGAATTGCACATGGAGCAAGCCAGAAGCTTACAGAGGCTTTGACAGACTGTGGGCTACCACTACAGAGCACTGGGATTATCAGGATAGCTACATCTCCTCCTTCATTGTCATCATAGTTAAAAAAAACCCAACCAGCCTACCTAGAGATACTGAACAAACTTGCTTTTTTACACACCTTTAAAAAAAAAGTGTGTGGTGCAGTCTGAGGGTCAGTATCTCTTCTCGTGCTTTGTCCTCAGCTGCTGGTCATCTGCACGAATTAGCACTTCCATGAGCAAAGAAGCCAAGTCCACCTGTGCGGGATGAGTGGACTGGGGCACTCTGTGGGTTTGAACCTCAAGGCTGAGCTCTTGTGGGAATTCGCTGATGTCGAATTCTGCAGATGATTTCTTGGATTCCCCTATCTTCCCCACGAGGTACTTTCATGAAGCATTTTGGGGCACTGTCACACACATGGCTATGACTAAGCAGGGAGTTTAGCATCTGTAGGGAGGGACCAGTGAGAGACTCCCCTAAAAAAGCAGAGCGCTGGCATGCTCATTCGAGCCTTCCCTTAAGAGGAAGTCAGGCCGAAAATTACTTGTATCACAAAAAAATCTAAACCTCCCCTGGTAACACTTAAGCCCATTTCTTCTTATCCAGTTGGTTGTTATCCGGAAGAAGAGACTGATCCCCACCTCACTACAGTCTCCTTTCAAATAGTTGTAGAGAGTGATAAAGTCACCCCTGGGCCTCCTTTTCTCCAGGCTAAACAACCCCAGCTTCCTCAGACATGCTCTGGTCATTCTGTGTTCCTGTACTGTCATCAAATGCCAACTTTGGAAAAGATCTTTAGATTGCAAACAATTTTAGATTGGATATTAGGAAAAATTTCTACACAGAAAGGGTTGTCAAGCATTGGAACAGGCCGCCTAGGGAAGTGATCAAGTCGTCATTCCGGGAGAAATTTAAAAGACATGTGGATGTGGCACTTGGTGGACTTGGTAGTGTTGAGTTAATGGTTGGACTCAATGATTTTACAGGTCTATTCCAACCTAAAAATTCTATAATTATGACCAATTCCAACACAGAAATCTGGAGAAATGTATGACTGCAAGAAAATACTTTCCCATAAAAAATGGTAAAATGCACAGCTTTAGCTACTACAAAAGCAAAAAATAAAGGTACTAAAATTACTAAAAGCCTCTTTGATCAGTAGCAAGGGTTAATGCATTTTTTAGTGAAAAACTGAGGCTGATGATACCAGAAACTGATCAGGAGGTTTTTTCCCCGGTACAACAAGAACTTCAGACTGCTGAGGCAGCTTTGTTTACATGTTCAGTTCAGTCAGCTGATGGCCATTGTCCCATGTGAAGTGAGACACAGATGATTTCTTCCCAGAAAGGGAGTTTGTCCAGCCTTAAGCAGAGTTCCCCTGAGAGAACACTGGTAATGGCAGACAGCATTTACCTAAACATACCTGGTTGCCAAAACAAGATTGTCTCGTTTTCCTTTGCTGCCTTGGCTAAAAGCCAAGTTCATTCTTAAAATCCCTTTTTTTTTTTCTTTTTTTTTAACTCTTCTTCTTTTTTTCCTTTCCATTTTTTTCTTTTTTTTTTTTTTTAAGTTCTAGTGAGCAGTGATTAACAATTCCTGTATTCATGTTGCATTGATGGCAGTGTGATAACTGTGAGCACACCAGTTCTGTCAGTCTGGACATGCAGGTACATATGCTGTGTTCACACCCTGTCATCTGACAGGCCTTCAGGTAGCAGAGATGTTTATCTCCTCAATGAGATTTAATAACTGTGGCACTAAAGCTGTGAGATACCAAGCACTTCCTGCCCACGCACTTCTTTGTCAGATGAAGCCCTAAATCTCCCTGAATGTGTTTTTCTTTGCTAGGAGAATGTTTAGGGTATATTTTAAACCTTTTCTCCTTCGTAGTTGCACAATTCAACTCAGTTGTTTAAATTGCAAAGCTGTTTCTCAGAGACCAAGAATAATAATGTAAAAAGTATAAGGTTAATTTAAGATCTGGTAATGTTCCACCAGTTTCAAACAACTTTTCAGTGTTTCAGATAGGCTCATTTTCAGACACAGTCAGTTATGGCTGGGACATTTGGAGAAGTCAGTTCAGTTTGCAAGTGGTCTCTTCAGCCTTCACTTATCATACTTTTCCTTGGCTTTTTATTCTTATTTTCACTTCTTTTACACCTCTGTTCCTCCTAGCTCTTTCTTCTCTTCTTATATGGTTTTCTCCTCTCCTCTTTTCTTATAAATGTTGTTGGCTGCAGCCACAGCACAAGCAGATCCAAACATTTTCTACCTCAGCCCTGCAGGAATGTGTAGTCTAAGGCCCAAGAGCTGAGTAGGGAGAACGTGAAGGACCGTAGCATCACAGTAGAGCCACCTTTTAGTTATTATCCCAGCCCTGGTGGCTTTGGATTCCTCTAACCACAGGCCTGATCTTCAGAGCCTTTGAAGTCTATTTACAACATGTTTAATAATTTCCACCAGCTGGCCCTAATTGAGACTGTCACTCAAAATTTATGTAACAATTTCATGTATCAAATAACATGGTAAAAAACTCCATCCTAACCAACTTTATTGTTTTTAGACTGATAAATTTTTGTTTTTAATTAACAGGCATTTGTTGTCAGCAGCTTTCCTCTGGAGATTCTCAAAACCCTCCTGGGAATGAGTGTTCAAACCTCCTTTCTCCCCAGCAGACTTGTGCTGAACCACAGTGTTTGAAGGTCACTTTTCACTTCTAGGATTAACAACCTGGAAACAAAGGAGTGCAATTAATGTCCCACATGGTTTAAAAAATAATTGTGAATGGCTTCGAAACCTGACATTTCAACTGGGATGTAGTTGATTGAATAACAACAAAAATGCAACAATCACATGAGGATGTTGCAGTCATATGATTTTTTTGCATAGTCAGTCACAGCTTTGTCTTTGATTTATGCTCTCTTCCCTTTCTACCAGATAATGACGGCTTAGTTTAAACAAGCCTGGTATCCCTAAGGCTATTGCCTTCACCCTTCTCCTTGGTTTGCAGTAAGAAGGAGGGTTAGCTCCAGCCAGGAGGGTGCTGAAGCATGGAGTCTACACATGCAAGATGCACAAGACTGGACATCAGAGCCTGTGTTACTGAGAGAAATGCTGGCTGTGGTGCTCAGGGTAGTGATAGTAACTTACACAGCTAATAGAAAACACTAGAAAAATGGAAGAAACTAAGAACAAACCAAAAAATAAAAAATAATAAGTAGTCAGAGTTCTAAAACTTCCTTCCATTGGGCAATCTTTTAATTCTGTTGACAGTGCCTTGGACTTATGGATTTCCACCTTCCCTCCCCAAAATAAAAATGGTTTAGTGTTGCTCAGCTTGGTGGTTTCTGGCTAGGCAGCGTCTCACTTACAAGTGCTGTACTTTGGGATCACTGAAACTACTACTGAATTCTCTCTTGAGGACTGTATTTGCTTCTGTGCCATGTCATCTCAGCAAAGCTTGTTCTTTGCTGCAAACAGCAGCAAGAAACTTCACAAGGCTGCCAGGGCTGCAACAAAATTCAGCTGCTGCGCTGCCTGCAGAACAACACCTGGGCTGGTGAAGCCCATTGAATCTGAACCATTAGGTGCAGAGTTTGCTAATCTGCATGTATTATGCTGTTCCTCTTGAGCCATTGGTTATACCTCATTACTAGGTTGGGTAGCAAAATCTATTTTTTCTTTATCTCTAAACTCCACAAAGTTTATACAATCAAGTACTTGTCTGTGTGGGGTCATGGCAACTTGCAAGCCAGATATTGACTGGCCATCACCACACCAGGGTTATGATCGCACCTCTAACCATAGCTGCATGGGACATGCATGTACCCACTAAATGTTTAAATAACGTTTTCCTTGACAATCAAGTCTGATCAGGAGCCAAGTCAAGGCATGTGTTTGAATTGGCTGTTCTCCACTTAGTTTGCAGTTGTTGCCCAGCATATGGGGAGAGCCATGTGGTTAAGAAGCAATGGGTTCATCAAATGCAGTGAGCTGTTGCAGTAACACTTGCAAATCAGGCTGGGGCAAGAATTAATTTGGATTTCTGGAAATAAATGTTCTTAATTTAAAAACAAATTAAGTACAAAAATTGATCATAGTGCAAAACTAGTATAAAAATGCCTGTGAGGTAAATGGTGTGGCTCTAAACAGGTCTCTCAGAATTCCCAGGGAATGCTGAAAGCAAAGGGAGTGAGTCATAAGCACATGAGCTGAAAGAAGCTGAAGACAAAATCATGCATCTCTACTTAATTCCATCACATGATGAGTCCCGGGGCCCTTCATTTAATCGGAGAGCAGAGCAGTGGAGAAACTTCATTCTCACTTTGCAGTGGAGACCAGAGGAGTTACCGTACGCAGGCACCGGCCACGCTGCTCCTCTGTGTGCGCTGAGCTGAGCCAGGGTCTCCTCTACCATGAGCGGTGCTCGCCACCACCTCGGATTCCTGCTCCTGGCCAAAGCGGTGCTGTGTGCTGCTGCCACACGTGAGTACTTCCTTCACCCTGTCATCTTTCCCTCCCTGCCTCTGTGGGCTCGACCACCAAAGTCAGTGCAGTAGCAACGGCTGCTCCTTGCACATGTGGTGGCTGCTGGAGCTGTGCCTGGGCACTAGTAGGTGAGAGCTAGCTCCACCTCAGGGTTGCCTGGCTCGGGGTAGAAATGGTGCCTGAGCTGGAGAAATATACTGAGTGAGAACTGTTCAGTTATCTATTCCCTGTGCTCTACAGGTACACAGAGCTGACTGGAGCTAAGCCTTGGCTCTTGTCAACAAATTTCTAACAATATTTCCCGTGCTCAAGCATGGCTGAAAAGGCAGATGCAGGGTGGATTTCTCACAGTTTGCTCAGCTCAGCTGTATCTGGGAGAGGCCAGGTCAGAGACAGTGCTCCCCACTGGGATACTGTGGATCCACTGTGGATCCCCAACCTCAACCTCAGGTAGTCCAGTCAGGGAACTAGATTTGCAAGCCATCATAGGCAGGGACTGGGCTGATCTGCTTCTTTCTGGCCTCTCAATTTTACTCCAGTATTGAGATGACTCCCTGAGCTCAGGGCGGGGAATGTAGAAATGGGATTTTCAGCTCAAATTCCAGAATCTACAGTATGGAAATTGAAGACCTTAAAAGCTGAGCATCCATCTAGCCTTGTACCTGCCTCCAATGAGAAATAGCAGTGGATGTAAAACTGGGCAAGTCAGGCCACTTTGCCAGCTACTGGTAATTTACAGGAGCAGAACCACCTCAGTCAGATGAAGAGTCATTGTATGTAACAGGTTTTACTAGACTTTCTTCCATTCGTTCATGCACTTGCATTTTGATTGCAACCCGTGTAAATTTTTGGGACACACTACAACCTGCCTGCAAGAAATTTCACACCTTAACTGTGCCTAATGTGAAGAAATATCTTTCATGCGTTTAGAACCTGCTGGTTTCATTTGATTCTCCTTAACTTTTTACTCTTAGCTTCTTCCTCTGTACTGTTCATGATTCTGTTTTTATATTCTCCTCTGTCACCTCTTCTCCAGGTTTCAAGACATAGTCTATTTAACTGTTTCTCAGTTGGAAAAAATTCTATCCCTTTGTAGCATCCTCACCACCTTTCTCTGTGTTTTTTTCAGTTCTCTTATACTCTGCTTGAGTCACAGAGAACAGAGCAGCATGCAGTACTCAAGACACGGAAGTATACAATGCTATAATGCTCATATTTGTTCTTTATCTAGCCTTTTCCTAGTTTTTCAACGACCAATGAGCACTGCATTCAAAACTGTAAAGCTACAAGATCTCATCCCTGAGTTTAGAGCTAGTTTAGAGCCCCTCAGTCTCAAAGTAAGGTTACATTTAACTATACTGACTTTCATACAGTTTGATTCTTGAGTCACTGAGTCTCACACAGTCCTCCCCTCTATTACTTTAATGCACTGTCTTCAGCAGATTAAAGAACTTAATTGTTTACCTGTTTTCCAGATTATGAATATTTTAAATTATTTTAACAATTTAGAAAACTGGGCACTTATTCGTAACTTTTGTTTCATATATCCTAATCCATCATTTATCCATCTGAAATCCTTTATTCTTATCCCACAGTAACTTAATTGCTTTATGTGCCTTCAGCAAGGGACCTCATCAAATGCTCTCTGGAACTCAAGCAGACAGTAGCAGGCAGGTCAGCCTTGTGCCCATGCTCTCTGTTTCTCTCAGCAAAACTCAGAATATGTTTGTGGGAAATGCACTCCTTTTACGGCCTATCATATTAATGCATTGTCTGCTAATTCTGTTTTTCACTGCTGCTTCTACCAGTCTCTCCAATTTGAGCCTCAAACATTTTGTAATCCTCTAAATCTTCTCTGGAAGTGTTTTTAAAAACTGTCATCACATTTGCCAATTTTTTTTTCTCAGTCACTGAAGCACTGTTAAGCAAGATGTTGCATGCTACGGTTAATAGCTCATTTATTTCACTCTTGAATAACTTCCATACTTGGGCCACCCTATCTAAACAAATCTGTAATTTTGTTGATTTTTTCTGTAATTGGGTTTTTTGTGCCACACTTCATTTTGAGGGAGGTTCTCTGTCATTGCAAAGAAAAATTCCAGCACAGAAACCTCCTATGTCCTTTGTGGAAATGTAAACCAATGTATTTGACTATCCTTTTATCTTCCCTGAATGCTTCTTTTGTGCCTACATCATCTTTTGGCCCTAGATTTCCTGGCAAGCTTTCCAACTTCCCTTATATTTGAAAAAAAAGAGAAAATTCGTAGTTTTTATGTTTTTGCAAGTTGTTCCTCAAATTCTTTTTGGTCTTGCTTTATTATGTTTCTATACATAACTTTAGAAAGTTTACATTACTGTCTGATGCCAAACATCAGCCTTTATACTTCTAATACACTTTTATCCTCTATATCTGAGTCATCTTTTTACTGCTGCTGTCCTAACACTGGCTTTTGTTCTCTCTTTCATGGCTAATACACTATCACAGGAAATACTGAACTTGTCATCTTTGCTACATTTTTCACCAAAATGAAAACCAGAATGAGAAATAAGAAAGTCAATTGGAGTATAAGATCTTTTCTCCTATGACCACCTCACCAAAATTATTACAGTAATCAGCTCCTTGGAGTGTAACATTATTCTGTCCATTTCAAACTGAATTGCTCTATTATGACCAACATCTGTTCTAGAGTGGTTTTCATTGTTAAAGAAGAAATACATTAAAGTTTCTTTTGCCTTCAAATTCAGCAACTGAAAATCTTAAGTTCCATGTGTTAGAGAAACCAGTGCAGAAGGCTTTCCTCTTTGTCTTGTTCTGAAGCTTGTAAAATGTTTTATATTTGATTGAACTAAACAAAGCACATCAGGGAGGCAAGAAATGCCTAAGGAGCTTGTGATTTAGAAGCAGTGACCACAGTTATTACCAAAGCTGGCCCAGAAAATGAATTCTGAATTCAAGGATTGTTACTGAAAATTCAAAATTAAAAGCATTTATAAAATTAAAAGTGATCCAGATCTTCTTGATGAATTGAGCATTTGGGAAAAAAACAATGATTGAAAAGTTTTGATCTGAGAAAATCAAAATATTTTTACTCATTAAATAATTTTTAGATAAAATCAAAGAGACTGGGAAAAAGAAACTATGAAAAATATGTAGCCATTTAATTCAAATAAGATGACACATTAATTTAATGACCTAAAATGCAATTGAACTTGATAAGCCTTTCTGAAGTGCTTTTATAGTTGCTAATCTGGTTTTTTCCTGAGTAAAGTTTCTGAAGGACAACATTATCAAACTCTTCTTCTGACCAAGACTGAAAACAATACATCATGTGATACAGGTCACTAAGTAAATAACAGTCATGATGTTATGCTTAGCTCACATCAAAATATATTAAATCTGCAGGAAAGACTTGATTCAAGTGATTTAAGTGAGACTGCAGGGAGTTCCTGTAGGGCAAAAGACAGCGGGAGGTTATGTTTCTAAGTGCAAAATCTGTTCTTTTCCTCAAACCTTTCAGTCCTCAAGACTGGGGAGAGTGCTACCATCATCAGCTCAGAGCTGAGATGGCACTGGCCGAGGGATGTCCTTCCTGCCCAGCAGAAATCTCACTGGGTAATAAAACATAATGAGAAAGCAGCTCCTGCCTCTTCTTCAGCACTGTTTTTTTGGTTCTCCCTTGCAATAAAATTAGGAGTCACACACCTCTGAAGACTGTGCTTAAACTGGCTGCACCTGCTCTGGGCCTTTTCCAAAGCTCAGAGAAATTCCAACACAGCCAGTTAGGTTACAGCACACAGGGCCATTCTTGCCCTTCTTACAGGTCTCTGCATTTCCCTTGAAGTCATCAAGAACTTTGTTGTACTGGATCTAAATCTCAGAAGCATTCTGCATCAGCTACCTTTACAAGAAAGCCACGGGAAACAGAAATCCTAACTTCCTTGATGTTGTGACAGAATGGCACACCCAGCAGTCACCTTTCCTGCTTAACACGACAGAGTTCTTTAAAGCCTCCAGGCTCTAATGGAACTCTGCCCATGAACCTACATACGCACATATTTTTATGGCATCCTACAGTGGCTGACGTGTTCCTAGAGGTTACTCGGATATTTACTTTGCTTTTCACTATGTGTTCTTTGCAACAGAAAGAGGAATCCCAGAAGCATGGGAAAAGTTTGAGCCCATCATTTGTAGTAATATGAGAAGAAAGAGGTTATTGATGTTATTTAATATCTGAGCCATTTTTAAGTAAAGGCATGAAGCTAATATGTTATTGTTGTTATATTACAAACACATTGAATTTACTATTCAGCTCTAAATTTCCTTTTCTGGAAATACCAGTTTCTGTTATAATTGGTTCCACCCCTCCCACCCAAACCACTAGCCAACTCACCAGAGGAGCTTCACTGAGCCAAAATTAATTCCTGGCATAACTTACACTAGAGCACAACTCAGACACAGAGTGAATTTATCCCATTAGCCTTTTTACTCATACGTTTGTTACCAAGCAGGTTGTCAGAAATCAAGCAACCTCTATATAGCCAGCCTGACTGTTGCAGGGTTGTGTCAATTAATATAAACAATTACTCTGATATGGTCAAAAGGTTGCAAAACTTTTTATTTTTTCTCTGGAAAGCTTGTAATACTGCAAGTAGGAAAAAAATATCAGTCTGACAGTGGTGGAATTGTCTTTATGTTGATCATAGTTGATGTGTTTATAGCTAAGATGATAAAATGAACTAACTTTCTACTGGTGAAAAGTTTTCTATCAGTACAAGAACATAATTATAATCAGAAGGCCGTTCAGCACAAGAGCAATAACTTTATAGAGTGTTAGGGAAAATGGCATTACATTACATGTTTGGTTTTCTCTCTAGGGTTTCAAGATGTGCTGAGCTATGGAAGTACTTCTGCCACATCCTACAAGAAGCTACAAGGCTGGTCTAGTGATCAAAATATATGGAACGAAAAGCTTTATCCTTTCTGGGAACAAGGAGATCCCAGATGGAAGGACTGCTGGAAAGGTGATTGCACATATGCATTTCAAAGATACTTAAAAAAATGGCCAGGAAATCCACCTCATTGCATGGTGCAAGTGCTTCAGTACATTTTCATAGGGGTAATATCCACTGCTGCAGAGAACAGCAAATTAGAGATGATTGGCTTTGATACCATTCCCAGTAGGTTGTCTGAGGAAGCAGAACAGTGAGCTATTACATAAAATGCTTTCCCGTGACTACTAGTCTCAGATATTAATACTTATTAAGAAGGGCTCTAGGACAGTCCATTGTTTGAAACATGCCCTAGAGGACAGCTAGCTTCAACTGCTACCTCAGTAGGGCACATGGGCTTCAGTTTGACAGCTTTGGCAAAGATCCTGTTTATTATCACCTGGCCTGAGCTGCATCCCTGGGGAGAAACACAAATTTTCTCCTTTGGAATATATTGACTCCTGTGTGTAGAAAACTATTCTTAGCTCTATGAAGGAAATTTATGGCAGACCAATAAGTGATATGGGGGGATATGATGAGTCCCTCTGATTGTTTTAAGTTGGGGTTTCATAAAAGTGCAAGTGACTCAGAAGCAAGAAACCCCTTAGAAGCAGAGTAATCAATGAAGCATTTGTCATGTAAATAGTGCACAGTTGATGGTAGCTTCTGCTCTGATGTATCTGACTATCTTACTGCAGTGAAGACCCATTTTCTTTTCTACAGGTGGAAGGGTGACAGCCAAATTGGATACTGATAGCCCAGCACTGGTAGGATCCAATGTGACCTTTGTTGTCACTCTCCAGTTTCCTAAGTGCCAGAAGGAAGATAATGATGGCAACATAGTATACAAGAGAAACTGTACCCAGGGTAGGTAATGGCAATTTCCCTGCGCTATACACATATCTGCCTGGTGCTGGTGTGAACATATCATGAAGCTTTGAAAGCATCACAGGTGCACCCTATGAACAACAGCCAAGTTGCTTTTGACTCATAACAATACTTGTGCCTACCTAGCCTGTGCCACACATTTCTTTCCTGAGAAGATCACTGTGGTATTTTTCATGTTCTGCCCCACTATCTATAATGACCAGGTAATTTAAGACTGACCATCACCATAAAATTGCCTTCCCCAAACAGTTACATTAATTTGGCTTCCTAACAGAACTACTACTGCTTTTCAGCTCAGGCACAACATTGCACAGTCACACTGTTTTCTTCCAAACTTACAAAGCTGTAAATTTATAATACTGGGATTTTTTTTTTTCAGTTAGGAATTGTAGAATTCAATAACCATATCTGCATCCTGAAAAATCCTCAAGAAAGATTAAATCTGATACTCCCACATTTTAAGAATTAAAAAACAAGCAAAAAGATTCAAAAGTCAAGCAACATTTTCCTCAAAGAATGACCTTCTTTCATCTTATTTACTGTTACATGGAGCAAAAAAACCTATCGTAATTTCAGTGTTTGAAGCTGCTGGATCCAGAATTAAACACGCTGTTGTACCTTTCATGCTCTGAATCCATAAAAGTTCAACAAATTTCTAAATGATTAAAGTAATTTTCATTTCAAGGAATATCAGCAATTTTTTTATCAACCTAAGTTCTAGTTTTTAACTGTCTATTGTTTTGTTAAGAGTTGATATCCATTCTCTACTTAATGTCTACTTTGCTGTTTTGGGGAGGAAACTCTCTGTCTATTATTCAGAAAAGAACTGAAATTCATGTTTAAGTTATTAAACAATATCATAGAAAACTTTTCTGACAAAACAGTCACTTCCTTACAGTGCTTTCACAGCCAGTGTTTCTACTTAAAATTTTAGATCCTGCTTGCCAAATATTCAGGTAGCCCCATTAACTTCAGTGAAACAGTAGCCCCCTGCATACTCGACAGCAAGATTTTGGGCAAGTAATTTAAATTGTGTCTGGCCCGTGAAACAATCAAATTTTTTTAAACTTCTAGATAAAACAACATGAAGATGAAACAATTCAATGTTTATATTAAAACCAAAACAAAGCACAGTCTCAGAAAAAAAATGGATGTCAGTCTAAAAATACTCCACCTTGTTGTTCTGGTGCGATAACTCCTATAACCGGGGGTGCCTGCCTCCTGTTACCTGACTTTCTGCACATTTCTCAGTTGACCAGAACTCATCTTATTTCTACCCTTAGATCCTCCAGCTGCTGAGGATCAGCAAGTCTATGTCTACAACTGGACTGAATGGATTGACAACTGTGACTGGGAAAACTGCACAAGCAATTACAGTCATAATGTATTCCCAGATGGGAGACCTTTCCCTCACTACCCTGGCTGGAGGAGAAGGAACTTTGTCTACGTGTTTCACACATTTGGTTAGTACGACAACAGTGCCTTGGTTTGGGTGATGCTGCAAAGCTTATATTCACTTTGTACACTAACTCATTCATCAAGTATGTTTCAATTAAAGTCCTTTCAAAAGGATTCCATCCTCTTGAGTGGAGATACTGAATTAATTTGCCACTTTCCAGAGAGGCCATCAGATCTTTGGTCTGAAAAGCATGGATTACCAGAAGATTCTCTTTAAATCTATATTCACAGTACTATCACTGAAGAATATTAATTTCCTTTCAGTAGTACTCAAAATCCTTTTCTAGGAAAATGGAAGGTCTGAGCAAGTCAGTCAGATGATTTTTTGACTGTTCACTGACACTTCAGACTCTTAAATTGAAGAGAACATAGCGCTGTATATCATCAGTTTAACGGTGCAGCACTTCTTGCCTCTGGGGAGGTGAGAACTGCCACTGACTGTGTGACACTGGTCTGGTCACAGATGCTGATTTTCAGTGTTTCCTGCTCCTGAGTATGTAATGGTTGGACTATTCCTGCCATTGGCTACATACTAAATCTTGGGTAAATCAGTATTATTGTCAATATTGTCAGAGTATAAGTAATAACGATGTTCCAAATTTTATGTAGAGGTGATAGTATTTATCTACCTGAATCAGGTCTGTTAAAAAGACAAATAAACAAATAAACAAATATACACAAATGGTTCTAGGGTGTGAAAAAAAAGGTATTATATCTTCTGGCTACACTGAAAGCAAACAAAAGATCTCTTAAAATGCCTGACACCATCCACTACATAATCTTAATGACTTACTGTAGCAATTGCTTTGGAAAGATGTAGATGCTTTGGCAAATTTTTCTTGGATTAGTGAATCTGGGACCTCCTTCTGACAACTTTGAAAAAAGACAGAAATAATGGGAGTAAACACATTGTAAAAGTATTCAGTCTTCCAAAAACACCTGCCAGATTACTGGAAGAGAATGCTAAACTATTTGTTTTGATTTAGACAATCCAAGATTCTCAGAGATATTGCCTCTCATAAAACAACTTGTGTCTAGGCTGAAGGGGAAAACATAAGGTTCATGTTCTCTTTCAGGTCAGTATTACCAAACAACAGGACGATCTTCAGCAAAGTTTTCGGTCAACACAGCAAATATCACTCTTGGCAAACACGCGATGGCAGTGTCCATTTACAGGAGAGGGCACTCGGGATACGTTCCAATTGCGAGAGCAAAAGCCATTTACTCTGTAACAGGTGAGTGTGCTGGAATAAGCTGTAATAAAATACTGGGGGTATTTGTTGTTAGATGTCAAAAGAATTCAGCACAAGCATCATCTGACATGAAAAGAGGACATTGGCCCAAGAAAGAATTTTAATATGAAAAGGGAGTCTCTGGTAAACTGTCTTGAGTAGAGCAAGTGACTTTTGTGTCTAGCTCAGTAGTGACACCTCTACTTTGTAATGAAAAATTACTTATTAAAGGAAATGCAATCTTCCACAGATGTCTCTGATTCCCCATTTGTTCCCATACTTTTCTGGGTAGCTGTTTCCTACTGACATTCAGTCATCAGATCATAAATTGAATTAAAGTAGAAGCCCATGTTAAAGATACTAATGTCTCATATTCTGATTGTTGCTGTTCAGGGACTTTGGAGCAATTTGTTGTTTGCAGCCAGGCATCTATGCTTTATTTATTTACTCCTTTTTTTTTCCCCTCCAGACAAAATTCCAATATTTGTGAGTATGTTCCAAAAACATGACCGCAACATCTCAGACTCCATTTTTATCAAAGACTCACCAATTACATTTGATGTGAATATCCATGATCCCAGCTACTATCTTAACAACTCTGCCATTTCCTACAAGTGGAACTTCGGAGATGGAAGTGGCTTATTTGTAGCCAGCAGTTCTACTACATCTCACACTTACACTCTGCAAGGAAACTTCACTCTGAATTTAACTGTCCAAGCCATTATTCCTGTGCCCTGTGGGCCAGTAACACCCACGGCACCACCCCCCACCCCAGCAGGTAAGAATTTAGCAAACAACAGTGGCATTTGTAGCTACACTAAAACTCTAACTTCTGATATTTTAAGTTCATATCTTTAGAAGGTTTACTGTCATCATCAAAGAGCTGCAAGGCTCTGCAAACCCTCCATAACTTGGTTTAGAGACAGAATCAATAGCATAAACTGTTCTGTGACTCTGTGGTAGGGATCAGTTACACATTTAACACATTACGCATCCAGTTCTACCACCACAGTGACAGCATACAGGTGTCTCCAGGTGGACATACAGTACATGTAAATTTGATTGTATAACCCCTACCACACCAGGTCAGGAGATTTTAGCCTTGCATACTCAGGGTCATCTTCTGAAGGAAGATGTAAATTTAAAGTGAGAAAGAGGTACTTCAGAACACCTTTGCAAGTTCCTTTCTGGATTGCATTAAATTCTACCCAAAATTAAACAAGATTGGATCGAACTAGAACAACTTAGTCATATTCAAAAATACGGGATTTCCACATGGCTTTAACCCAAAACAGCTTTTCCACTTTAAATTTATTGACTATCATATTTCAGAACAACTTTCATCATGTTCAGCATTGGTTTATGATCTCAGAGGGTTTTAAGGTTTGCAGAAGGCCTGCAGTTTCAGCTATAATACTACTACTCTGAGATTGTAAATATGGCTATATTTTTCAAATTTCATATTTTTAATATGTGTTTTTACCAAAATGTTGAGTGAGAATCAAAAATGAAAGGAAAGATATAATTTTCACCACTTCCCCTCTTCATTTTTCCACTAGCTGCAAGGTAGAGCAGTTGGAAAATACCAGCTTTTAAAGAAAGCATTTTAAATCTTTTATTGGCCTTTGGATTTCTCATATAGTTGATTTGGGGATTTCAAAGAAGTGTTTAATTATATTACACGTTGTAGTCTCCCTTTTATTTCACAGAGATGGGTGACTAGCAAGGTGGCTTTTAGAGTGAGGCTACCCAGGCCACTCCAGGGTTCTACAGCTGAGCACGTGTGTTTTCTTTAGGGATTATTGCCATGATCCCATACAGATACAAACATGACTGCTCAGCTGCAAACCAAAGTCATTAATGACCTATGGAATGAAGGCAGCTGGAACATATGGCCATGTTCAGAATACCCCTAAGTAGAACTTGTTCCAAAGTTGTCTATCTAATCCTTTTTCCTCAAACAGTAACGACCGGAGCATCTTCTAATTCAGACTCTTCTGCCATTGTTGAGTCAATGGAGGATAATCCTGATGGAGGTTGCCATATTTACAGAAATGGATACTATAGAAGTGGTATCTCTGTCGTAGGTAAGGACATGGTCAACACCTGAACAAAGGAATGGCGCTAACAATGTACAAAAAAGTATGGTAGCAATAGTATTTATTTAGATGATATTTTGTAAATACATGAGACCCACAATAAGATCCTTCTTACAGACATAGTCAAGAGTTTTAAAGATTAACGTAGAGACATCCAACTGGCTGACTTTAGTTTCTTCATGCACTCTGCCAGGACCTAGTGGTAGAGGTTATGGTCCCTTGGTTTCAAACACAGGAGGCTGGGCTTTGTTCTGGATGCCTGCTGATGGCTGACCCCATGCTACATGTGGTGTTTCCAGGCACTTGGGCTGGAAAATGGCTGTTAGGGATGTGCACAGTATCATTTCTCTATATATCATCAGCTTCTGAACCTGCCACACCAGGAGCATATTGGCTGGGGAGGGGGTTTAAATAAGGTTGAACTGACCTTTGAATGCAGAGAAGTCACATGTAGTGGAAAGTGATTTAGTAAAGTAAGAAAGTAAATAATAAAAATGGGGAAAATAAGCAGAGCAGAAAGGAGCAGCCTCACAGGGAAAGCATTGGAAAAGTTTCTCAACTTTCAAACCACTCAAGAGGAGTGCTAAGAGGGAGAAGAGGTTGTGGAAAACAAGACCTGAACTGAGCATCTGCCAAACACTTGAGGTTCAGTACGCACAAACTTCAGAGCTTGTCATGTGTCCTACCGTTGACATGTGTTTCCTCTTCCAGAGGGAATCCTTGAGGTAAATATTATTCAGATGACGAGCATCCAGATGACAGAAAGTCAAGCTGAAAACTCACTGGTTGACTTTGTTGTTACCTGCCAAGGGAGGTAAGTGTGTGAATGAAGTGGTCAGTGTTCTCTCTTTAAAAATAACTAGGTGCTGGAATGCTGTCTGCACTTAGATGCAGCTGTATGAACAAAATTTGGAAACTGCAGTGTTTCTATTTCTTGACTGGAACTAAAGATAATGCAAGCCTCATTTGTAAACTGTGGCAACAGAGGTTACTGCCAGGCACTTAGGATTTAGAGCAAACATTGAGTCTCAGTAAAAATAACAGAACTGGAATTGTTGGAAGAAACAATTCTGTATTTTCCTGGTAAGAAAAGATTTTAGCACCTACGTAAAATGGGAATCAGTTTACTGAAACTGTAAAGAAATCTTTCCTTTTTGGACATGATTTTTTGACACTTAGAGTAAGTGGGCATGTCCAAGCAATTTCTTGGATAGGAAAACATTGCACTAATAGTCCTAGCTCCTATCAGACTATAGTTGAGAGGACTAAGTACAAGAATCACCCTGGTAATACAATTGGAAAACAATTATACTCTCTTAAGCTAGTGTTTTCTTTTTTGACACATGATACTACTTACAAGAATCTGCATTCCTTTCTTAATTATGTGTATTAAAGGTAATGGACTTTATAAGTTGATTTGATAAAGGTAATTTTGTGATCACCATAAAATGTTAAATGATAAGCAGGACAAACAGATAACTATATAGATTGTATATATGCATTCTATATAAAATCCAAATGTACATATATAAATGTATAGGTATGTAAAAAGTATATACAGTATTAATAAAACACTCTTAAATCACCATACTGCCACTGATGTCAACAGGCACCAGCATAAAACTGGTGTACCAGTGAACCGGTCTAACAGGACTCCACAGATGCAATGTGTTCTCTCTTTCCATCCCAGTCTGCCCACAGATGTCTGCACAGTAGTTTCTGACCCCACTTGCCAGGTGTCCAAGAGTGTGGTATGTGACCCCGTCACCATCAGCGATGAATGTTTACTCACTATCAGGAGATCTTTTGAGGAACCTGGAACATACTGTATAAACATCACCTTGGGTGATGACTCAAGTCAAGCCCTTGCCAGCGCACTGATTTCTGTAAATGGAGGTGAGTCCACACAGAGCAGATGTGGGTTGTCTGTGAATAGCTTCTCCCTGTGGTCATTTCACTGCAGGGGAAAGAGCACAGGAATATATATGGGGGTTTTTTTATGCCTGGTGGTCTCAGCTGAGACTGCACCAGCTTGTGTGAGAGTCGATGCAAAGATAAAGAGACAATTATTTCCCTATGGGAATTTTAGGTGTTAGATCTCGGTTGATCTATGTTTATGATCCAATGAGTAAGGTAATTACGCAAACTTTTCAGTACTACAGAGTATGAACAGTTCTTAAGCCATAATGTATTTTTCTGCTGAAAACTCTGTCGGGCAGAAAAGCAGGTGGGGGACATACCGACACATGGAGAAATAGCAGAAACAGAGAGGAATTCAGCTCACTTGATACAGAATCAAAGTCTCCAGCAGAGTTGGCTCCCCTAGGCCCTCTTTGTATCCCATTAACCTTGACCAGGTTTCTATTTCTACATGAGGATAAGATGAAGCAGGTTCTGGAATGATCTGTGTGACATCCATTGACTACAGAGTCTGCCCAGGGTAACTACTTCAGAACAGGAGGTTTATCTTTGTTTGGAGGAGTATCACTGTACCTTGCTCATAGCTATCCAAGCAGTCTTTGACAGAACCAGGTGCTAAACTCAGCCTCAGTCAGAAGTCTAAATGATCATGCTGTCTCTCTGCTTCCACTCCATTGCCCTCCTGACTTCCCATTACAATGTCCTAGTGACTCTTCTGAACTCTTTAATTACTATCAGCCAAGAAACTGACCCTTTGTGGTATTTTTTCACAGTATTTTTGGCTGACTTTACTGAATCTAGGTATAAATTTATCTGTACTCCAACCAGTTCATTATGACTAAGGCCCAATGCCAGAGCTGTAAGTGCATTCTGGCTCTTAAAGATGAAAATAAGCATGCAGAAGGATTTTCCAAAAGTGTATTCACAAAGACCTCCAGCCCAACAAGGCTGGTCTGCCTAGGTCTCCTCCAGAGGGCAAAGCTGAGTTGTCCTTTGGGGCTTCCACTATAATCAAAGCAGATTAGCTTCATCTCCTGGGGTGAAAAAGCACCACCTCCTGCCAGTCACTGACCTCCAATGCTTAATGTATTAGAGCTACTTCAGTCCATACAGCAATGAAGTAAAAATGGGATTTTCTTTAGAAAGTCTATCTCAGTGTAAAACAGGCTAACTTTTAATCATTCTGTTTTCTGAACTCTAGGATCATCATACAGAACAACAGAAGGCGTCTTTATCTTCCTTGGCTTTTTGGCAGTTTTTGCCACCATTGGGGCATTTGTCCTTTACAAGTAAGTTGCTAGTTTCTGTGATTAAAAACAGTTCAAGGAACTGTCAAAACATAAAGTTTAAATCAACAAACCAAGTAACTTAAAGTAGCTGTAGCTACATTTTTGTTTCTTTATCATTGCAGTTCACAAACATTTTGGCAAATATTTAAGAAAATGAGATTATTGGCTTAGGCTACAAAACCATTGGAAAATATGCAGATGTTAAGGGTTTTCATAGAAAATTATGTTCTGTGCCCATAAGCTACTAATACTAGCAGGCCTGGGAACTGCATGTAAGCAGAAAGCAAACTCAAACTGCATGATGTGATTTATATATGCAGAGAAACTGAACAAACAGAAATTTAATTTAGCTCTAAAACTCTTACAAGAAGTGTTTGCAAGTGACTGACAGATTGAGAATTAATCACCAAAATTCTTCATTAAATAATTAACAAATAAACTCTTGGGGGAAAAGGTGGTGGGGATGCAAGACAGTAGTTCACAGAAGCACATGTTACTACAGTATTAGCTTAGTTGTTTCTCATGAGACTTTAAGACTGCACCAAGACTCCTGAGCCAAGTGTGTGCTCACCCTTCACAGTTAGTGGTGAGAAACACGCACCTCCACAGAGCAACAGCTCTCCACCAAGCAAGGGAACCTTCTCTTTAACCAGGCCCTAATCACCACTACTGACCAGCCATTAGATGGGATTGGACAGGGAAGGAGGAGAGAGAACGTATGATGAATAAATGATTAATGCTCTTATGCACTAGTCACATGCTAAATGTGGACTTTCATTTAAATGTCTTTTAGCAACTAACTGTGCACATTCCTTGCAGGAGATACAAGCAATACAAGCCTATTGAGAGAAGTGCAGGACAAACAGAGAAGCAGGAGGGACTCACTGCTTACTTCAGCAGTTTCAAAGCTGTTTTCTTCCCTAATAGCACTGAGAGAAATCCTCTGCTGAAGAGTAAACCAGGCATTGTGTAAACCTTTAGTCTAACACCGACTGTTAGATTAAGAACAGAACTCATATTCAATCGTACTTTAATGGGGCTTTCTTGTTACTAAAAAAAACAGGGAGTAAGGTGAAAGCACATATAGAGGGAATGATAACTTTTGGGGCTTGGTGCAATTAGAAACATTAAAGTAGTCCTTTGTAGAAAACAAGGAAGTAGTTTTAAGCACTTGCTGTTCTTGCTTGTGATCCAGGATAAACTCTTCTGAACAACTAACTGCCCCCCACTCCCACACACTTATCTGGGCTTTCTTACTTCTAAGTTAACAACCTGCAAAATTAATCATATCTATAATTTGGAAGGGGGGAAAAAAAAGGTAAATTTAAAAAAGACAAAAAAATAAAAAAAAAACCCAACAACCAAGCAACTCGTAAACAGTTTTTATTGCTGCTTACTGCCTTAGCAGGATTCATGTCTTTGCTCGAAAGAGAGACATGGGGGGCAGGCACGTGTTATGTCTGTGGAATGAAACGTGCCATGGCCTATTCCCAGGCATTGACACCGAATTGCTGCTGCTGTTACACTGTTCGGGAGGTCCTAGCACAGGCTTGCCCCCGGCAGTCTAGCTCCCCACCAAGCAAACCCTAGATTCTGGGAACCACCAGAAGGGACAGTTCCCCACTGGGAGTTTGGCAGCTGTCACCCTGTTTTGCAGGGTTCAATATCATGGGCGCAGCTCATTAAATTCCAGTTGGCCTCAGGGCCAGAAAACAGGGTTGGACACATTTAGTTTCCCACTGGACAGGGCTACCAGTGCATGAGTCTCACTATAAACTAAACCACAGACACCAGAGCAACAAGATGAGGCCTATCGGCTTGGCTCTCCCTGTCCAAACTTTTACTCTGAGCCCCATGTAAAATCCTGAGATGCAATTGCTGATGCTGTCTTTGTCTCCTTTGTTTCCATTGGTCTTGAGAGACTGGACTGGCACCACCACTCCCCAGAGGGCAGATGTGTGGATATATGCTCTACATACAGGGGTCAGCAGAAGGAGGGGTCTAGCAGGAAGGGGTAGCATTCAACTCCCTTTTCCCCTTCTCTTTTCATTTCTCTCTTTCCTGCTGTAAAGATAGAGCAATTTCTGCTTGCTCCTACATCCCTCTTTGACCACTTAATCAAATAAATGAAAACCCCAATATAAATAAAGCACTATGTTCCAGTTTCTGCTTTTGCGTGATGCAGCTTAGAAAATATAAACTTAAGCAAAACCTTGTTCACTCTAGCTGCAATTCTGTGTTAAAAAAAACTAACTCTGAGGCTTTTCCCAAGTGATTTGGCTTTGTAGCCACACATGGTCACCACAGCATTGTGGCATTTCACAGTGTGAGATCAGCAGCAAACTGCTGAAGGCTTGGTCACCGGATGATGACAAAAGGACAGTATCTTATCTGTAGCAGGGAAAAGGTTGCTAAAGAGCTTTACTGAGATGAGCAAGCAGATAAAAAATGCTTTATAGTTCGTGTTCCATAAAAGCCCTGCTGTTAATAGTAAAGGTTATAACCAAAATAGAGGCTGGCAATGACCTTACACAATCAATTTCTAAACACTGAATTCTTTGAAGATCTATATTTCAAGATAGTTACCTTGTTTACTGTGTCTTGAAACATCTCTGATATATGCTATTTTCAGGCAATATATAAGCATAAACACACTTTCCTACTGTTTTAGCAGATCCATCAAATGCTCATCAGCCTATTCTCTTCTTTTTTTTTTCCCAGGTTTTCCCATTATTTTAATTCTTTTGTGGCCATTTCAGTTATGTTATTAAAAGCAGTGTATTTGCTATTGCTCCATCTTCCTTATAGTTAACATCCTATTGTCTAACCAGAACTGGGCATCTAAGAATATTTTCTGACTTAAACAGAAAACACATTTTCTGCAAAAATTACTGCCTGAATGTTATGTCCTCTGTTATCAGTCAGGCAGGACTGTAATTTGTACTTTTTGCTCTAGCTTGAGGCAGGACAGGGGTTTATTGGAAAGCTTGAGATGACCTGAAATGAAGCATGAAAACATTAAATCTGTCACGTCTTAGGATCAGTGAAGGCTACCACTGACCTAGGCCATATGCAGAAAGCATCTTGTTTCTGCAAAACATTGCATGTTAGGAGCTCAGAGACATCTTAAGCTTTTGCATAGAAAACAGCTTTCGGGCATATGTTAAGAACTTTTTTATTCTTTAACTTAAGTATACAGAATATATTGCATTATCTCCCTTTAAGTATCATTCAGACTACTACAGTTTTATAGTATGATTTTGCATTTTCAGCTGTAACTTCTATTTCATACATCTTTACTTTTATACAATGGAATTTAACTGCTGCACTGACAAATAAACCATCTAATGATTTTAAAGAGTAGACTTTCTTTGTCTCAGAAAGAAATACTCTGAGATAAGCAACTTGATGAGTTGCCCAATTATTGATCAAAACAGTATCTACCTCCAGAAAACACAACTGGATTTGCTTTACCCTTAGTTCACACCTGGTACTACCATGGGTTATCTAGCTGATTTTGCAGTCTCC
This sequence comes from Corapipo altera, assembly GCF_003945725.1. NCBI lineage: Eukaryota > Metazoa > Chordata > Aves > Passeriformes > Pipridae > Corapipo > Corapipo altera. The sequence continues at coordinate 10,790,973 of NW_020884880.1, forward strand.
CTTCAAGTGTACTCAGAGCAATGGCACCAAAAATCTGAGAAGCAAGACTTTCTCAACAACCAGATGACAGCTACGGAACCCAATTTCAGAACAGATCAGGATACAAATGAACTTCATGTCCTTCAAAAGGCAAGAACAGCTGACAAACAACATATTTGTGAATGTCAGCAAATGTTACAAGACAGCTTTCAGGCACCCCCTTTGGAGAAATAACATCAAGAATGACATCAAACATAAATGTACATAATTTTTATAGAAAGAACATCTTTTCAAACATGTCATCAAGAGAAACTGAAATATCAGTTGGGTAACAAGTTTGTTAAAAATTACTTTAAAAACTGAACTATTATTTCAAACCATTTGTTTTGTTTCTCCCCCCTTTTCTTCTGGAACATTTTTATAGCACAAAGACACTCATCAGATGTGGCATTTTTTTCTTACCAAAAGTATTTTCAAGCTGAAACCAAGGCTAAGAACCACCAGTCCCTGAAGGAATCATAGAAGAATCAAACAAAAGTTTGCAAGAGACATCTAGCCACTGTGGCTCATTAGTACAACTGATCACCTCCAGTCTCATACAGCATAGCCAAATTTTCTTTAAAGATAAAGCTTTTATCACTACAAGTCTGTATATTCTCACAGAATCACAGACTTGTTAGGGTTGGAAGGGTCCTCTGGAGATTATCTAGTCCAATCCCACTGCCAAGGCAGGGTCACCTACAGCAGGTTGCACAGGAATGTGTCCAGAGGGTTTTGAATGTCTCCAGAGAGGGAGACTCCACAATCTCCCTGGGCAGCTGTTCCAGTGCTCTGCCATGCTCAACATAAAGACATTCTTCCTAATGTTGAGGTGAAACTTTATGTGTTGTAGTTTATGGCTACTGCTCCTCATCCTGTCGCTGGGCACCACTGAAAAGAGTCTGGCACCAACCATGATTACGTCCTTTAAACCATAATACCATTGTTTTACCATTATACTCAGTGAGAGAGGGAAAAACATTCTGAATGGCAATTCTTTCATTTTACCATACCTGTAAATGCCAGCATCTCCAGGGGAAGGAGGTGCACGGAAACAAGTTTCACCCACATTAAATACAAATGCTCAGACATGCCTACCTAGGTCATAGTTTTTTAGCCCTTGACAACATTCTCCATAGCAAACCAAACACAGTGAGACTACTACCCTGTGCCCATTAACACTGTGTGGGAATTACACAAATGTAAAACACACTTTCCCAAGAAAAATCAAGTTTCAAACCAGCTGCAGCTTTTTAGCCAAAGCCACTGACCTTAAAAGGGGGCACAAGGCCTGGGCTATGTGATTTCAGTTTATATGGCAGTGCCCACATTTTGTATCTGCCCTTTTACAGATGCCCAACAACCTAGCACAGCACAGAGCTGGTTAAAGTGCAGGAATGACTTTCCCTCTCAAATCTAGATACATCAAATCATCCTTGAGTTGCTTGGTCACTTGGTCACTTGGTTTGTTCAAGTGTACCCGTAACCAGCCACCCGTAACTGCTTCCCAACCTGTTACATAACAGGGAGACTGCCAGGGCACATCCCAAAAACACCTCCAGCTTGTCACCACTGCCCCCTCAGAAGTTCCTGTAGGCATCTACAGAGGAGACTGAGGGAGACCTCATTGCAATCTTCAACATCGTCATGAGGGGAAGCAGCAGGGCATGTACCAATCTCTTCATTCTCATGACCAGTGACAGGACTCAAGGAAATGGCATGAAGCTGAGTTGGAGGAGGTTTAGGTTGTGTATCAGGAGAAAGTTTTTCACTCAGAGGGTCGTTGAACACTGAAACAGGTTCCCCAGGGATGTGGTCACAGCACCAAGCCTGTCTGAGTTCAAGGAGTGCCTGGACAATGCTCTCAGGCACATGGTGTGATTCTTGGGGTGTCCCGCACAGGGCCATGAGTTGGACTCAATGATCCTGATGGGTTGCTTCCAACTCAGCATATTCTATGATCCTTTAAAATTTATGCTTGTTCAACCATCCCCTGGCCCATGTTCCCAAGCCGTGGTACCAAACAAACAGCTACCTTCAGGATGTATCCCTAAGGGAACCTGCATCTATTTTCTGTCTCCAGAATCCCGTAGGCCAGGTGCAGCTGAAAACCCAACAGATCAGCTGCACGTGGCAGGGAGGACAATGGAGATCAAAAGGCTGAAAAGCAACCAGCAGTGTGTGCTATAAAACAGATACCCAGACACAATTTCTTGTTGCATGATCCAGGGCTTCGAGGAGGTAGTGAGCCACAGGAACCTTGTCATGTGTCCAAATTCAGGGAGTAGAAAAAAGTGAGTGACGAAGATGTTGAGAGGTCTGAAAATTTCAAAATCCAAATATGGGTTTCATGCAGTGCAGGAAAACATAACACACACACAAGGAAACCTGAAAAAGAAAGGTCCCTTCCCCTTTTACCACCTTGAAGGTCAGACACTCCTCACAGAACACAGAAGAGGAGCACAAGGTGGGGACAGGGAAGGTGAGGATGAACCACTGTCAGCCCCAATGTTCCTTGTCTGCACACCCACACTCCCACCCTGGGACTCTGGCAGGGGGCCAGGAGTGCCCGGGGCTGGGTCTGGCGGGCACCAAACATGACTGGGCTGCATCACAAGCAGTGTGACCAACAGGCTGACGGAGGGGATTCTGCCCCTCTGCTCTGCTCTGGTGAGACCCCACCTGGAGTGCTGCATCCAGCTCTGGGGTCCTCAGCACAGGAAGGGCATCGATCTGTTGGAGTGAGTTCAGAGGAGGGCCACGAAGTTGATCAGAGAGATGGTGCACCTCTCCAATGAGGAAACGTTGAGAGAATCGGGATTGTTCAGCCAGGAAAAGAGAAGGCTTCAAGGTAACCTAATTGTGGCCTTCCAGTATCTGAAGGAAGCCTATAGGAAAAACGGGGCAAGACTATTTACAAAAGCATGTAGTGACAGGACAAGGGGGAATGGTTTCAAACTGAAAAAGAGTAGGTTTAGAAGAGATATTAGGAAAAAATTCTTTACTGTGACGGTGGTGAGGCACTGGAACAGGTTGCCCAGGGAAGTTGTGGATGCCCCACCCCTGAGGTGGGGCCAGGTTGGATGGGGCTCTGAGCAACCCGGTCTAGCTGGGCCTGCCCATGGCAGGGGGGTTGGAAGTAGATGATCTTCAAGGTCCCCTTCCAACCCAAACCACTGTATGATTCCATGACGGGCCGAGCGCCCGCTTCTCGGAGAGCTACCGCTCCGACGAGCGGAGCCGCAAGGCCCCAGGGCCGCCTCTCCGCTGGTGCCGGAGGACACCCGGGCGGCGGTTCGGGGACACCCCGGTTCGGGGACACCCCGGTTCGGGAACACCCCGGGGGCGGTTCGGG
>NW_020884880.1:10794745-10920234 GCF_003945725.1 Corapipo altera
AGAGGGGGCTGCTCGAAGCGCGTGGAATCGCTTCTGCAGCTGCAGGAGGACCCTCGCGGTGCCTAGTGAGGTGGGATCGGCCTCACCTCGGCTGCGACCGCGGGCCTCGGAGTCACGGCATCGGCGCTGGGCCAGCATGGACTCCCTTGCCCTGCGGGAAAATGAGGATTCGGGGCTGGTGCGGATGGAGCCTGTGTGTAGATGCCTACAGGGACTTCTGAGGGGGAGGTGTTTTTGGGATGTGCCCTGGCAGTCTCCCTGTTACGTAACAAGTTGGGAAGCAGTTACGGGTGGCTGTGGTTACGGGTACAAGCCTCGTGTGCACAGAGCTGGTGTGTCCCTGCAGCTGTTCTGCAAACCTTCCCCAGCCTGGATCTGGCCATGCCGGTCAGCGTGGCACACCGTGCCCGGGGTTCTTTAGGCCATTCGCTCTCTAAGGAGACACTGGAGACTTCACATGTGGCTACCAAGCAAATATTTAACTTTTGTAACCACTGCGTCTGGAGGGGCTGTGGCCATCGCTAATTTTCTGCATGTGTGACCACAGCAAAAAGTTGAAAGAATGCATGAGTCCCTGAGCTCAAAGGCTTCCATTTACAGAAATCGGATCCAATTTCAAATCTCCGTTCATGCATATAATTTTATGTAGCTGTTGTTCTTGTGTTTGGTTTTTTCTTTATATTGGGAAATATGAAGTTTGGCTCTGTGCTGATGCTCCATCTGCACTAATGTTCGCTTTATAGTGGTAGACTTGCATTGCTGACAGATTCAAATTATGTCTTAAGTGTGCACACAAATTGCATCTCCCTAATTAGGACAAATTGTAAATAAACTGATTTCTTGGTGTGAACACAAGGTAGTTGCACAGATTTAATGGTTTCTAAGCTGGCTTGCTTAAACTGTTGAAGGACTAAAGCATTGTCTACAATATCATAATCCTCTGCAGCAGAACAGGCTAGGGAAAAAGAAAAAAAGTGGCTTTACTCCATGTGCAGATAAAAAATATCTTCACACTGCATCATGTCAGCTCCATTTTCCGTATATTGATTTCACCTGCTTAAAGCTCTAGAATAATTTCATCACCATGTATTATCACAGGTCTGTTGAAAAGCATTGTTTTGAAATATTTTCAGTTTTGTCTGTTGAATTACTTAGGTTTCATTCATCTTAATTGACAAGTGTCTGATGATATCATTGACTTGTAGATGCTAACTACAAGAAGTAAGTTAGCAAACATCAGAGTTTCATTTAGGTAACTTATATGTAGTGATAAAGTGTTGTTTACCAGAACACTGCTTAGTTCTCAGCTTTGATGATTTTAAAGACGTTTTTGAAAAATGTGCAGATCATATTGCATTGTCAGTATCAAACCAAACTTCATAATCAGTGACTAGCTTAGGCTATAATTCAGTTAATTGCTATTTTATGGCTTCTTAAATGGTTGATTTTTGCAATTAAAAAGATAAATTGCCACTGTGTTATTTTTTCCATCTGCTCCCAGATACTGTTCTTCAAAAATTCAACATTGACTTTGTTGTAGCACTGCTGAGGCAAGAAAATGCTAAAGACATCTGTGTCATCCAGCCACCTCCAGAAATAAAATACTGTGATTATTTTATAATTGTGAGTGGATCTTCAACACGGCATCTCCATGCAATGGCACATTACATGCTGAAGATGGTAAGACAGTTTTTGCTGCTCTCCCTGAGTTTTGGAGAATGGTTTTAAATGTTGTGAAAGGAATTTCCTCAGGTTTGCATGTATAAGGTTGTACCAGGTAAGATGAACCTGATTACATTATATCATTTAGTCCTGAATACATCTAGCAACTAACTATGCTTTTTTGCTTTAGCAGCACTACACAAAATATAGGTAATATGTTTTAAAAACAGACCTCACTGGATGTAGAACAGTGATGACATCAGCAGGACAGGACAGGAGTGATGTGAAATGGTGATGATGACCTGTATCCACTTTTATCTTTGTCCAGCAAGCGTCATAGCTGTTCCCAGTCATTCATAATACTTACTTTGACTGTTCTCAAACCCTAATCCCTAAAAGTTCCAGATTCTCAGGTATATTGTAAGGCTGGGAAAAAGATGGCATCCTGAGAGGCACAGGATCCCCTCCTGGGCTTAATAAAGCAAACTACTGTTTAATATTCACCCTGCTGTGCATGAGGAGGAGGAAAGGAAGCGCAGTGTTAGCCATCCTTGCATAGAAATCCTGCGCTGTTAGACTTTGGTGGAATGTGAGCTTTTCAGTATAGAAATAGAAGTCAATAAAAATACATGTAGAGCTTAGGGATGAGGACCAGACTCAGGGGAGGGGAAACTTCATGGCCAGAAAAGAACCATCTGACTTTAAAAAGCGCAGTGTGAGGAGTATAACCAGTCCCCATCTCAGTCAGCTCTCTGGATTAAGCCTGGAGTTTGCCTTCTCTTCACCCACTTTCTTTCCCTTCCTGACCCCATTTTTCCTTTGGTTCTTGGTTTTACATTCTTCCTTCCAGTCCCACTGGTTTCAGCTGTGAGACTTGAGGTGGGGACAAAAAAGGGAGAGATGGTTTTGCTTTTCAGTGTATTTCTGAACAGGTTAGGAGAGTTTCTTTTGTTCTTTGAAGGAATTGATGCATCTTTGCAAACCAAATTTTTGCCTTAAGCTGGAAGTTGCATTAATGTGATTTGAATGTACTAAATCTAAGTGCTTTATATATATATACTGTTGTTTGCATAACTTGCAACGACTTAAATCAACAGCTTTCCATCTCCTCCAGACCAGGAGATATCAATGAGTACTGCCCACCCTGCAAAAACATGGCTGTGCTTCATAGCTGCACCCTCTGGTGGCTGTAAAAGCTGCGATTTTGTAAAGGCAGAGCCCCTGGGGAGAGAAGGTGTCCCAGGAAACCAGGAAGCCTGACCAAGTATATGGGAGTGGCTGAGCTGTCTCACACTGAAAGTTTTCTAGGTGCTCAGGAGTACTGCCAGGCAGCTGGCGAGCTTTACCATTACCGTACCTAAAAGCTTATGTCAGTGCATGATTTAGTCACAATAAAACACAGAAGTGCTCAGGTGTAGCATGAGATCTTCCTGCTTTGTTTCCAGTAGCTTGAAAAAATGGCGAAGTCCCAACTACTGCTTACTCATTCCTATCTGGTTTCGTGTTAGAGGAAGAAGCTAACACTTGGCTTTGTTATAATCTGTTCACCTTACACAGCCTCTAAAGACGGGGCTTGGAAACTTGTAGCAGAGATCAGCCTTTGCAGGCTGATGGTAGCTGATGGCAGTGCACACAGGGCTTTTAGCATTTTAAGCCGACTTTCAGAGAGTCTTCCGATAATTACCTGCTTTTGAAGATGTCTCACAAGCCATCTCTTAAAGATAGGAAGGTAGAACTAGTTCTGAGTTACATTTTGAAAGTAACTCAGAATTAGTAGATTTTAAAAGTTTTCCTGCTGGTTTTCAAAAGGTCATTATCTGGCAGCCAGCGTTGTGTGGAACAACCAGGAACAGTTGCATTTGGTGATAATTGCATTCCCAGTGAAGTGGGACTCATTTCTTAGCCAGCTATGCTAGTATATGCTATTTTGTGTTTTGCCTGCATGGCAGAAAGGACTGTTAGAGCCCTTTCTGTTGATGCTTCTTGTAGAGAAACAAGTAGGTTATGGGCAGATCCAAAAGTGACCATGTTTAAGCTTCTAGTTGTCAAATTTCCTCATCTCTGGTGGGTGGTTGGATTCTTCATGTACTGGGTGGGGAGAGCTAAGCCTCTCAAGCTAGCATTTACAAAAGCCACCCTGTGATGCAAAGGGAACTACCCACTTTCCCTATCTGAGTGTGTGTTTGGAGCTGCCCCCTCGCCTCTCCCACAGCAGTTCATAGCTTGGAAACCTGTGTGCCTGTCATGCTTTTCCCCAGCTTACAGTGAGTGGTGAGTGCGTGCACTCCAGAAACAGGAGGCTTGCTTGAATGCCTTCCTCATGGCAGGGGGTGAAACTTTTTCACCACACTCCCCTCTGAGAAGAGGATAAGCTTCCATTTCTGCATTCTTAACTAGCCAGTGTAAAACACCAATGAAAGGTATTGAAAAGGAAATAAAACTTGGTGGTAGTGGCAGTTCTAGGGACCCAGTAACTGAAAGAGTGCTGTAACGCTGAGTAGTTGTATTCAGTATTCATCTCAATAAAATATGGATAACCTACAAAACTCGTGGATAACTGTATGGGAATTCAGAGCATTAGGTTCCAGGTTTGATACTAAATCCCATTGGGAAATCTCTACTTATTTTCCAGTACTGCAAGTGTATATTCTTTTTTTTGTTCAGACTCCAGAACCAACATGAAGTAACCTAACCCATTTAAGCTTTAAAGCAACTCAGCAAAATCTAGCTTCTCTGTTAAGTTTGAGTGCTTTTAAATAAATGCAAAGTGCTTAATTTCCTGCCATTACCTTTTTTTTTTAGTACAAGCATCTCAAAGAAGAAAGTGATCCTCATACTCAGATTGAAGGAAAAGAGACAGATGACTGGCTGTGCATTGATTTTGGTAAATATTTGTGAATCTGACAAGTACAAAGTTCTGCATGAGCTCCTTGTTGACAGAAGCATCTCACCATGAACCCTGGTTGCTATGGAGAATTCGCAATACTTTCCTGTTTTGGAATTCCAGTTGTTGCTTGAACTCATTGAGATATTAAATGGTTGTTCATTAAAGATCTTTGGCACTGAGGAAAAAAAAGCAGTAACTACTCTTTAGTGGCTAAAACACGTTTTAATAAATTGAAGATAACAGTAGTGGGAAAAAAAAAGCTACTTTTGTCAATATTCTGTTTTCTACAACCGCTCTTTGGTTAAGTGGGTGCTTGCTGTATACTGCCTTAGTAGTGAACTATTAAACGGACTTTTTCACTGTCCAGGTCATACCATGACATGGGGTAAAACATCAGTCCTAAGAAACTGAGTGTAATTCTTTATTCTTTAAGTGTGAAACTCTACACAAATATAAAAGACTGCATTCAAAAAGCATTTCTCCTTCACTGCTAATTCTAGAATATCACCCTCCAACTTGGTGTTTTGGCCTAAAAGAGAGGATAGATGAGTGAGGAACACTGCAGCCAGTGATATTAAGCCTTGGTTACTCTAACTGTCATAATACTTGCCTGTAATAACTGAAAACCAGTTAAAATTTAAGGACATAGAAAAGAGTGCATTAGACAAACACTGGAATAAACATTCTCTACTGTTGCTTGCACAGAATGGAAATATCTAAGAAAAACTTACCAAAGTTTGGACCTATTTCATTATAAAAACCACTTGAGAAGTGTGAACAACACAACTAAGAAAAATTACTTGGCTATAGCTGGATGTTGTTGGTAATAAAAGAAAGCTGAAAATCCATCTGTCACCTTGCAGGACTCTTTGAAGTAAAATTCCTTTTGACTTATTTTCTTCTGTCCTGCAGAAGTCATAACTTCTTTGGTCTGGAGTCTTGTGATAGTGTCTTATTGTGAAGTATTGTGCCTCATTTTTGTGACTGTAGTCTTGGAGTCTTTTGAAGGACTGACCAATTCCTAACACTGTTTAAGAACTGGAAGCAGCAATTTAAGAAGATACCTCTATGAGCTGACCTATTATACTGAGCCAGAATAGGGGTGGAAGACTCGAACTCTTTGCACAGCTGAAGGTGTAGTAGTGCTTTACAGTTCACATTAATTTATTGCAAATTTCTGTTCTGCACAGGTAACATTGTGGTGCATTTCATGCTGCCAGAGGCACGAGAGGTTTATGAATTGGAGAAGCTGTGGACTCTCGGTTCCTACGATGACCAGTTAACACAGATGACTCCGCAGTCCCTGCCAGAAGACTTTATATTTGGACTGACTGCTAACAGCAGTGATCATCTTGAGACAAGAACTTAATGCAGCTACTGTGTGGAAAGAGAATGAGTGTGCCTTCACAGACCAGAGAGAAGCTTGGGAACTGACTGAGCAGTCAGTACAGTTATCAGTACTAAACAGTGTATTTATTGGATGTGCCTAAGCAAAGTTCTTAACAAACTAAAAAAGTGATCAGAATCATAGAATCATCAAGGTTGGAAAAGACCTTTAAGATAAAGTCCAACCATAAAATGTCAAAGAAGCAATTCTATCAGAGCTTCCTGGGGGAGCTACTGTCCCAGTGGAGTTTGCAGTGAGAAGAGTGGGCCAAAGAGAGCTGCTCAAGCTACTTACCCTGAAACTCATGCTCATTCTCTGAAGTAATTGTTTTTTTAGTATCTTTGAAAGACTTGCTTGTAGTGGCAGTGCAAAACAGATTTGAGTGCTGCAAGGAAAAACTGAAATAGTACAGTTGAGATGACGCTTCTTGTGTTAAGCTGTTTGCTTCTGGTCACAATAAAGCAAGTCATGGTCTGAGTTGAAGGGGGACAGAAAACAGACTGGTGTTACTGAGAACATAAAAGCCAAGAGCAGCAGTGACAAATAAATGTGCTTTGAGTTAACAGAACAGTAAGTCAGTTTTTTGGCCAAGGCCAATCTGTTTTTAATAATAATAAAAACCCCAAACTGAAGTGCTTCAATTAGTTGTCTTCAGTTAAAACATTCAGGTCAGTCAGCATGTGCAGTTGGCTCCTCCTCTAGCTTTTCTCTCACCTACTTTCTGGAAAGGGTCACTGAGACACACTCTGGCAGTATAAACCTTCAGCTCTTCGAAGTGGGAAAAAAATAGTTCTATAGGAAGCCCTTGGTCACTGAGCATTACATACTGCAGATGTTGGGCACTCTCCGAAGTTATCACACAGCTTGTTCTTAATCTGACTGCTGCATGCTCTGCTAACCAGTTAAGACCTTCAGGGTGTTAAGCTTGTCTATGTAACACACTCCACTACAGGACAGAGTTTTCATCACTGGATTAGGATCTCTTCCTTCTGGAGAAATTTGCATTGCTATGCATCAGGAAGCAGAAACAGGAGATTCTGAGAGTAATCACCTTTTTCACTCCATAGCACCACACATTACTTCAAGCACTGCATAGTAATTGCTCTTTGTAATGCTCAAAGCGAGCCTGGTCATTGTGCTTATAGCTGTGGTGTTTAGGAGGATGTGTGTGTGTATTTAATTTAAAACAAACAAACAAACAACTTCTCCCTCTATTTCACATCATTTTCTTGCTCTGCCTAGCCTCTCTTCTTTCAGGAATGACTGCCCCCAAGTTCACCTGCTCTTTGATACAAGGTAGCAGATAGTTCTGCAGTTAAGCAAAGGGCATTTATAAAATATAGTTAAACTATACAGATAAAACATCTTTGCCCACAAAACAAACATATTAGTGTTAAGTCTGAGTGCAGAGAAGGACTTTCGAAATGCTTCATGATAACTTTTCAAAAGTAATCATATGGGGGAAAGATAACCTTGGCTGTCTTACAGCCTGATGGGTTCTAAATCAGGCATTTCCTCCTAGGAGTGATGTGTAGGAGTAAGTGACTCATTCCCTGAAACAATTTGCCTTTTACTGCTGCTGAAGATCAGTAATACTAGATGGATAGAGGCAGGTTTAGCAAACATTAAACCATTATATGAACCCACATTTAGTAACCAGAACCACATAGAGTATCCTGTCTCCAAGAGCACAGTAGCAAAAGGAGCACCCAGAAAAAAAACATTAAGAGATAGGGAACAGCTTTCATGGTAACAGGTTAGGACTCTTAAAGGTGAAAAGGGGTAATAGTCTGTAAGACAAGACAAAAAAAAAAATTAACAAAGGAGACAAAAAAAACTCCAGTAAAATAAAAAAAGTGTAACTGACTTTACTGCTAAAGCATAATGTAAAAAGGAGTTCTATGGAACATCCACTGCTTGCTATTAAACAATCAGAACTACCAGCCCAGGAAAAGAACTTTGTCCTTAGCCATTTAACAGAAGCATTGACAGTACGTGCTGAGCTACTGCAACACCTCAGACAGGTTACTTGCTTGCCTTGGTGAGACTTTGGCCTGATACTGTTAAAAGCTGGGGACTTACAAATTAACCAAGACAGTCTGGATGACCAGTAGTGTGCAACATTAAACCCCTTTTGGAAAGAAAACTTTTGGAGAGTTAGTTCAATGGATCGGGTGATTTCTGTGTAAAATAAAAATAATTGAGCAGCTCGTGCAATGAGTCTACAGATTCATCGTTCAGTCCTCCCGTACAGAGAGGTACATGCAAGTTTGGCTCTGTGCAGGATCCTTTGATGATGAATGAACAGGGGAAACCATTGAAGTGGAACTTTTGTCGTCGTTTCACTGATTTCCTGCACTGCATTTGAGTAACTTCATTTTCAAGCACTGTTTGTGTCCGTCAGTTGAGCTAACATCTCTGTTACAGCCCAGCTTGAGTGCTTTCTCCACAATTTTTCATGTTTGTTTAAAAATCCTACACCCTAATGCCACATCAAGCCCAGGCTGTCTTGCACAGCACACATGCTTCATTTAATGGAAAGTATTACAAAGAGCGCATGCCTTGGAAATTGCAGCTTAGGAATAAAAGCTCTGGAAGGTTAGAAGCAAATAAAAATGTCATGATTAAGCAAATGCTTAAAAAAGTCAGGAGTTGAGCTGTCACAAATTCACCCACAGTACAGAGCAAGGCCTAACTTTATACGTTGCTCAAATGGCAGGATGCTGGTTCTGAGAAGATAGCTTGGAAAAATATATATCAGCATGGAAAAATGAGCTTAGGGTGCCCTGTGAAATACAATACTCTACACAGTGTCTTCTACAGACATAATTTCTTCAATTCCCTCTTTCTGCTGGTTGGACCCAGGAAATGAGCTGTGAAGACAAGCTGTGAAGACTGCAAGAGTTTGGAAAACGAGTTGGGTTTTCCACTTCTCTTCAGAAAGATACAGAATTGTGTAATTCATGATGTTCCTTCATTCCCCAACCCCTCCATCTCACTCTGAAACGTTCAGTTAAATATCTAGTCTCATTTCTATTCCAAATAATGTTAACAAGGATCTAAATGTATTGCCATACCACCTCACAGGCAAGTGGTGTGTGTTTGGGTGGTCATGGCTGGAGTGAGATACAGGTTGCCAGCACATTGGCTTGCTAGTGTGACTGGTTCTGCCTATCCAGCCTCCTAGGGCCATGTTCATTACACAGCTTCATCACACCAAAACCACCACAGTAAAGACTGGGTAGAAAACTGCCAAAAAAAAAATTAATGCATTTCAGATCTCACTTCAAACCTGGTAAAGATTCCTTCACATTTGCCCTGGGACAGGACTGTTGAGTTCACATCCGTTCCACAGCAGGTCAACCTAAGAGAGCTGTGCAAGACAAAGCCTGAACTATAGGTTCTACTACAGACTGTATGGCATTGTTAGATGGAAGGGAGAAGATGAATTATAAGCCACAGAAGTCACTGCTTGTGTTGGGAAGTGCAGACATTATAACGTGGTTGTCCTAGCAGCTATGGAATACCTGTAGGTGACAATTCATCCTTATCCAGTTGTTATTGTGGACAGAAAACAACTTGATCAAAGCACCGTAAATATTTAGAACAGTCTGTTCCTATGCCTCATTAATTTAAAAAAACACCACACAACTTTATCTGATGATAGGAGTTAAACTCTTTATTCCATTCAGAGGCATCTGGCAAGTAGAGCTGCATTGGGGGGCACATTACAGATGAAAAATGATCCATACCTTGTGGATATTGAAATCATTTACAGCATTTACTTTCTAGCTATTCCCAAATACTCCAAATTACCAAGTCTCAATTGAAAAGAAAAACATGAATTACCATAGTAAGTCTAGAAATTTAAGAGAGATGACAGTATTTAAATCAGCAGATGTAAATGCAGTGCCTATCTGTAAAGTAATTTTTTATGGAAAATAATGAAGTCAAATCCTTCTCAAATGTTAAGAAAGGAACATCAGACTGACTTAAGCCTCAACAAAATTTAAAATGCTATGTACTTTTCATACTTCAGTAATTTTAAATTCATTGTAAGAAAAAAAATTATCCTAAAGGCTAGATGAAGGTCACTGTCAAAAAAGGAAAAGAAACTCATTTTTCTTTGCTAAAACTACAACATAAGTTTGTGGTTTTTAAACCAATTAGTAAAGAAGAGATGCAGGAAAAACACTTCAGACCATTTTCAAAATTACCTAATCTGTACAACAATGATCTTTGGGAAAATTATCTAGTCTATGTAGTAATGCCTCTATCTCAACATGAACCTAAGAGGTAGATAACAAAATGATGAAACAAATGTTTTTTGCTCGCTGTGCCCCTCAAATCAGTGCAGCATGGTGATTCTGATCATCTCATGCACAAAAAAACATCACAAAAAAGGTTCAGAGGTAATAGCATGGCTCTGTCGACCACACACACACAGGCGCGCACGCGCACACACACACACACAGCAGTCTTTATGCACCATGTGTTGCCACATTTTTTTTTTCTTAAACTGAGGTAGACTGAAGTTTATTGTAGAAACTTGAATGTGTCACTATTACCACAATCATCATTCAAATTACATTTGGAAATTATAAAATTTGGTAACTTTCCTGTTATCCCTGCCTTTTGACATTTTTTGTTCTTCTCTAATGGTTGGTTGCAGAACGTGCATAAATCCTGCTGCATCTATTATAAGCCAGGCTAGAGAGGTTGTTGTTTTGTTTTCTTGTAATCATTTTTAAAACCTTCAAAGTGGCTTAGTGTGGCCCATAACAGCGGCTGGATATGTAAACTTAGCCTTTCATTATCTTTCAATGTGATCAAACACTGTTTGACCTTCCCCCATCGTGGTAACTGAAAGCAGTATGATGTGATCTGCAGACAGCAGAGACCATCCTGGCCTCAAATATGCTCTAGCAGATCAAGTGTTCTATCAAACTGAAGATGAAGCTTGCTCTTTGAACAAAATGGCAAAGTCCAAATGGGCTGCAAATGGTTAAATGTAGCATTATTAGGTAGTGATGGTCAAAGGCACAAAGGGTTCATGCATTCAATCAAGTAGCACAAAAAAAAAATTCAGCCTCTTCCAGCCTTCTAAATTTTTCCCCCAACCCCAGCCTCTTGCCATCACTTCCTTGTCCTGTTCCCAAAAAAGTACCGTCACAAACTTTTTCATCCCATCTTAAAAGAAAACTAAACGGCATTGCTGCTATCAGAATGTTGGCATCATTCACTATCTTTTGAACATTCACTGAATTTTTTTTTTAAACAAATGATGGTGTTGAAGCCCTCAGGAAATCTGAGGCTGTGTTTTTTTTACCCACCTTACTCCCATCAGCCAGCAGCTAGAAGTGCTCTACTATATTTTTCCCCGATAAGTCTGTAGTACTCCTGGCTGGTGGCTGATCAAATTTTAATTTTTTTTAAAAAAATAAAATGCTCAAGAACTATTAGCTTTATAAAGTATACAAAATACCAAAAAAAAAAAAGCAAAAAAGGAACAATTTCTCATTGAGGTACTAAATGCCTGAGGTAGTTTAGTAAAATGCATATTTATCTTTTTATGCCCTGGCCAACACCATTCAACACTTCCCTTAGGTTATTCATGGCAGTGTTATGTAAAAATGCAACCAAATTATTTTTAAAAAATGCCACTTGTTTCAACATTGGGACTAACACTTAAACTCTTGTCAATACCCTTGCTCTAACCCAAGCCCACCCACAATCCCACCCTCCAAATGTGTTTCTTCTTTTACAACTGGACCTATAAGAGCAATGCCTTTTCTTTTTTTTTTTTTGTTGGTTTTTTCTTTTCTTTTTTTTTTTTAACCAGTGAACTCAGAAGAGAAAGCTTCATTAAACCAAGTTCTAAAATTGTTGGGGAATAATAAGAACAATAAAAAAGACTAACGAGTTTATGTTAAATTGTGAGAATAGAACAAAAGGGAAGTGAAGGGGTCCTTATTTTAAAGCTGGGTTTCAAAAGTTTGAGAGAGCCTAAAGAATACATTCTCAGAGACAGCGTTCAACGGTTGCCTGGTCCTCGAACAGGTGATTGGCTTGGTGGATCTTCTGCATAACTTCAACAGGTGCTCACCACCCGTCTCTCTGTCGCACAGTCTGTCTTTGGTCTGGCATCTGTCTCTGATGGGCCATTTCCTAAACCTTTATTTTCGTCTTGGCTGAGGCTGTCCGCTTTGCAATGTTTTTTGCTGTTGCTGCTGCCTTCTTACCTGAGCCAGTATTTCCTGAATTTTTCTCTGAGCAAGCTGAAGGACACAAAGAAGAAAAAACAGCCCATCATGATGCCATGCTGCAGTGACTGCTGTTTACAACCAACAACAGATGCTACTGGGATTAAGAAAATATGGAATGACCAATAATTACTTGTTAGTTAAAATACACTTGGGTTAGTCCTGATGTACAACTTAAAATTTAATTCTTCTTTTTCCACCTACCACAACTACCTGCCATGGTCAATTTTCACATCTGTAATATAGAAAGCATGAGCATAGGAAGATAACTACCCATGTTAAGATTGAATCTACAGGCTACCTTCATTTTACTCCTCTGGAGATATTAATGTTTTATAAGAACCACTGTTTTAATAGTGTACAAATTTTTTATACACCAGGGAATCCAGAAGGTCAGACTTACATGATTTCCCAGCCCCCTCCCATCCCATCTCCTTTCTGAACTACAAGTCACCTGTAGCAAAATATCAAAAGGAATTGGTCTGAGTTAAGACTTATGTGTAGGAGGGAATCTTATGATCCTTTTCTTTATGACAGTAAATCAACAGATTGGGCAATGTAGACAAATTGCATATCTGGGGGCAGTTCTTGCCAAATACCATGATATCACCTGTGTCTTAATTCTTTCTGAATTTCAGTCCAATCACAACTTGGGTTTTCTTTTGCTTTGAAAGTTTTAGCAGTGCCAGAGCCAACATATATTGACAGAAGAATTTAAAGAGATTATTTTACATATGTAACCATGCAGTATTATTATAAATCTCTCATAGGCACGAGTAAAGTTTATTGCAGCAAGACAAGCAGAGGAGCGTGGCAAGCAGTGCTTTCTGTATCCCAAGTAAAAATCTTCCGCCCCTTGGTTCCTTCCAAAATCTTCCACCACATGGTTATAAAAGAAAGAACATGGAAACATCAAGCTAATACAGAAGATCATTTCAGTCCTCCTACCTGGCATGCATAGAAGTGACCAGTTATTTTCACAACCACCTGATCATTTTCATCAGGTGTCTGGTCACGAGGGACTACAACTTCTGCACTTGTCAAGTTTTGAAGCTCATTTACCTATAAATAGAGACTAGAAGTCAGAAAGTCTTAAACTAACAAATATTCCACAACAATCAAGCCTCAAAGATACTGCCCACGAAACATCTTCCTCTTAAGTTACACTTAAAAAACACCCCTCACTAACACAAAGCATCTTTATGCAGCAGTGTGCATTCTGCAAGATGAGCCTCTTTTGTCTCTTACCATAAATTAGCACCAAGTTCTCTGGATTTGTAGAAGTGTTTTAAAGACTAAATACAACACACAGAAGGTGTTAAATACATGACTTAAAAAAAGCAAATAGATGCCACAGTGTTTACAGTTGAGTTTAAAAGTGTAAGGTCAAAAAACTCATATAATGTAGGGAAGAAGAAAAATGCCAAAGTATTTATATGCTTTGCTTCGAAAAACCTCCACAAGATGGAGAAATTCAAACAGAACAATGAGAAGTTCTATTTGTTCAAATTATTTTCAGTAGCTTATTGGCTTCTATAGTGTTAAGTACAGGTAAGGTTAAAGCCTTTGTCCCATTTACACTCATTTTATTTTAGAAATGCACAGCATTATTTTATTAAAAATGTTTTAGATGAACAGCTTCTCAGATGTGTTTGTCCTTAAACCTCTTACCACTGCAAGTAATGGAAGCGGCCACATTGCCTTCTGACATTGAACTTAAAGACCTCATTGTACTCAAGGTTGGACACACAAGACTGAACCATCTCTTTGCAAATATCATCTAGCTCCTGACTAATGACCATATGAAAATACTAGAGCACCAGCACCTTTTCAGGAGCGAAAAATCTCAGTGACGTTATTTTATACAATAAACTAAGCTTTAGAAATTCCATCAATTAAACTGAAACAAAAGTAGATGCAAGGTTTTTTGTACTACTGAGGTCTGAACATGTCTTAATTTCCTACCACTTGTTTAGAAATTATGTTTTCACTCAGTTTTGGACAGCAAAATCTGGCACATAAGCCAAGGTTCACAAAAGCAGATCTTGAGTGGGAACATATTTATTCTAAATGGAAGAACTACATTTCTACTAATAAAAGCCCTGCAGATCTGACTGGGGCTATCGATTTTTGTTAGACTATTTCTTTTTTTCCCCACCTTTTTTTAGATAAAAGAAATCATTCTGAGATTGGCTTCTTTTGAATCCACACTAGAAGAAAGGAAAGCCTAACAAGTACAGCTACGGAAATAGCTCCTGCTTTAATGTAATGTCAAAGGATTCACTAAAAGTTTAAGCCTTATGTGTGTGTATATATATATGTGTGTGTATGTGTACACTGAAGTAAGAAGTGTAACTGAGCAACATTAAAAGTTTTATTTCAGCTACTTACTGTTTTGCCTCCTTTACCAATAACTCTACCAGCAGCATAGGATGGCACTTTTATATGAGCCTCAAGTTTCACTTCTTCTTTAGGTCCAAAGAAATTTTCTTCTTTAAGTTTTCCATAGATTCTCCCTTGAGCCTGCAAAAATGCTTTCAGTTAGAGAATGTGCTTATTGGGATCTAGTTAACTTCAAGAAATTCCACAGAAAGGAGAATTCTCAGTACGCAATCCTGACACAGTGTTTTCCCTAATAAATACATTATTTTTCTAAAAGAAGTTATTGTACCAAACTAGGAAGCACCACTGTCCAGCTTTAAAGATTGCATGACAGACCAGGGAATCAAACAACACTTTAAAAGGAATCATTATTCTGCTATTCAGTAGAAATATTGCTTTTAAAAGAAACTATTGCATTTCTGTAGAGGTAAAGAGCAGTAGAGAGAGCAACTGTCTGGCTGAAGCTTTTTTTATTGCACCCAGAAGCACAGAATGCAATTAATTGACTCAGTAACCCATTCTTTTAAGGATGCTAAACAAAAAAAGCCACAACACCCCCAACAAGTCATGGGATAAAGACTCCAATTAGCACAAACAGCTTGCTTTTACAATCCATTACAACATATTGTTTAAGAATAAATAAACCTGAACTTGCTCAATTTTCTAAAGTGAAAAATCTAACTGCCTAGATCTAAATAGTACCACAGGAACAGTATTACTCCAACCATCACACAGTTCCTTTGTCTGGGAAACACAGAAGTGCCAGGTAACAAGAATGTCCATCAAGACTAAGCTTGTAAATCTTGCTGATTTTTAAACATATTTATTTTCTTATTCCCTGCCATTCATGAGTGAGTTCTTGAGAAATGGTAACCAGATCTTCTTCTATGCTTCAAAAGAACACACATTACTGCTGAATTATAAAGCAAGGTGGGATGTGGACTTTTAAAGGGTTGTAGATGTTCTTCCAGCATCCCAAATCTTTCAGCTCTTGAAAAGTCTTTAAGGTTGCAGCTTCTTCACAGCAAAATGGCAGCTGAAATATGCTGTCTACACGAGATTCCACTTCGCTTGCACATCCCCAATCCAAGGCAATGCACTGATCCCTGAATATTGGTGTAATGGATATGCCTAAACTCTAGGGAGCATTGCACCAGAGGCTGTAAACAGTGGCATATTCTCTTCCCATTGCCTTGCTAATAACTAGCCCTGCATACTGCAACATCCTCAGGCTACTGCAGCTGAGGAAGAAGGGGTGCAGCTGCTGTGGTCACCACAGACACAAATCAGACAGCAGAGCACAATGTACTAAGGAAAGGAAGCCAAACTCAGCCTCTAGGATGACGCTGACTCTCCAAGAGCTGGTTACTCACCTGAGCAGCAGCTATTCCCTCTTCAAGTTGTTGAGGACCAGTTTACATTCTTGGTGCCCAAAAAACAATAGCCTACCCTCAAAGAGAAAGAACACCCTTCTTAAACAGAGCTTAAGGAGAGCACTAATGAGGCTTGGCCCTGACCGTAAGGCATACTTCAGGTCAGCAGTGGCAATAAAAGGAAGGACTGAACTCTGCCTCTGTCCATCTTAGTCAATGGGGCATTGCTCAAAGAGTAGTTAAAAGACTTACAAGGGCTGGAGCTGAAGGAAGCCCCAAGACATAATCCCTCTCCTTCAGAAGACCAGCATACTCAGGAGCATTGACTGTGCTAGTACATTGATCCACCTTTGCAAACAAAAGCCCAGGTGTAGAGAAGTGATTGATTGATGTCATTTTAGTCTTATGTATGGGGTGCAGAAAAGGGAGACTTTTCTCCTTGCATGATCCAGGTTGTAGAGAAGAGCTGCCAGAAGAACTCTAATTAGTGAGGAAGCCTGAGGACAAGCCTTTGCCTACATAAAAAGTCAAGATAACGGATGCCCAAATGTCCTTCAGCATGCTACTCCCAGAGGGTAAGTCCACTGTTATCTGATGAAAAGAAAGGGTAGCCAGTATCTGACCTTGTGCTGATCCCAGATCACAAGAGTACTCCATATGTAAAATATGCCACGTGGCCAAGCCCACATGCACACAAAAAACATCATGGAGGGAGACCTTCAAAGTTACCTGCCCCGATACTTTTCCAAAAATTCTAAAGGCATTAACAAAATTGATTCTAGATACTTCTGAAGTCTGTGTACCTCTTTCTTGCAAAATTACAAAGTCAAAAATAAGAAGATGCAAGAGAACAATGCCCGGACATAAACTCTCAGTGACTTTCTGTATTCTCTGGGCCTTATCTGTGATGAGGCCAGGCTGCTTCACTGAGCTGTTTGCATCACTCCTAGCCTGGTCAACTTCTTTTGGGGTAAGAAGACTACTCCAGAACTCAATTTAAACAAAAATGAGATAATCAGGTTGACTATCAATGTGTAGTTGTAGTGCAAATACAATTAGAAATCTTGTATTTATCCACAGAGCTATCCAAAAAGCATTTTCCATTGGGCATACAACAGCAACCTGGGAAAACTCAATCTCTCATCTTTTCAGCTTTATTATTTCAATTACGCACATGAAACTGTTGCACGTATTAAGGCAAAATGGAAAGACTGAACTAAATGTTGCTTGCAGATAAAATGAAAAATTAGGAATGTAATATGGCCATATTTTTTGCTAGACTTGATTCCTACTTACATGAAACTCCCAGTTTTCAGATGATCAGAATGTGGCTTCTTATAGTACTGTATTACTCATATTCTTATGAGACACTTTTCAGCAAAATGAAAGCAAAACCCCAGCGTTTACTAAAATTCAGAATAAAGCACACTTGGAACCAAGTGTTTTATTTTCAATATCGTACCTCATGGTCCAAAGGCCACTACAGATTAACAAGTTTTTATATGTTGTACCTTGAACTGAGCTTCTGGAGGTCCAGTGATGATAACCATTCTCAGCTTAGCATCTGGTCCTTCAGCAGGGGCAATCTGGAATGGATAAACATAGCTTTTGGTAACTGTCTTTTGAAAGAATAGTTTAAAGCCACCTCCTCCCCATTTCGGTCTCACATTCTGCTCAAGAGTGAAAAATTATTCGTTACAGCAGCAGCATCACACTTCAGTCATGACGGGTTTATTCTCTTTGAAGTGCATTAATTAGCCATAATGTAATATGGAGAAACTGGGTAAACCATAAGCAAATTTACTTCTGAAAATTAAAGACATAGCTATTCATCCACGTATGGCAGAATCCCACATGCCATTTTCATGTGGCTGTGAGTGAGGTAAGACACGTAGCCTTCAAAAAGATAAACATGGCTAATAAACTGAGATTCTCATCCCTACTCATTAGCTTGAATGAGTTTTGCTCATTAGCAAAATGTTGCATTCATCGCCCTGAGAACAGAAGATCACTTTACTGTTGTAACTAATCAGATCCAAAACATTCCTCTGTACTGGACAATGAGTTCACAGTTTCCAAGAGGTTTGTATCTACAGACATGTGTGACCCAAATAAAAATTAAGCTCCACCAGAGCTGAGACAGAGATGCCTGTAGGGTCTTTAGCAGTTCATGTCACCACAACAGTAAAATTTCTGTGGGTGTTGTTCTCAGACTCCAGTGGCATTAAATAATTCAAACTAGCCTCTGACATTCCAAATGAATCTTTTGTTTATCACAACTGACATTTCCATTGTTGCATCTAGTATTACATAGCTGTTGTTGAATGAGCAATATATTAAACACTACAGAATTTCATCTCAGCTGTTGGCATAGGGATGTTATTCATATTTAACAGCTGTAGTTCATTTCAGACAAATTACCAGTCACCATGCATCATTTTCACTAAAGAATTTTGCTAAGGAAAGTTTATAAAATTATTCATATTGTACCCTAAGATGGAGAATGCATTACATCATTACATTAGATATGGTTTGCTATCTATTTTTCATAATTTCTGCATTCCAATTGGATATATCTAAAAATACACTAAGTTTACAGCAGTACATTTTTATGACATGACGTTGTGGTAAGAGCAAGCACAGACTAAATCCATTCATTCTTTAGAACACACGTATTTTAAAGGGCCAAAATTTCAAGGCACATTTAGAGGTAACTGACTGAACAGAGCTCAGCCTGAATTGCCATTCATGAAAATTGGACACTAGTTTTTCTTTCAGTCATGTCATGTTTTTCTTAGTGAGCACCAGCACCTTTATTGAAATTTGAAGAAAAATATTTTCCATCAAGCCTTCATTATATTTTACATGTGTTCAAATGCTCTGGGACATATCCTGCTTTGCTTTTATCTTAGAATGTCCTGTTCTCAGAAGCTGAGGTAAAACATGGCTGAGGGTTGTGAAAGAAACATATCAACTAACATTTCAGTTTCTGAAGGGGTAACCTAAGAGTCTTCTGTGTTAATTTTGTCATCTGGTCTTGGAAGAAGTAGTTATATACATACAAATAGTATAGAAGTGGTGAATTTAACTTTGGAAATTGAATAATTTTACATTCCTAACCAGAAAACAACCAATCTTCCATATGCCAAGCCACAAGCTGACAACTTCATACTCCCAAAACCTGTAAGGGTCATCCTTCCATCACGAAAGGCTACTCTGGATAGAATTTATAACTAGGGAGATGACAATGGGTTCCCAACTGTAGTACAGGATGGGCAGACAACAGCCCAGAAGTCTCTGCCTGGCTCTTTTACTGAAAAATTGAGTCTGCTGGAGTCCCACACTGAGCCTGCATTGCCAAGCAATGACCACCAGCACAAAGACACAACCTGAGCTCATCAACAGCCACATGCACCTCTGAATTGACAGCCTGAACACTGCAGCCCTGTACAGAACCCCTAGGCACCTGCAGTTTTAGTCTTACTTTGTAGCTAAAGAATTGCATCAGATCTACAAAGCTCAGCATGAGCACAATGAAGATGTATGGGGATGTAAAATGTTTTCAGCTGTAACAAGCTACA
Organism: Corapipo altera; assembly: GCF_003945725.1. Taxonomy (NCBI): domain Eukaryota; kingdom Metazoa; phylum Chordata; class Aves; order Passeriformes; family Pipridae; genus Corapipo; species Corapipo altera. The sequence goes on from NW_020884880.1 coordinate 10,814,281, forward strand.
GCACAACTCAAAACAAGTGTTATGCACAGAGACATACTTCCTCCACAGAGTATGATTACTGCAGCTTGGCAAGTTAAAAGTTACTCAGGCAGCACTCCCTCCAACTCTTAGCTAAAAGCACAGATTCCTTGACTCACAATGTATTATTTTGCTCCAAAGTTATGACAAAGGGCAGGTGGTCAACACGAGGGAAGTTCAGGAGCTTTGAATAATTTACCAACTGTCATATTTAATACTTTCACATAGAAGCAAGCATAGTGCTCCATATTGTTCTGCCAGATTACAGATGAAGTTATGGTTTTATTTTAATTGATAAGCATACATGCAACTTCCCAGTTTAGCAAGCATACCCTGTATCTGTATAGTTTTGCTAAGACTTAATCCCATTTTCACAAAAATTTCTTTATTTTATTGCTACTAAAGGAACAAAAGACCAGAACTTCAGAAAACTTTTAACTGAATTTCAGTTAATACAGAACTGTTAAATGCATTAGGTAGAGGTGCCAGCCAGTAGAGGAAGCCTGAGGCCACTGTTAGCCAGGTGCATGAGAAACACTGGAAACCCCCTTTCCGCTAAATTGTCTTTCAAGGACCAACTGAAGAACTAGTTTGGACGGGTTCTTGGAGGTCCAGGTTGTTTCACATTTCTCTCTCCACCTAGCAGTACCTTCCATACACTGCTTAAGCTTTAGATACAAGCTGTGGGAATGGAGAGGGAAAGAGGAAATCCATGTGATATATTATACCTCCATGCAAGACAGATTTGATAAAGAAAAATCTGCACATCTCACTGTCTTCTATTCCATTTTCCTCCTAAAAATATGATTATTAGTGCTCAACTAACATAAACCATCTGGGTAGTATAACAACTATTTAATATGCTGCTCAAAAAAAGGATGAAACTGGGCAGTGCATCAGTTGGTTGACTGATCGGCATTCAGCAAACCACACACAAGACTCAGTCATGAGGATTCCCCAATTACTTCGCTCCGCACACTTAGATGAACACCTTTCAAGCCAAGCCAAGCCTGCCTCACTGGCTTCCTTAAGCTCAACTCAACTCATGCCCCTCCACCCCTGGACTTCTGGCAGCTCCCCGCCATAGCACTCGCTACACAGGCCACATCTCCTGAGCAAAAACAAAGAGCTGAGAAGAAAATCTTTGCTTTACCTGTGCAGGAAAACGTCAATCTAACAGCATATATAGCTAAACACTGTACTTTTAATTTTATTTTTTTTTTAATTTAGGCTAAAACATTATTTTTACAGCACAGAATAGCAGAATAGCCTAATTAAAAGAAAAAAATGCTCAGGTGTCTAGAGAGGATACATGTGGTTACAATGGCATCAGTAGCAGAAAGCCAAGGCCTTCCTACAACTGCGACTGGTACTAACCCCTAACAACACTCAAGATGGATTTCACCAAAAGGTCAACCTCTGCAAAACATCTTGTACATGAAATGTCAATACACAAACAGCTGGATGTTAAACCTGTGTAACAAGGTAAACATGATGTTAAAGAACTGACTGACCCCAGGAGTTTGGAGCACATGGATGATGCTAAAACATGAACACTTCAGCGTGGAGCCATCTGAGCTTGACAGCCCAGACTGATCCATCTGGAACAGAGCAGGTAGAGCAGTAGGAAACTTCACCTGTGCTGCTGTTTTTAGAAGGGGAATTTACCTCATCGATTTTCACTGTACCGAAAGAAGAAAGCCTTTAAGCACTGCATCATTAAGACGCAAGTCTGTTTCTAAGAAATCGAGACCACCAAAGTAGTTTTCTTTGCAGCTTATATTTCACACCTCAGGAGACGTTTGAAAACATGCTTCTAATTATCTTGTCTTAAGGAAGATTAAAAGATGATTTATAAACAAATGTACCATTTATCACACCACATTCTAAGCACGGAGTTGGGGAGGATGTTCACGAAAGCACTGCTTGTGCAAACTTGCTAGAAGTGTCATGTAGAATAGACAAAGTTATAGTCAGTGTAATAATACCTTAATAGATGCGCCTGCAAAACGAGAAAGTTGTTTGATGTGCTGTCCCTGCTTGCCAATAATAGCTCCAACTGCCAAGGCTGGGATGAACAGATGAACAGTCTCAGACTCAGGCTGTTGCTGTGGGGAAGAAGGAAAAATGCAGTGAATGTTTTTGAACATTATGAATCAGACTGACAAGAAAACGGGTATGGAACAGGCATGCATGGAAATGAGGGGGAAATCTTATTTCCCCCTGTGATGTCTGAATATTAAGGGTCTGGCTTTTTCTGGGAATCACAGAATTCACAGAACATGATATACAGTTTGAGCCAAAAGAGGATTCTTTCATCTTGTATAAAATACTCGTAATTTTAATGCTTAGAGTTTCAAAAAACAAATGAGGTGTTGCTTCTTTGTAAGGCTTTCGCTCTTACCTGTTGCTGTCTGAATTCTCTTCCACATGCAAGACTCTGCAGGTGAGGCTACTACAAGCAGAGGGGCTACAGACTGACTAGGCAAGCTTTATAGTTTTCCTAGTTACATTTTTAATTTTAGATTGTGCTGAGTGCCACGAAAAGCCTCAGAGTTACATATATGCTACAATTTCCTTTGTGTGGGAGTGATCTGGAATGATAGCCAGCTTGAAATCTGCCAGTGATTCCTCCTGTGTAACATTATGCAACAGTTGGAGCCTTGGCAGCAGTCCTCACACAGGCTAGTAAATTAAACACCACATTAGGAGTTCTTAAAAGCAAGAGGACTCTACCACTGCACCCACTGGGTATCAGGCATCACTGCATCTTCCTATTGCTTTCAAGTAGACACCCCAGCTGGAAAGCACAACATAATACTCGAGATTCTCTCTACAGGCTGCATAGCCATGATCAAGCGACGGGGTTACATATGCCACAGTAAATCATAACTATTTTAGCGGCCTCAGAAGAGCCTGTCTCAGATTAACGAGTATGGACTATGCTACCACTGATCCATCTACTTATGTCAGGGTTACCTCTCAAAATCATTTCACACAAACCTTTCTTTGAACTAGGAGGTATTTAAGACATCTCCTCTTTTAAAGCATTTCTTCCTCTGTGTAGCCCTCTTATGTATTTTCAAAATTTGTTTTGCTCATCCTCAACAAGACAAAAGCCAACAAGCCCCTTTTGTGCCAAGGTCTTTTAAGACAATGCAGACGTTCTCATCCTTGCTTTCTCAGTGCCCCAGCACAGACCATCACCAAGCACCAGCAAACAGTGCACACGGGACCAACCACACTCATCTAGCTTTGCTCGCGTGTATATTTTGGTAGGAATACAGACCCAGATACAGAAGCTCACCAAAGCAGCTTTTTCCATGACATTTTTGGAAAAAAACCCGCTATATTCAACACAAAGCAAAAAGCAGTTGCAATCCTAAGAACGCCATCTCCCACCTAAAGTTTCAATAACTTCTTTCAACTGGAAGTGAAGCCCCACTGCATTAACCATAAACTAATCAGAACAAAATGCTTGTTTCCAAGTTCTACCACTTCATTTTTGGTAAACACAAGTCAACTGTAACCTCAGGGGAAACAAATTCCAGGCACAGCTCCATGTACCAGGTGAAGAAACCCCAAAATAGGATATTGAAAATAGAAACACATTCTGCCAGTCGCTTTAGGTGATTACAACAGTTGCACAATTTACCCTGTCTTTTCACACTTACAAGGTATTAGGATTCACAGTCATTTCATGCTGGTTTAAGTCCCTGTTTTCCCTGGATGCAGCCCTCCACATCCAGCCTCCCCACTGCCCTGCATGTTTTGTGGCCAGCAGGATTGCAGATTCAGACGATTTTTAAGACAGGCAGTGTGTTCCTGACCTGAATAATCAGAGAGCCACACAAGCAGCAGTCAGGATCAAGGGAGGAAGAAACAACAATTAGGTCAGGGAATGGGAAAAGGTGGGAGTACCCCTTCTAATCTGCCTACAGATCAGTTTAAAATGATCTCAAAACTACACCCTAAAACTACATATTTGTAAGGAAAGATACCAGTCACTTCAGTATATATGTTAAAAAGACTTTCCAGAAGATTACTCATTTTCTCCTCCTATTACAAACATCCTGAGTGTTGTCATAGTAAGTCCTTTTACATGTTCACTGGGAATCCAACAAGATTTCCAGTAATTTGGAAATGCTACTGTAGGTACTCGCTCAATCTTACCACTTCAGAGAACTCTTTCTAAATGGTTACAAGTTCATGAGGCATTTGTTTTTCTCCAGTTTTGTTGCAAGGACCTATACTAACTGCACTGGGTGTAGAGGCAACCCCTCATTCCAATCCAGACAGCTTAGCCACCTCACTTGCTCACTCATCTCCTTGCGCCCTACGTTCAGTTGTCCACACATGCTTCAGCTCCTGTAAAAGTCCACTGCTGAAGTTCTCCCTTCTACACATGCAACTCCAGCCATCCTCTTCCAGTTAAACTTTGAGCTAATGCATACAGACTTTCCAGCTAGTTTGCACAACAGTGCTGCAAATCAAACGTGTAACTTGACTTGGGTTTCAAGAATTTAAGCAGCTTCTACCTAAACCCACCTCCAGACACATTTCTGTACCATGGAAACAAATCAAACTTCATTATTTTTGTTTGCATGTATTTCCTGCCTTCCCTCTGTTGCCCATCTGTCTGCAGCACAGTTTCCCCCTCTTCTTCCCAAAGCTTAATTTCAGGGCACGTTCTTTACTAGATTCAACTTACCACTGAAATTCTTTTCTGCTGCCTCACCCTTAAATATGAAACATGGGCAAAGGCAATGAAAGACAGAAGATGCACATGTGCCTTTCTAACTGTACAGTCAGTTCACTGTAGCACTCTTCCCCCATCTCTCCTTTTGACTTGTTGATACATTTCAACTTCTTTTTCCTAAAGGATTTTGTTATTTTTTATGTGACTGAGGATCTTTAACATTAAACTTGCATTTTGGTGTAATAGTGATATATGTTTACTAAAGAACAGCAGAGAATGTGGTGATACTGAAATGTTCATACACTCATTTTTCCAATTCTTGTCTGGAGAAGCACATTGGCACACATGTATAACCCAATTCATCTCCAGTATAACATGATACTGAATTTAGAGAAATCGTATCCATTTCCTTACCCACACTGATTTTTAACCACTAGAAAAAACCCACTGTATAGCTATCTTTTTTTTTTCTTCTGGTAGAAACCAAGTCTAGCTAAAGCTTTTGAGAGCATCATAACACCAAGTTCAAATTATTTTCCATCCACCTCCTTACCCACAATAATTTTTAAATTCTTTTGTATTTACTGGAAGACTATCCTGCAAAAGAAACAGATCCAAATATAATGCAATGACTATACCGCCCATCAATCTTACAGATGCTTCTGGGGATCTTAGAATGGAAGAAAATCAGCTATAATTTAATCTTACCCATGCCATGCCACATAAGTCAGAGAGCTTTCCAGGAACTCCTAGCATGAGTTATATCAGAAATAGATTCCTAGATCTTAAACATATGTTAGAAGCACTAAATTTAGGGAACTGATTTCCCACTCTGTGAAATCTGAGCTTCAATGTTCACTGCCTTAACAAAGCCAAGCTTGTTTAAACATATACTTAAAATTTAAAAACTAAAATATACATGTGTATGTATTTTTAACAACAGTAAGGTCTCCTGTACAATTTTCTCCTCTTCCCCATTCACTTTATTTTCCCCCACACATAAGAAAATATTTTATTGAAAGCCAGCCCAACCCTGGGAACTGACAGAAACATGGAAAGAAAATCTCCTAAAAGTAGTAACTTAGCTTCACCAAATATAGTCCATACATCCACCCTAATTTGCAAGTAACCACATCCAGTATCTGTGATGCACAGATCACCTCTTCTGTCACAGCAATATCTGCAATATGAACTCATGAGTAGTCCACCCTAACCAGAAAAGTTTGTCTTGTGTAGCTGTGGCACACAGATGACACTGCAGTGTTCACACAGATGGAAAATCTAGGTTGTTTTGGGGTGGGTTGTTTTTTTGTGGTTTTGTTTCGGGATTTTTAATTTCAAGAAGAGTTCCAGAAATAGAGATTTTTTTAGATATAAGAAACAGATTCTTCAAGAGCGTGGAGACAAGAAACAATTAATTCAGTTCATAAACAGCTAATAATACTTGCTTTGTTTCTACAAAAATCAGTCTGCTTCAGTCACAAAACAGGCTTGATAAGGAATTTTTGTCTATATCCAGAATATTTAACTAATGAAAACAATTTTAAATGCTGGTTTTGTTCATTAATTAGATTCCAATTTCCATCCAAATGTTGCCTGATGAAAATCAGAAGTTAAAAATTAGTCAAGCAAATAAGAAAAGCACCATTCATCATTTTTTAACAGAAAATGGAAAAAAAATACATTAAGCAAAGCAAATGGTAAACTGCATATTTGTATAAATAGAAAGACATATTCACTCTGTTAGCTAAGAGTAGTTGTGGTGGTACAGAATACACACTAAGGCTTTTAGAAAGGTAATCAAAGTACACATGTAAAATTTGATAAGTCAATTTAAATCAAATTTCGTGCTTGCTCATTTAAATCACAATTGAAAACAGTGACCTAATGCAGAGATGTAAATCAATCTACCCCACTGGATGACACTAAGCAACTGCTGCTGCACACCATTGGCTCTAATATTTTGCACTAGTCCAACACTTTTTCCTGGAGCAGCTTGGATGCACCTCCTTCCATACCTCCTGCAAGTCCCTGAGCACCAGCCATCTGTCCCTAGCCTAAAAGTCCATGCCAACTATTTTTTTTATTTTTAATTTTTCCTTTCAACTGCCACCACCTCCATCCAAGATCTAGATTAACCTGTTCCTAAATCCTGTCACCCCTCTCTGCTTCCCCATTACACTGGGCTCACCTGGAGCCCCTGCATTGCAGGTAGCATCATGATGATCCTCTTCATTCCAACCAGACCCTGCAGCCCTACAGAAGATTTTCCCAGGCCAATCATTTCTCTGCTGCCAACCCTACCACACTGTATTTAACTCTTAGCAAACCGCCTTAGCACAGCCATCATCTCTTGGTTTCCAGAACCTCAGCAGGAGTGAGGTTCTTCTCCTCCTCGGCATATTGCCACATGTCCTTCAGCACAAGGGCTATTGCTTCACACCAGAGCTAGAAGCTGAGGACTCCCACTCAAGAAAATTTGCAGGTTCACTCTTCTTTCTGCAACTCTTGCCTGCAGGGTTAGAAAGATCTGTAGAGACCAACTGCCCCTAGGATAACGTTATTATAACATTTCTCTGCCAACTCCTGATGCATCAGTCCTACAAACTGCCCAAAATCACACAGAAAGAGAGTTTTCTCTGTTACCTGATAGATTGTCAGAAGAAAAATCATTCCTTCTCATCTCACACTTGAGTAATAGCCAAAGCACAGCCAGGCAAGGATGAAAACTCAGAAAAAGAAAGCTATGATCCTCCAGGTAGACAGTGCTAGGTAAAAAAAGTAGGTCCCAACTACTCGAGCTGGGGGAGTGGACATTCTATTTGGGGAATGGTATTTAAAAAAACTGAACCAAAAAACCAACAACAAACCACAAGACAAACCAACTAACAATACACAGAAAAACCAAAGGAGTTTTGCCTCCTCAGTTCTTCCCTCCTCTTTTGCTTTCAGCTGATGCTCCTGCTAGGTCAGCCCACAGCTCCCTCAATCAGCATGAGTGTGTGATCCCACCCACTGCAGAGCTCATAAGGGGGCACGTTTGTTATTTATAAAGTTCATTTCAGAATTAATCTCTGTCTTTTTCTGCAAGCCTGCCAATAGTACAAAATTTTTCCAGTCGTGCATTCAAGTGCCTCCATAGACCCCTTGCTCCATCAAACACATGTGGTTGGTAAATCCATGGCAACATTTGGGATAAGGCTATAAATCTTTAAAAATATTGTACCCACTGAAGTAAACACGATTTTTATGCCAGACATCAATGGGAGCAGAATCAGATCTTTGCTAGTTTCTAAGCCTGTTATGTTTCATGTTGCCAATTAATTACCTTAGGATGAGACACTTATTTTAAGTCACAAAGTCACATTAGCCATTTCTAGTCAGAATCAGGTTTTTTAAGTTGTGAGGGAAATAATTTAAAACCATTTTAAGACTGCATTGAGAAGTCTCAGACAACATTTGTCTACCATCTAGCCTAGTGGGCTACTGGTGTGTTTTGGGGTTTTTTAATAATAAAAAAATCCACTTTGTGAAGTAAACATATACAGACAGTAGGTGTCTGCATTAAAAAGCTCTCTTTTGCCATTCTCCCCCTTCCCAACCACCATGATCACCATCACCAAGACAAGGCAGACTTACAGATAACTTAGCCTTCAGAATTACCCTGAGTTTTGTCAGAAAGTGAGGTGTTTTATTCAAACCCTGTACCAGACACAAAGCCAAAATTTAAACCATGTTTTTGCAATGCACTCTGAAGAATTAGTCTGGTCTACAGCTATATTAAATGTTCTTATTTAGTAATAAAGACTTGCAGCAACAGGAAACCAGCATTAAGTCAAGTATCCTTGAAGACATCTAGTAGGATTCAATGCATTAATAAGAAATAAGCTTTAGATAATGGTGAAAGAAATCCTACTGCTTTCATTTCCCAATACTAATGCTATAAATTTAAGCCTCTCTTGGAAACAAGAGGTTCATTAAGGACAAGTTAAAGTCTTAGTAGATAAGTCTAACATGATTCACAGTTTTACAACATCCTTGCAAATACCTTGAGTCACCATCTTGTACATCAGCTGAAGTGGTGCTGCCAGTGTAGATCATCAAACCATAGCCTGAGCTCCCCCACCCTCCAAGATTTTGGGTTTATTTTGACCAGACTGAAGTCCATGCTGCAAGTCTAAAGCTTTCTGCCATATTCACTGCCTAAAAAGCCAGGACAACAATCAGAAGGTAATGGAGTTCTTCACTTCTGACTTCAGTCACGCAAGAGGTAGTAAAACACAACTTAAAAGAAGCAATGCATATTTTTAACTTTGATCTGCATACCCTGAAGCATTGCCCATTTTCCCATGCACAAACTGTACAGCCACCATCCTCCCAGGGTTTCACCTCCACATGAACCCCAGGTTAATGCAAGATGCAGGAGCAACAAGAAGGATTTCCAAGTATGGCAAGAAACTCCCCCATGCCAGCTTCAACATCACACTTGCAGCAACTTCCTAGTGTGGTCAGGAGCTCCACCACCTCCCTCCACTGGGTCTGTGTTCTGGGCTGGGAATCTGCTGTGTTAAGATCAGAGCTGGCTCCCCTTTGCCCTCTAAGTGTTACTGTTGCATTAGGTAAGAAGCGCATGTCACTAGATGAACCAAGAACATGACTCTTTCTGAGACACACAGCCTATGGCAAGGCCATGCAGCTGTATCTCTCTCCTCAGCAATCAGTCCCAGACCCCCAGAAATTGTGTAGGAGTCTTCTGGTTGTCCAGCTGAGCTGGTCCTCTCCTCTTGGTTGAAAACTTAAGCAATTACCCCTGTCTGCATTTCCAGTTTGGGGGCTACTGCATTTAAACACCTGAAATTCAAAGACAGCTTGTTATCGCACAAGCGTCAAGAGTGAGATGCTAGTAAAATCCTTTCACTTAGTACTACTCACTCCACCTCTTGGCTCTTAAATTTAATACTTTTCATCACCATCACCTTCTACCTGGCAAGACATGGGAATCTGCTCAGACTACTAGAAGCCACAGTGGTCACAGGACCACACTTATCAGAAGCGTTTCCAACATGAGAGCCTAGCTAGGAACGAGGGGGTAGAAATCACAGAAGCAGAGAAGGAATGTTTTCTGGCAGGTTGCTTATAAGGCATTTCACAAGCAGGAACTGGTCTGACATATTTCTGAACATGGCATGAACTTTTTGTTTTTGCAAAATCTAACTGGCCACAATGCCAAAAAAAGCAATCTGCCACCTTTTATTCTGAATAGACAGCCAAAAGCAGAAATCAACACAAGGAACAGATTGTGAAACTACGTAAGCAGTAATTTTGCTGGTCATTTACATGCAGCAAAACATAGGTATTTGAAGTTGCAATGCTGTACGACCACCAAAACAAGAAGTGTATGTATAAAAACACTTCCATTTTAAAAATCATAGCTGTAATGCAGGAGCCACATGGGTGCTCCAAGATCACAGAAGCTGCCCAAGAAATCAGTGGCTTTGGAAGACACAGGTAGTCATCAGCTCTGGTTTACAAAGACACTGCTCTCAGATTCCATGACAGCTGCCAGAAAAACAGGTTGTGTAAACATAGATCACTTATTTTTCCATCATGTTGAACTAACAAACAAACAAAAGGTGGAGCCAGATACAACAGAACAAGGACTTGACCTACTTTTGTTTCTGGCCTGAAGGAGCTCAGTACACTCCAGTAACAAAATATTTGGCACCCCGAGGAATTAAATTTCCCATTTAGTTTAACATTCAGAAGGTGCTGAGTCTGGTACTTAGAGCTTGAGAGTCTGAGGTGCTCCAGGGAACACAGATTAAATCTTCCCACAATGAGAATCTAGGAGCACAAAAACAAATTCTTAATTCTCTCGTTCAAAGAAACTACAAATATCTCTATTCAAATCCACAGAGGAAGACATTTTTATTTTAAAAAGTATGGATTAGTAGTTAGCAAGTGATATTATTTGCAGTATGACAACCTCAGACTGTAAAAAGACCTACCATTGACTTGCCAGATCTTTGTACATCATATGGTGACATTTTTGCTTCCCTCACAGGGGGATGGTCCATCTCTAGAGGCAGAATAGTTTGATTGCTTTGGACATGGGTCTCTGCCAACACAGCATGGCAGGAGCAGGAGAGTTTCAAGGCAATGGGAGAACCAACCATTTTTTCCACAGGGCAGAACAACTCCATACTGTTAGGCACCATAGAGTGAACATCTTAGTTGTCAAAAAAATGCATCATTAATGAATTTAAGAAATCAAGCATTGAGAAAGGTCTATTTCAAGGCACTGAGGTTACAGTCTTCAAAAGAAGTCTAATTAGCAGGTAAAATTTTTTGGTCAGACAATGCTGTTGCCTGTAGTGCCCTCCTCAAGATGGTATGTGCTGCAAATGTATGGTTTTAATTTCACTGATATAAAACTATTTTATAAGAACACCAGCAAATCCTTCTTCACTCCCCAAAACCAGATCCTCTTTTGGCTGTAGCATAGTTCCTCACAAAATCATCTACTGCTTAACAAGCTAGCCAAATTAGGGCAAAGCCACTTATGACTACACACATTATAGATGTACAGACATTACTACCTTTGGGTAGGTCAGACGTTACAGTTGCAAGAGCTAATCCTATCAAACCCAGACATCCAAAGGAGCCCAACTCCACCAAGTAAGAGTCAAAGTACCTGGAAACACAGGACAGTTTTTCCTCTTCCTTGTCTCTCTCATCTATGCTCAGGGCATCAAATGAAGGCCCTCAATGAAGCAATTTTTCATTTTAAATTACTTTTCTTTCCTGCCAAAAGCATAATACAGTTATTTCTTCTCTTACTTCTATGCATTATAGAAGATGTCTTCTTTACTATTATAAGAAAATTACTGGAGAATAAAGAAGGAATCTTTCTCTTGACCACAACATCTTCTAAGGAGAAAGTTTTCCATTGGCATGTTCCTCACCTGCAACAAAAAGCTTCAAGAGATGGCAAAAAGAATAAAGGAAAGCAACCTATCAGCTGAGCTGTACGAGAACTTTGTCATTAGAAACAGGTGGTTTCATTTTTTGGTTGTGTTTACTGTAGGAAGCTACCTTTTTTTTTCCTTTCCTTTTTACCCCCTCCCTTCCTACAAGTCTCTACACATATCACATGACCTGAAAATTAACTGTGAAGCTAAAGAAAAGGTTAGAAAGAGTGCTTTTTGAAGACAGAGCTTCAAAAAGTTACAATGGTTATGCAAAGAGACCAGCAGAGAAAGCAGTCCCACTGCGAGTGGAGGAGTGTCTCTTCACCTTAGCTAACTTTCACAGGGCAGAAGTTCAGCTGTCTCTTCCATGACCTTACAGATGCAGGAGAGCAGCTAGTATGAACTTCTCCTGGGGAGAAGAGCTGTCTACTTCTCACCTTACTTTTAGTTTATTTGCCATGCGATAAAGAGAATTAATTCTACTGCCCTGTTTCAGCACATTCAAGGGCAGGATGAGGTCCACATATGGTCTTCTCCCATACTCTTGGAATGCCAAATTTCAGACCCAAAGGCTACAAAAGAAATGCAATTGTATGTAAAATTAAACATGCAGAGTTCCAGTTGTAAAAGGAAGGATGGTGCAACCCACTTAACCCAGTAGTTGGGCCACGTGCATTTAACTGTACACAGCTGAACTTTAAGATAAGGATTTCTTATTTGTTTGGAGCTTTAGAACCTTCAGTGTTGCATGAGAACAAACTTCTATTCTTGAGAGACAAGTATGCGCATATTCTCCCCACAGTTCAGAAGACAGAAGCAACAACTCCATCAAAACAGCTTTGAGCAGTACAACACTACATCTGAAGCAGTTTGGCTGGGATACTTGCGAAAACATTTTTTGTGGCAACATATCTTCTCAAAAAAAAAACCAAGCACAGGGCATATTCACTTTTCTCCTCATACAAGTCCCAATGCTTTGTGCAGGTGCTCAGGTCATGACACTTTGTTATGAATGACAGTGGGCAGACTAATGAAGCTCTTTGCAATTGTGTCAGAACTGCAACACACACGAGCATTGAAGTGCAGAGCTAAGGAGAAAGATTTAAGGGTAAACAGAAAGTGATGGTTTCTCCAGGCCCAAAAGCAGCTGGACAAGACATCAGCTACAAATAGGCACAGAAAAGCTACTGGTCCTTAGTATGGTCACACAAAGGCATACATCAATCAAAAAAACACCACTAGTTTGATCATATCACCAGGATCATAAGAAGTAAATCTGACGGCAAAAAGAATCTTTAACTCCTAGTATTTTTTATTTATCCTACTTCTTCCTCAAACCTCGAAACATTTAAATGATTCCCAATGTTCTGATTTGTCTTTTAGGAGTCCAGAATAATATAAACAGATTTTGGACTTCTGCAAATAGAGAGAGAAAAGTTCAGAAATTGAAACAATATACAATTCCATTGCATTCCTTTTAAATGATGCACAGAACAAGTGCTTTAAAAACAGGGAAACAGAGTTTAGACTCTGCAAATTATACAATTGCAATATCAACAACTGTTGCTAGCAATAGGTAAAAATACCAAAAAAATGGATAGTTAGCCTGCACTAGATGTGGTGCTCAGACAATGTCAGCCACATGCAATAGACATGTGCACACATGCATGTTTGTATCTGTAAACAGAAAAGTACCCAGGACAACTTGTGCTTTCCTGTGTGGACTCTACTGCCAGGACAGAGTAAAGCAACACCAAGATTCTTAGGGAGACAGAAACTGCATCTCATTAGATTAGATGAGACTTTGGTATTATACACCAGTGTGAACCATCATGGAGATGGACACTAGAGAATAAGATATCTCAATCTTTACAGAGAGGGTTATCAGGCATTGGAATGCCCTACCCAGAGAGGTGGTGGATTCACCATCCCTAGAGGTTTTTAAAAAGAGATTGGATGTGGCCCTTAGTGCCATGATATAGTAATTGGAGTTGGATCAGGGGTTGGACTTGATGATCTTGGAGGTCTTTTCCAACCCAATCTATTCTATGATTCTATGATTCTATGATTCTATGAATCACACGGAAATCATTCTTCTGAATGTGACCCCGTCCAAGGAGCTAAATGTGAACCAGTGTTTGACAACATCTCCATCTCCTAAGTTAGTGACACTGGACTGTACCTGAAGCAGCTGGAGAACAGTGTTCATGCTCTTGTCAAATAAGCATTATAGGTTTGCATGAAGAGGGATAGGATGAAGCATCACACACATTAGCATAGCTAAACCCACATTAATACAACTAAACCCAACTACCCAGTTCGAAACTCCTGAACATTCAGTTTTAGGAATAGTTGGCTCCAGCTGTATGTATGGGTGTTCAGACCTGTCACTAAGCTCTGGCACTTTAACAAAATCCTAGATCTGCCTACTGTGTAGGTTTTTCATCTTTACACCCATATAAAAAAACAGCAGCGACAGATACTTGTTTCAATAATTAAGATGACACCTCAGTTTCTTCGGTAACAAGTCCTGCAGAGGGTCATAGCAATACTTTGTCACTAGAAAATAGTACATATAAAGGATCAGCTCCTTATGGAAACTCTGCTGTAAATGCCCAAAGTTCAACCACCTACCTTTTCTGACCCAAGGGAGAGCCACTTGTGAGTCCACCCCCACAAGGTGAAGAAAGGGTCCATACAAAGATATTACAACAAAAGTTTCATAACCTTCAGGCACATCACAGTGGAGTCTCAAGGTTCATTATGTGGCTTGGAAGCACACAAACAGACTTCAATGACATTTGGATGCCAAGAGGCCCCTGATGATGGTGTAGCTGAAATTGCCAAGGAACACACCTTTGCTCAGTCGAACAAGCAGGAGACAGGGAAGAGCCACCCATGTCCAGTCTGGACAAAGCAGCAAAATTCACACTACACAAAAATAAGTGAGACAGCAGCTTGTTATACCTTATACCCTGGGGCCAGCAGTGTTTCTTCAGAAAGGATTTTCAGCTGACTAAAAGGGAAATCCTCAACGTCAGCTAACCAGTGCTCCCAAGCATAAAAGGACATCCACTCAAAACAAGCTAAAGGGACTTAGGTTGCTCAAACACTTTTGCCAGAACAAGGAAATTGTTAGCAAATAGCTCAGAGGTAAATGGACATAAAGTCTCCTTGCGACTTCTTCATTGATGTTTCTTCTAAGACCTTTTTTCCCTGAAGCCTCTTTTAGTCACAGATTTTATTTTATTTAAATCCCTCACGTGCTTTCCTAGATCTCCCTCCATGTTTACCTTTAGCCTTTCAAATTGTTTCCATTTCTCCTTCAAAATACAGCCAGACTTCCCCCCCCGCTTTCTACTTCTGCATGCCCCAATAACCTATTTAATCAGTGTCTGAAAAAATTGTTCTACTAGAGGAAAAAAAAAAAAGGAGAGTAAAACTCGATTACAGAAAATTAATTCACACAAGGTTTAAAAGTCTTCAAAATGGAAGTTCTGTTTTCTGAACAACTGCATTCATTAAAAGAATAGGCTCATACTTTTCCTTGTTTTCTCTCCCCAGAGAGGGACAAGCACTCCAAGGAATCTGAGAGGCTAACTTGCCTCAAGTCCACAGAACCACCTTTTATTTTCCAGATACGGTCACTTGTAAGTACAAAAAGGTGAGATAGTTTCAATTATTCATGTTCAGTCGTTCAAATTGTTAATTTGTTTTCGAAGCCCATCCAGGTTCAGGGCCTGTATTGGTACCACCCCCAACCTCCACAAAAGCTGTCAGTTTATCTATGCAACCTGTGAGTTTCTCTCTTTTTGCATGTTAGTTTGTCACACATCTAGACTGTATGGAATGAAAGCTTTTCAGAGGACTGAGCATGAACAGAAGCAAGAGAGTTCAGACAGTGTGGTCCTTCCAGCTGCAAAGTTTCTACAGTTTTACACAATGACACTTGTTTCTTGATGCCTTTTTCCAGATGTTGCCACTATTCTATGTCCAGAACCCTGGAAATTGCCAGAGATCTTAGCAGGTCAGAAAAGGTGCATCTGGGGGGGGGTAAAGGTGCACTAGCAACAGGGGGACAGACAAGAGTAATCACCAAATTCAGCGTTGTTTAGGTGCATATTTAAAGCAAAAGCAAAAAGAACCACAACAGGGGGAAAAGGTGGGAAAGAAATGAAAATAAACCAAGTGATGAACAGAACTGTGGGCTTACAGTATGCATCTCAAGAATAGCAAAGTAGTTTGTAAATCTGGAGTAAAAAGAAAGGAAAAGCCACACTTTTAATTACCACTACAGAAAGTTATATACTGTTAACAAACCACATCCTTTCTCTTAAGAAAAGAAGAAATAAACTGAGGCAATCCATTATCAGAGATAGCATTTTATATAATACAATGAAGCAGAAACCTGTAGTTTAGTTTAGTCTGCCAATCTAATTGAAGTGCAGAAGGACTGGGAGAGAATTTGTCATAAATAGGGGCTCTACTATTAACAGTAAAATAACTAAGTATAAACATATTTCCATTGTACTCTTCATTGAAGCACTTTTTTCTGATAAAGCCACTATTATACTCAATATAGTTCACAATACCAAAGTTTTTCATTCCCAGAAACAATGCTATGAGTGTGGAATTTTTCCTGTTCCTTGCAGAGACTTTTTCTTGGCTTCTTCCTCTGGGAAAAATATTTAGGCAACAACCACCCTTTAGTGCAATGTAACTTCAGTTATTTGATAAAGTTCAGTGTGTTGTGTTGCGTTTTTATTTTTTTAATTCATGAATAGTCCCAGACTTAGCTCTCTAGATGTCACTGCAGGGCAAAGAAGGGGACAAAGTGAGCCACAGCAGAGTTTGTAAAGCTCTCTCATCCACTTGTTAGAGTTGCTTTGAAAATTCACCTTCCATTGATCTGCTAATAACCATCACCCCCAGAAACAGGGAAGAGATGAAAATTTCCTTCCATATCAACAGGAATAAACTTGCAGACTAGTATTATTAATTGAAAATTTCATCCATTTTTAAATTCTATTTTATATGAGATTTCTTTCTGTAATAATTCAAATTCTCTATAAAATAGGATCTACCACTTTTCTTAGAAACACTATTTTCTGGTTTCACTAAGCATTGCACTAAACGAGCAGTGACCGCCTGCTCCCAACTGCAGCCACATGAAGCGTTTTCAGTGTGCAAGCAGGAAGACAGACAACATTTAGAACAGAACACAGTACCAAAACACTATTCCCAGATTTTTCAGGTAATTTGGCAAAAGATGTAACAATCTGCTCAGTTTTGAACAGCAGCATTGGAGAGATTAGTAATCACCATCCACTAACCATCCAAAATCAGAGCTTCCCTTACCCCAAATGGTGGATATGAAGCAGCAGCAGCAGCAGATGCAACACTCACTGCGGGAGGTGGTATTCCTGAAGAAGAAGGTGGGAACAGACCCAAGGCATTCAGATTTAATCCAGGAATTAAATGTGCTTGAAGCTGCAATGGCAAAAGAGTTATTTAAGATTTACAGTCCTGGTTATTAACTTAAATAAAATCTGAGTTGACATAGGCTATTAACCTTTTGAGATGTTATTTAAAAAAAAATTCATTCCCATTACTCCAAGAACTCTGCTTCAAACCTATTTCCCAGACACATGCACAGACCAATAACATTAAAAACATGTAGTAGGAAAGACATCTGGCAATCGCTCGCTACAATTTAGTAAGCGAAATATATTTCAAACTCTATGGCAAGACACCCAGATAATAGTACAGTTTACCTTCAGAGTGAACAAAATTATCAGAAAAATAATAATTTTGGCCTTATACTAAAAAGACAGTCTTGTGGAAACAAAAATCATGCACAAACCCTGACTTTTCATACTCTGGGGGCATAGATACATGACATACATACATACCCCATCCTCCTTCCCCTATCCTTTCCCTCACACTCCTTGCAAAAGACGAAGTGAGATACCTCCAGCATTTGCTGGGAAAGGATCAGCTGTAAAGTTGCATGTCTGTTGCTTGACCATAGCTGAGAATAGTGGCAGCATCATACGGTAAGGAAAAATCTGTTGTCAGTGATACAAAACTTTTCAGTACCCTTTTCCAGATAATTGCCCAGTAATATGAATACGCTTTAGAAATACCTCAGACAGACACCATCTCAAGCTGTTAAGATAAGTCACCAAAAAATCCCAAAACTTCACCAACTCTAAAACTACCCTAATCATTACAAACTAAACTTAAAATCCATACAGTAACAAAGGTAGTTTTTGGCTTTCCTCATGTTTGCCAAACAGCAACACAGCCTCTAGCTCACCCCATGTTATATGAACAGTCTCTAGCTCACCCTGCTTGTTATATGAAACAAAAATGCACCACAATAAATTACTTCATGTCCTCATGTGTAGCTTATGTCCTGCAATTTGCTTAGCATGGGAGGCAGGGGGGGAAAAGTAGGAAGAATATTCTCTCTAGTCAGTAGGAAAACCAAACACACATTTCTAGAAAATCAGGACTACTGTAAAATGAAAAATATTTCCAATCTAATTCTAGACCATAAGATTTAGATACACATACACAAAAATCTCTTCATAACTTATCATAAGTCTCAATCATTTCTCAATAGGCATTAGTAATACTTTGGCAAACTAATGAGATATGTTGTTTTCATTACATAAGATCCAATCATCTTCAAATAGCTAAATGCCTTTATCATCTATATCAAGAAAAAACTTTTCATAAAGCCTTCTTAAATTAAATAATTGAAAACAGGAGAGATCCTTCTTCCATACATATGAAGAAACTGTGAATCACTACTTCATAAAACGTGCAAGGTAGAGCACACAAACCACAACAGCACAAGCACACCTTCCTTCATGTTTTTGCAACAACAAAAAAAGTGAAATGGTCATTCATTTCCTCAATCTGAATCAAGTTATCAGTTCCCCCCACTCAAAACCAACCAGAAAAGGCCTTCATTAAAATAACACACATGCATAAATAAATAAATAAACACGTGTCCACACCCCCCCAAATTAATAAAAGAGGCAACAGAAGCTGCAACAGGAAAATTCTGATATTAGGAAAAAAAATTCACCATGAGAATAGTGAGACAGGGCACAGATTGCCCAGAGACACTGTGGGCTTTCTATCCATGGAGATGTTCAAGAGGAGACAAATCCCTACACAACCTAGTTTAACTCTGAAGTGGGGCCTATATTGAATAAACCCCCTGCTGGGTCAGGTGACCTCCAGGAGTCCCTCACACCTAAATCTTTCTATGGTTCTAGTTTCAGAAAGAGACCACACCATAAGAAAACTCACATTCATAGCAGCAATGTCATTTTCATAGGACTCCCTGATTTTCTTCATAATTTCTTCCTCAGCCTTGGCACAAGTCTCAATACTGCCTTTAACTGTAATGGTCCTTTCCGGATTATAGAGTGTCAAGTCCTGCAATCTGCAAAGGAAACAGAAGCACAGTTAATTAGCAAACAAAAAGAGGGTAATCCACGTTTATCATTCGAGAGAAGTGACATCCGAGCGTGTCAAGTTTGCTCTCCAAAAAAACCACAGAATCAATTCATAACAGGGCTCAAACATAGAATCTGGAGAAACTCTGTCCTCCTAGGAAACACAACAAACTACCACAGTGAGGTTTGGCATAAGATGGTTGAGACATGCTTAGGTGTTATGCAAAATGGAAACCATCACGCTGTGTAGGAATGCAAGCAACATTCTGTTTCACACTCCACATCAGCCCTACCAACAGAGACTTTAGACAATAGAGGCTTCAGACATTTTAGACATCCCATGAACAGAGCAAAAGAAACCTTCTTTCTGTGAGAACTATAGTGTATTCCTTAAGGATGGAGGGAGAAAATGCCCAACCCTCAGTGAAACTGCAGGAGAGCCTCCAAATACTCAAAATGGGAAAAAGAAAAGCTGTGTGCAAGTCAACATTTGCTGCAAAATGCTAGTAACTCCCCTGGGAAAACAAAAGGGTGACAACATTAAACGAGTGCTTTATTTGGTAACAAATGCTAACCTACTATGGTAAAATGGAATAAACAAACTGGGAAGCCACGGTATATCCATGCACTGAGAAATGGAAAAAGGGGTGAAGACAAAAAGTTCAGAGTAAGGTGCAGGAGTGAGGAAGCCCGTGGTAGAAAGTAGAGAGGAAGCAGAACGCAAGGCTTTGCTTTCTTGCACAACAGGTAGCATAGCAACCTGCATATCTCAACTGAACAGTGGCAAGCACAAAATGCATCCACAAAACAGTCCTTAAGTTTCTAGCGCAAAAGCCTCAAGTTACTGTCTCAGGAAGGAAAGTGATGGAAAACACCCCAAAGAAGAAAGGAAACGCTTTCCCAAACCATCTGCCTTACTTTACATTTATAGACAAGCTTACAAAATAGCCTAAATGAAGAGATCAGGAGAAAGACTAATTAGAGCAAAATCAGTGGGCAAATATGCTCTTACGTATCAATTATATCAGGCAACTTCATGGGGCTATTTCAGGCATAGCATGACAAATACAATCTTGAGACCAAGATTTTAGTGCAAATAAACCATTAACTTACTAAATTAAAAAAATACTCTGTGTTTACAGACAATATGTTATTTGTGTCACCATCAATAAAGACAAGTTGATTTCACAGAATGAAGACCGTTATCCCATTTACCCTGTACACATTTTTTTCCTTTAAGCAACAGCATTAACAGTCTGAGTACTGTTTGAAAACAGAATCTTTATGCCAGCACAATTAAGAGAGCATGCTGGCCTTACATAATCTATTATTGAAGCACAAATTTCATTTGTTTCTCTTCCTTACACTAGTTCCATAAACCCTTACACACCTTTAAGGAGGGCCTCAGGTTCTTTCACCCAAATTTGATTTCTTCTTTTTGAGGAGCCACATTCACCCCAAACTGCCTTGTCCTCATTTGAGTTATTTTCCGCTGTACTTTTTTTGTCTCCTGCATGTATTCACACCTCTTCATCCATCTTCATATGTCTTCCAAACTTTTTCCCTTTCCTACATCCTATAAGCCTTATTCTCACCCTTTCTGGATAAAGCCAAACCCAAGATGCCCTCAAATGCTTGCAAGTTCATGCCAGAGCATTCATTATTCAGAACAAGAGGTTCTCTGCGGATATTACTCCAGGGTAAAACTACTATTGACTGCCAAGCTTCTACAGAGATGTTAATCTAAACAGTGATTTGCAGATTTCCAGTGAAGGTGAAAACTCTTGTCTAATCTCAGCTAAATTTGAACAGGTCTCACAGTTAACTTCACAGACTCATGGACCAAAAGCTACTACTTTGAAGCAGACTAGCCAATGTACCACAGTTTGGCTGCTAGCGGTCAAGAGGGACAGAACTGCTACTAAAAACTCTTTCCAGTATTCATTTGCTTTACTTCCTTCCCTCTAGTCCAAAAATTTAATACATAGCAGTAACTAAAACATCACTAATTTCACTCATTTTTGCACAAAGCTCAGAATTGATCCAGACTTACGGTTTCAAACACTCATCATTACATATGGTATAATACGTTAAAAACAACTGTCACTTAAAATATAGTCTGACACAGGCTCCACATCGCCTATGTTATTTTTAGGCTTGCTCTTGACTGAGTTTGCAATGAAGACTCACTGTTTACATAAAATTTAACTGAGCTTAAGTAACAGTTTAATCCACATGATGGAAAGGCCTCTGAAGGGCTGTTATCTCAGCCTTCAACACACATAATATTTTTCTAAGAACTCTGTACCTGAACGTACTGCAGCAGCATTGCTGCTATTTGAGACATCTCACCAAAACCTTAGGTCACCGAAAACTTACGGAGATATCGTGATTTTAGTATCTGTGTCCTGTTCAATTTTCTTCAGGTTTCTTCCCTCTTTGCCAATAAGTCGGCCAACGAAGTTATTGTGTGCCAGTATCTTAAGGGGAATTTCTTCTGTACTGTAATGGAAGTTATAACCAGTGAGACTTTTGGAGACCAGAGCATAAGTTTTTATGTGTGTAACGGATTAATTTTATTTTCATAGAAACATCCACAACTCCCATTCACTAACACATGTTTACACTAGATGCAGAACAAGTCCAGGTGCAGTGCAGAACTATTACCTAGAGCTTCATTGTAACGTACCTTGAGCTAAAGGTACTGAGTTAAAGCTCAGATTGAGGTAGCAAGAGCTATTGGGAAGAAGGAGGTATGTCTTAAAGCTTTTAGTGAGGGTTCACAACTTGTTAAGCTCACTCTGACTAAAAGCTATCAGTTGCTCAAGAAACTTCTGTATTTGCTCCCATTCACCTCAAAATCACAGGCAGACAATGCCTGAAGCAGCAGATGTGTGCTGGGGCTAATTAAGCAACAGGACTGTCCTGAAAGGTAAAATGTCTTAATTCCTTTACATACTTAGTAATGGATAACGGCAATAAAGATTCACTTGTTAACAGTTTTTAAAGACTACATCTTTAAATGGAGTCAACAAGAATTCAGAATTTTTAATGCTTCCACAGTGAAATGCCTTTTACTCACAATTTAGTATCTTGAGCTTCCTTTTGCATGATCTCCATAATAATTTTACAAGCCGTTGAGCAGCCTTCAGGAGTTGAGTGGATGGTAATTGGTTTCTCAGCAGCACCTGCATTCTCTTTACGATGAATATCAATTCTTGAAAGAAAGAAAAACGCTAACTGTAACCATGTACTCTAAGGTAAGCCTTGTGTATTTTCAACTGTCATAAAACTAATTTATTTTGAGCTAACAGTGACTACATTTAAGTGATTTAATATTGAAACATTTACAACTACTTAAACATATCCTAAACACTAATTCTTATGTGTTATGAAGAGTCTCTCCTATCCTGATTTTACCAGTTAAACTCCATCTTTGTAGATACTGGGATCTCCTTTCCTCAGTAGGGTCCCATCCAGATACACAGGGGAGTTATCAGACAATCTGTAGTAAACCACTGAAGACATATAATCAAGCTTTCCCAACACTCCATCATTAGCCCCACTGCTCAACTAAGAATGACTGTGCAGCTACAGGACAGTCAGGTTTTGTCCCATCTTGTCTTTAATTAGCTCAGCAGCAGAGTTTCCCAGCACTCCTCTGCTAGTAAGTAGCATCATGGTACTCGCATCCATCCTCAAGATTAGTTTCTTATACTTTTTCATCCTGGATTTTGTCCTGACATTACCTTTCCTCTAGCCCCAGCCTCTATTACCCTAAAATAACTAGCCTTCGTCTACATCACGGTTTATGTAGCTCTAGGAATTTAACAAAAATTAATTTTGACCTGCATAAAGATAATGCCTAGGATATTACTGGTCCTCTGCCAATAACTGCAGGTCACATGCTCTTTCCATCTCTGCTTTCTCCTTTTGCCCCTCTTCCCCAGATCATAGTTGTTTCCAAACTGAAACAACAATGCTGCTTTTCAATAAGGCCCTTCATTTTTGCAGTTCTTTCCAGTATTGAAAATTCATTTAGTTTCACAACGAAGCATTTTCCAAGAAGCCCAGGGCAATCCTTGGTAGAAGTGGAAGCATATGAAATTTCTTTTTTTATCCCCAAATCAATGAAAACATCTTTCTTGAAGTTGCATATCTGTAAAGTTAACAACCTGCAATTATTTCTGCTCTATCCACCCTTCTTTTAAGATATAAAAGTTTTCCTTATGCCAATTTTCCAGGATTTTTAGAGTTGGAGAATTAGATGTTTTAGATATCACCTGAAAAACTGGTTACCCATAGGCAATCTACAGCCGAGTCTTGTCAGGACGCCACAAATCTCTTAAACCTGTGCAGTTAAACACACTAAATAGTCTCCTGGGTTACAAAATGCTAACGAGAATTTGGAAGGAGCATCACGATAATCCCAGGTTTGGAGGGTGGGGGAAAGCCTGTTTGTTGGGGGTTGGGGTGTAATTAGAGAGGACTCCTTTATCCTCAGTAACTACTCTCAAAACTGAAGCTGCCACCCCCCCTCATACCCCTCACACACAGCTTATTTCCACATCCTGCCTGCTGTAACTACAGAACTGGGGGATCCTACTACTGCTGAAGACAGCATTTTAAACTCTGCTTTTAGGGGTATCCTGGAAAAGTTCTCGGAATAGGAACCCCACCTCCCTCTTCATCTGTGCTGAGCTCTTCCTTGTGGGTAGGGATTTAACACACACTGGAAACAATCTCCTCCAGCGTCTCTAGACCCCAGTTCTCTAAGCTTCTTAAGTCACTTAGCAGCTTGCTTTTTGCCTCCCGTGCATTTCCTTAATCTGCGTCTTGGTGTGGTCTGCAACTTGATAGCAACAAATGTGTTCTCCAGAAATATAGGGGGGTGAGCTGTAAGGAGTAGTGAGGGTAGATAGGAAGGGGTTTCATTCATTTTTATTTCCCCTCCCACCTCTTGAATTGGCAACATTTACAAATCTTAAGAATGTCCTAAATCAAACTAAAGCTGGAATAAACACCTGAAGACCTGGATATGTCAGCACACTGACTGTATGTCCCACAGACCAACATATAACAGCTCTTTCAGTTTCACTTTTTGTGCCAGAACCATAACAGTACATCTGTAAGCAAAACTCTCCAACAGAGTACTATCCTGCTAGCACTGCCTAGTTTCCCTCCTCTAAGAAGGGAGAAACAAGTCAGTATTTGAACATACATCAAGGACAGAATTTAGTCCTTAAATAAATCTCGCAAAAGACTTCCTGTTCACCGTTACCTTCATTTGCTCTCTGACCACACAGGTTAGTTGTGAAGTTTTACAAATTCCCCTTTGCACGAGCAATGAGAACACAATATGAAAGCTATTTAATACAGTTTTGTAAAATAACTTACTTGGACTGTGTCTGCTTTGTAATGTTTCTGATTGTTGCTCCTTCTTTCCCAATAATGGCTCCTACAAACTGTGTGGGAACCAGCATCCGTAGAGGAACGTCTGACTGTGGTTTCTGCCTTGTGGTTGCGCCAGGTGACCCTTGCCTAGGAGGACCCCTCTGTCCAAATCCACGTCTTCCCTGGGGATGTTGTTGCGGAGGTTGCTGGGCTGCCATTTCATCAGGGATGTATGCAACTTTCAAGGAATAGTTTTCAAGCTGAAACCCGTTCAGTTTTTCTATTGCTCTGTTTATTTGCAAAGGGGAGGAGAGAGGAGATTAAAAAAAAACCACAATCACATGCAGGGCCTTATGAAATGACAACTCATTCAGACACCGACTTTTGCTCTTTATAAACTGCACGGTAAAGCTAAAAACTGGTTCTACAGTGAAAAGCTACATTTTAAATTCTTCAGTCAAGATTTTGATTACACAAAGTCACAATATTAAGAACTACAAGTCAGTTCTTGCTTGCTCTGGGCTTCTGTGCACTTTATAGGTTTTGCTGGTCCAACTCTATCAGCAAAACCTCACAGGAAACAGAGTTTATACACTCAAAAGCATTCTTTTGCCCGATTTAATTTAAATCAATTTCCCAAACAGAATTAAAGTTGCACCAGAGGGAAAACTTTTTAGTTGCTATCACAGCACCTTCATTAGGGTTTTTGCCAGCATAGCTATTTGGCTCTAGTTTTTGCAATAAATGATATAGCTGTGACAGGAAAGAAAATAAAATATGAAAGAAGACAGCACCTAGTTCATTCTCAGCAGGAAAGGAAGCAAATTCGAATGCTTCTCAAAGGCATCTGAAATACCACTTAGCAGATTACAATAGCAAAGTGCAACTTACCAACTACTCGTGTTGTAAGTAAAGTTAATTTTTAAACTAGGAAATTAAAGTCCATACATGTTAAACTCTCCAGAGATGCAAAGGTGTTAGAAGGCATTTAAATGGTGCTTCAATTTCTCTTTTAATTAGACATTACAGAGGGACACTGCCCAAATATACACAGCCCACTCCCACCATGGTGGTCCATCACACTGAATAACCTTTTGATTGCTCAGAATTCCCCCTCTGCTCAGTCCCTCTTCCAAACCAAGGTAGGGACAAGCCAGCCAGCCTGTCTTGCTGGTGGTCTTCTTTTTACAGGGGAAACACAAGTCAACCTAAAAACTTATTCTGTACAACTAAAGATCCAGCCAACAGTAGGAATAACTAAGCTACACACAACACCCTGGTAAACTAGTGACATAAAACCGATACACTTGCCCAAGAAAGACATTTCAAATTTTGCTTCAAAAGGCATTATTATTCACATTATCTGATATATTGATCACCGAAATATGCATTGATTTGGAGTAGTTTAAAAATGCCAGGCTTAATCTTGGACCAATGATTACCAGGAGATTTTCTTTAAAGACAAAATTTAAACTAAAAGCAGTATGGGAAGGAAGGGGTTTTTCTATCTGATATTAAAGAAAAGTTCCAAACAACATATGAGCAAGGCCTGTGACATTTGGAAACTTAACCCAGTTCCTCCATTCACACATCTGCAGGAGCTTACTGCCAGTTTACTGAACACTCAGCCTTTGCAACACTTTTACTCCTGTCTCTACTACAGAGATGAAGCATGGTGCTAGCTAATCATCGCCATTTTCAGTAGCCAGTGAAAAATAGTATTAGTTTCCTGTCCCATTTGATAGCCTGGGTCTCTAGCAGCTGTTGAAGCCAAGCAGCAGCTTCAGAGATAAGTAGTATTTGGGTACTTGCCCTTGTCTCCCTGGAGTTGAAACAGCATCCTCAAAATACTCCAGTCGGACAGTAAAGAGCTTACGTGAAAACAAGTAATTTGTGTCTCTGGAATAGTGTTTAATAAGGGCTGGTAATAAATAAGGCTCAAGGCAATGCCAATGAACAAAGAAAGCAAAATATTGAATAACTGATCACTGCTCATTAAATACTTGTGCTAACCAAATGAAACATAGGTCCTCTGGGAATTGAGCAGGAGAGTAATTACTCCCCTAGCAGAAGAATCCCTTACAGCATATGGCAAATGAGCTGGATTCAAATTTGGTAAGGTTATTTCAGAGCTGACGATTCTCAACTTTTACTCCATGGACTTTGAAGAACATTTTATTACACAATAAAACACATTTACAAAACAGTAAGGGCAGTGAGCAGACTAGTGAAACTGGTGTTTCTCTGGATTTATCTCTCAGTTTTTAGTTTCTGGATAGATTTCCAATGCCTGAGAGGCATTTCACTGAAGTCCCTCTCTATGGACATCCTATGCAGGAAAGGGGTCTGGAACCTTTCCTTTTCATGCAAACATGAACATATTAAGTTCTTGTTGTTTGCAAATATCGGAGACCTTTACTTCTGGGTTGAGTTTTACTGAAATCAACTAAAAAGGTGAATTGCTACCAGGGAGGGAAACAGCACTTCCAGACAGTGCAGTTGCACAAGCCCTGTTTCTTTTGGAGTCAAACCTCAAGATGTTGGAGAGATGAATACCAACAATTTTGCAAATGTGCTGGTAGGCTCCAATTTGACGTCCATCCCAACTCACTGTCTTCCACACTTTGATCTGACAAGTTCAGACACTGCTTCTTTCCCAAAATGCGTCAGTCTTCTCTGGCTTTAAAACATCTTTGACCAGAATCCCAGCATTAATACAAAACCTTACATTAAATCAGTGCACAAGACTTCTCACTGCTCCTCAGAAGTGGTACGGAAAGAAAAGACTAGGTTTTCTGTTTGCAACCAAGCTACATACCTATCATGTTTTCACAACAAACGCTTTATAGCAACAACTAGTGCATATATATGTATGTATATCTATATATACATTTCTATATGCACCATCCTTTTCCTGGAAAGAAGGTTGGAATTTTTCTACTTAATAACAATTTATAAATGGCTAAATGGTTCCATATGACTATAAGTACCTTAAATTCAATGCAAACTGAGAAAAGTTCATTTGCCATTGTGGAAAATCAATTATGTCAGCAGTGAACAATCCCTGGCCACCGAAGTCATATGATGACATGAAAAAGTAACACACTAATTCACCCTGTGAGTCACAGAGTTCTCCATATTTTATATGTTGACTTATTTTATAATGACTTGTTCAAGTGATGAGAAGTCAGAGGAGTCAGTAATTAAATGCTGCTCTCCCAAGCCTTTTGTGGAACTGACATTTCCTGGGTTGGTGGTCCCATATTCTGCACTGATTTGGGCACACACAGTGGAATGCCAAGGTAACTGATTTTCAGTGGATGCACCATATACACAGTTCTGGTGCATTTCTTACACAAGACACAACCCCAGTTTTTGAAAGGTCCCTTTTGGCTGTTAAGCTTGGCCTTCACGTTCCAGAATTTGACAATCTGTACTAGGTTTTTAAAATATTGTCATACATCTTTCTTTAGCTGTTCTGAATTAAATTTTATCAATTTTGTGGCACAAAACTTAGGGTTGGAATTAGGCAATGTGATGACTCAGCAGCCATTCAGCACCATAACAAACTCAATTTTAGAGGCATCTAGGCACTTCTTCAGGGGTTGAGGGGAAAGATGTGGAAGAAAAACCATGAAGAGACACAAGTGACTAAGAACTATCTTCTAGATGGATGCGGAATTCCTGTGAAACAGCATCTAGGACAGCACTTGCTATCAGGAGAGTCATCCCTGCTCCCTGGGAAAGTCTGAGCCTCAGATAAAAGCAAGTGAATGGTTCTTCACAGCACTAGAGCCATCTGTTTAAGTCAAAGCTATCATCACTGCTGTAGTCCACCAAATACACTTTAAATCAAGCTCCTCTTGTGAAGCGCACACTCGCGTTGACTGACCACCTTGGAAACTCAAATCCAAGCCACAACAACACCACCTCTGCCTTCCTACAAAGACTCTGCTCCCCCAAACACATTGGGGGGGAAGGGGGGGGGGGGAAATCTCCTTTCATGACCACAAGTTAATAAAGGCCAAGTAGATTACCTCTGTCAGAGAGCACTGCTGGTACCTACTGAAACAAACCACAAACCCTCTTTTACACAAAGGCTAAAAGCCTTAGTCACTTAATGAGGACAAAGATAGAGAAAAACTCAGTAAACCGCCTCATTAAGAAGTGTCCTCCTGCCCCAAATCATCTTTAAAAATTCATATTTAGTAGAAGTAGAAAACGTTTCTATTTCATATACCAGCAAGACCCAGTACACAGACATCTCTTAGTGTAGTTCGGAATTTTTTAATATAACAAATTCATTAAGAGACTGCAATGACTACTGTCTGTGCACTGATAAGATGTATAGCAGCCTGGCTTATGTTCATGTAACATCTGCTCAGAAGCAAGAGAATACCTATATAAAAATGAAAGCTTTAAACAAACATTTTGTAAATTCATCACCGAAGTTCTTCCCATCTAAGTTACATCTCACTGCTGTCCTCTCGTGAGCTCCCTAACAGAGGCTATTTGCCCAGCCTTCTCCCTTCTGATGCTAGTGGAGGTTAAACATCCTAGAAAACAGTCATGGTGAAAGCACGGAGTCTTTTGCTGGAAATCATTCTTCCACTGATGATGACACTAAGCACTAGATGGAGAACATATTTCACTCCCACACGCAGCTTGTACATACACCACCTCTCTTTTTTCTTCCCTGAACAGATACATTTGCATACAAGAAGATGAATATACATGGCAAATTTTCTTTGACACGATAATTTTTCTTACACTAAATAAAAATAGTTTTCATTAGTACTTCTGAAAACAAAAACAAATTAAAAACAAATCTAAGCTTATAATCATACACTGTTGAATTTTCACTATAATCGTTCCTATGGCAACATTAGCTCTGACCCACAACGGCATGTAGAAGTATTAGTTATGTGAACTCTCATTCATTCATCAAGGATGCATGTGTGCACACACAGGCATGCAGATAGACTTGTCCTTCACTGAAGGGGTAAAAAAAAAAAAAAAAAAATTCTTTGTCAAGTATTCTAATTAAGAGGTGACCACTAGCGGACTTTAAAAATCCCAGGTAGAGCACATACTAGACACCTACACTGGAACATTTTGGGGATCAAAAGAGAAGGTGGTGTAACTTTTGAAGGTAACAGGCATAATTTAGGTGGCAGCATGTCACAAGGACACAGCGTGTCCTGCTGGTTGCAGCCAGAGACTGATACTGGGAGAAGGAGGGGTGTCTTTTGGCAAGCATATCCCAAGTTGCCACAGCACCTGCAGTTGGGTTGTTCAGAATGAATCACAGGCTACAGGTTCTGTCACTCACCCTCTCCTCTCTTCCAAATATTCCACAACCCACCACGACGTTCACAACTGCATTGCCACAGCAGCGTGTACATGCTTTGTAAGGCCCTCTCCAGTTTCTGAAAAGGACAGCTGTAGCATTAAACCTGCATTATATGGGAAAACTGTGGTTTAAACAGGTTTTAAAATGGCTTTTGGTGGTGTCTTTGCAAACACATGCTTCTTCTTCCCAGCACCCCCCATGTTATCCATGCAGGAATGTCCTGGGAAGGTGTCCTGAGGTGTTTCCCATTGGCCTTTGTTAACTCCTTCCTGTGATTGGGTGTTCCTGTGAGCCCCTTGAGACTTCTAATTGGTTACTCTGTGAATCCTCCTAAAACCTATAAATGTAACATCCCCAACAATAAACCCTCTCTTGCCTCCTCTCCACGCCCGGTGTCCTGTGACCTGTCTCCCTGCCAGCCATGGGGCCACGTGCGGAGGGGGAGGGGGGAGCATCTCTCCCCTCCAGGCTCAGGGCCAGAAAAGACCCCTGAGAAACCCCTGGAGTTCCCTTTCCCATCCCTCAAAGCGTCGCAATGGTTCTTCAGATGGAAACGGAACTAGAACTGGGCCGCCCCACGCCGTGAGTGGGGAAAGACAGCAGCAGGGGTGGTTTGTGAGATGGAACAAATTCCTCCTCCTCCCAAGTAGTTGCAGGAGAGGAGGGAAGGGATGTGGTCACACAGATACCCTGGTATTTCCAGCCTTCTCCTTGCTACCCACAGTCCTGGAGAGCAAAGGGTGGTTTTCCAAGGCCCACACATGGCTCTGTGCTTGCTGTACACTCCTCCACAATGCTACCAGGCTCTCCAAAAGTACCTGATTTGCCATGCTGGCTCCCCTGCTCTGGCCATATAGTCGAGGAACAGCATCCTGCTTTTACTGACAAGACAGCCTCCTGCATCTCCAACTAGGAAAGAGTTGTCACTACACAGGTCAAAGACACAGACCTCTGTCCCAACTGGAAGCCACTAACTGTGCCCATCTCAGATTTTGGATGCTGTGTGCTCTAAGACTTCTTTCTCAAAAAGACTGCAGCATTCTTTGATGATTTTAGCTTCCAGGTTAATTTTGGATGCAGCCCTGTGTTGAACATGCTGCAACGGTAGTACCAGCCTAGAGGAAAAAACCTCTGTCACAACAGCTTAGACTGCAAGATAGAAGAACTCTCACTTCCCCAGCTGGGTGGAACCAAAAGGTTTGTTCAAAAGTATCATCCTCCAAGCAATGCATACCACACTTGTTTAGAACTGCTTATCAAAAGTATCTCTAGGTTGTGTTACAGCACTTTCATTGCACAGTACTGCTGGTACACACCAGCAGGCATGGCAATGCCATACAGCTATCCAGAGGGGATGTAGCCAACTCTGCATGTTTTGTCAGCTAACACTCTGTGAGGTTAGTACGTGCACTGCAAAAAGCGCAGAAAAGGTGCATTTAGAACTAGGGACCTACTATATGTGTCAGCACAGAAATCTTCAAGTCATGGTGTTTGATCCAAAACTCATGGCAAAGAGCCTCATTTTCCCTAACCAGTTAAATTTCAAGTTACAAAGCTTGTTAGCAGCTGCTGACTCCTGACAACTCTAAATAGCTTTTGATAAAGTCAGTTCCTGTTACTGCACGTGCTTCATAGGATGACCAGCACTGCCTTTATCAGCTATCGGCACTTGTACACTGCTCCCTCTCCAGTGCCACTGCTGTTCAACACAGCCAGTTCACATCTGGGAAAACCATTTAACTGAAACAGCATCACAGTAACTATGGAAAAGCCATGCACATACAGGTCCTGTAATGACCCTTCACTGCAATTTCTCACAGTTTTTTCCATACCTCAATCTAGCCACTTCTCCTACGGATTTCCACATGGTTGCAAGGTCACCTCCTGAACAGAGACAATCTGAGCTAACATTTTTTTGAACAGAACATGGACTCATCCACTTAGAAACTCGTATGTCCCTATGAAACCACTCACAAATGCAAATCAAGGTTCCTCCGCTTGCCCTACCTATTCAAGGGAACCAAACTGGGTCAATACTCAATCTGTAAACCTTCAGGTCCCATGCAACATTCACACTGGATACCAATTCACCTGCTTCGAACTCAAGATGTTTCCAGTCATTGTCACGTGATTTCTTATGCAAAACAAAATTTTATCTTGGATATTTCCTTCACAGTCTTTGTTTATCCCAGCATTTCCTCAGGATTGCTTTTAAAATTTAGCAAGTACAGTTTGAAAGGGGAGAAACTGCACGTTGCTTTTTCAGGTTCAGAAGGGAGTGCACAAGCCCAGGAATCTACATCACAGACAACAGACAGCTCAAAAAAAAAATATCATGCTTCTTTCCAGGGTATTTTTGGTACTTCCTTCTTACATTTGCAGAGGAGGAACTGGTCCATGTAATACTAATTTGTAATATTTCATGTTGAGTTTCTTCAAAACTAGAAATTCAGCCTTTTTATTAATTACTGGGCAACAGAAGAACCTGAAGAACTTGTTGAACAATTCAGATTGAGAAAAGTTAAAGAGGGAATTCAAGGAA
Organism: Corapipo altera; assembly: GCF_003945725.1. NCBI lineage: Eukaryota > Metazoa > Chordata > Aves > Passeriformes > Pipridae > Corapipo > Corapipo altera. The sequence goes on from NW_020884880.1 coordinate 10,846,733, forward strand.
AACATTGTTTCCTTCAGCTCCAGTATACACAGGAGATACCACCAACACAAGTTTCCCATCACATTTGTTTATAATGTACTAACAAGTAACCTAACACTTTGAAAGATTAAATACATGTGTTGCATTCAAGTAACGCACAGCTCATAATTACTTAATTATATGTACAAATATTATTTCATTTGTAATTTTGAATTAATGCATACCATAAGCGCACTCTGCATTTTAACTGCTGGCTTTAGTTAGCCACAAGGTGGCAGAAATTTCAAAGTTAAAATAAAAAGATCATTGTAGGCTTTTCCATGGGTTCGGTTTTGTTTGACCTACTATGACTAGAAAGGGGGAAGTATGCTTATGTCACTAGATTAAAACTTTAAGAACACACAAATCCTTTTTCTGTATGTGGGTAGAAAAGCAAAATTAAACCTATAGCATAATGCATAATATAAATTTTTAAAGAAAAAGTATTTGCAACCACCGATTAAGAAAGTAAAACATTATATTTTAAAATTTTAATATACAGATTAAAAGTTATCAACTTTTGAAGATATAAGCAAGCATAAAATATGTGGTCTGAGTTTCAAAAATATCAAAGAAGTTATTTTAGGTATTCAGATTATACTTTTTTGCATGTTTGAAAGCAGCATTAAGTTTTCTAATCTTAAAAAAAAAAAAAACCAAAAAAAACCTGTCTTCTGGTTAGCAGCTGCATTCTTCTATTTTTTCCCCTGTTATTTTGCTATGATTATCCATTAAGAAACAGACACAAAAGAAGGAACACTGTAAAAGGGTATCACTAAAACATGGCTAAAAATCATTAAACAGTAACTCCTCTGTCACTGGCAAATTACTAACCTTCTGCCCTCGCATTCAAATAAGTTTGCTTGATTTTTCCGTTTCTTGAAATTTAAAATTTATTTTTTATCAAAGTGCAAGAAAAGTTGATGATAAAAATAGTTAATTAAGGTAAAGCACACTAGACTTGGTGCAGGGAAAATAGACTTTCTTAAAAGTCAATGCTTAACTTATTATTAAAGTGATGATGCATATGAACTCCAAAGTGCAAGTCAGATGACAGTAACAACTAAGTAAGATACTTACTGTCTAGCCTGGTCCTTATTGCCGTATGTTACATTTACAACTGCAGTCTCCGTGTCAGTGTTCACTAGAAAGGAAAATGCAATGGAAAGAAGTTAAGTTCAATGTGCACTCACTTCCCACTACAAATTTGAAAGCAACTTGAGAGTAGAGTTGTACCTTGCTCACAGTTCTCCACTGTTCCATACTGAGCTAACAAACTGTCCAGTACCTATAAGAGGCAAAAGAAATGACAGATTTAAATTTCAAAGCACATTAACAAAATAAAAGGCCTGTAAAAACACTAAAATTTGTAAAATAGTTGTACGAGAACATAGATCATTCAAGACAGCCACTCCAACAAGGAAGAAATGCTAACTTCTGGGAAAAAGAAGCATACATTGCTTGTATGCTTTCTCCTAACAGAAAATCTGCATTTGAAACCTCATTAATGTGAAAATACAGAACATAACTCCAAGAAGTCACACTGAACTGTACCTCCCAAACTTTGAAAATAAATCTCCAAGTCACCTGTTCTCAGTGGGCTAAAGCATAAACAGAAAGAATTAAGAGAAGAGCAAATCTGGGGTGAAACTTTCTCCATGAATTCCAAGAACACATATCTAATTTTGTTGCTGTTTGGAGTTGTTGGGTTCTTTCCTCACAACACCCTTAGATCATACATAAAAATGTTGTTTTCTTTCTTAGTGGGGTATTGCCTAAATAGACAAGGTAACCAGAATAACCAGCACACCGAGAGCTGTTTCACAATTATTTTGACAGCTTTCCCATAGACCCATTCCAGAGGAACAACTCATAACAGTATCTTCACTATTATTTTAAAGTCACAACTAATTTTTCCTTCAGCAGAAAGCTAGGGAGAAACAGTTAAATGTGTATTACAAGGAGTAAAAGAAATCTGCATGAAGTACTTTTATCTTGTATAATTTCCTTTATTTTAGTCAAATGGAGGATGGAGAAGGGGGAAGAACACAGACTTTTGGGGAAAATCAAGGTGTCAGAGTATTCCAGTAAAAGCATTAAAACACCCACAGTTGTACTGCTTCTAAAATTCATATGGTATATATTTTATTTTCTTCCTGGTGAGAAATAATGTTGCAGAAAACAATGACTGTGGCAGTAACTAGTACAGGGCACAAGTACATCATTGTGGTGTGCTGAGTCCTAATGTTTTGTATCGGAAATTAAACTGATTCTGGAGAAGTTCATCATTTACACCAAGAAGTGAAAAAGTAAACTTGCAATCTCTTCTATGACCAAAGTGTCATTCTCCAGCTAGTCTCTAAAGCCAAAATGTCAGCAGGAAAGGGAAGAAACCCCTTCGGAAACAGGAGGAAACAAGGAAGCAAGGACAGAAGGAAAACAGTTAACATAAAGTTTCTGTGCAGTTTCCCATTGCACTACACTTCCCTTCGCTATATCTAGCAACTGAGTGTGCCCAAATCCCCAGCCCTTAAAAATATAAAATTTAGTCTACGCCCTCACGAGATTAAAAATCCCAGTTTACGATCTATCAATGCACCCTATACTTTGCATGGTATATGTAAGAGACATTTTTAAGGTAAGTTTGGGCATATAAACTGCAATTTAAAGACAACTTATATCAGTATAATTTCCACTCTTTACCACCTACTAACATTTAAACTGCACACAGACATTTCAAAGGTAACATTTCAGAACAGATATTTAAAGGCAATGTGGTGCTCGCCAAGTTTAAGCAATGCATTACTGCTTCTAACTGCAGAATTTCCCCATCCTTCTTGTAGAGACTCTAGTAAGTTTTCTTGGCAACTGTTTTGTTTTCATAGACAAGTTGTTAATTGTCCTCTCCTTCTACAAGTAGAGATTAGCCTAGTCTGAGAGTTTGTCTTTTCAGTTCCCTGAAAAATAATTTTTCTGCCACTCCTCAGATCTGACAATTGGAAACTAAGTGAATGTTTGCTCTGAAATTCACTAAATATTACTGAAGCAGAGATGCTCCAGGGGATTAAAATAAATTAAAAGTCTGTGGAATATCCTTTTAAGACAATTAAAATGTTGGCAGAGATGAGTGGGAGAGTTGTGCGGTCTTGCAGGTCTGCAGCTGTACCTCCACACAAGCCAGGAGAGCCACCACGTGCGATTAGAGGAAAGCCTTCTTCCACAGACAGCTTAAGTGACCCATTGAAACCAGGAGGTGAACAGAATCTCAGGTGGGGTCAGGGGTTTAAAACAAGAAAAGCAGAGCAAGTCCCTGGCTTAGAGATCCATTCTGAGAAGTTTAGTTGAAATAGGACACTGAAGAGTTCATTAGTCTGATAAACCAATTCCTTTGTCCCTACAATATGCCATTTGGCAAAATAAACACTTGAAGAAAAGTACAAAGATCAGTGTTTACAGAGCCATAGTGTTGTCTACTCTCTTATAGGGATCTGAATCATAAGTCATTTACCGCCACCACCTGCGTCTCCTAGAACGCTTCCATCAACGCTGTCTCCCTACAATCCTAAACACCCACTGGTCAGATTATGTGACCAATACATCTGTTCTAGAACAAGCAGCAGTCACAAGCAGTGAGGCCATGTTGCTGAGAACACAGCTGTGTTGGGCAGGGCACGTCTCCAGGATGAAGGACCACCGCCTCCCTAAGATCTTGCTTTATGGTGAACTTGCCACTGGCTGCCGCAAGAGAGGAGCCCCAAAGAGAAGATACAAGGACTCCGTGAAACAACATCTCAGCCTTGGTCATATTGATCATCATATCTGGTCTACTCTCGCCTCAAATTGGGAAGTCTGGAGACACATTATCTTCAACGCTGCTGATGCTTTTGAGAAAGCAGCAGGATCACTCTAGAGGAGAAAAAACAACGCAGAAAGAATTGTGCCTTGCAGAATATATCTACTAAGGAGTCTTTCTGCTGTGCCTTTGGCAACCAGACGTGTCTATCTCATATTGGCCTTTTTAGCCACCAACGCACTTGTAACAAATGTGGGTAGAGACCTTTCCCAAATCTTCCTCCACAAGGCCTAGCCATGATGATGATGATGCCAACACCCATACCGTACTACAAAGCAAACGTACTACAGCGTAAGCTAAAATCTTAAGTTATTACTACGTTTGAACTTTGCTAACCACCAGCTCATACCCACTCTGCCCCAAAGCTGCATCACTTGAAAACAACAGAATTTCTTTATCATCCTTAATCATACAGGAAAAGAGCAAGCTAGAATGCCAGAAGTTTCATGAGAGTTTGCTGGATAATAATTGATATTTTGTAAGGTAGTTCTATATTTAAAGTCACCAGCTTCACCAAAAAAAGAAATACTTTAAAGTTGAATTCACACAACTTTTCAAAGATACTATATTCTCTTGAGAACTACTGTCAGCATGTTTCTGATCAGCCATCAGAAACATCTCAACACACTATCCATCCTTGCATCTGCTCCAAGAAGCCTGAGAACTAAAAGGCTCCTTCCCTGTTACTGCTGAGGAGCAGCCCAGGATGGCACATTCAGCATCCCACTCCTCTTCACAAGGAGTTCTCCACTTATGCTATTCCTTAATCCTCTTCTGAGTCATTTCAGTCAGAGACAGTGTCCATCTGGGCTTTAATCCAAGTGATTTGAGTTCCCATGTTCTTAGAAGAGTTGCTTTACCAAACAGATTAATGAAGAGTTTCCTCAAAGGATTGAAGCTTGCTTTAACTGAAATGAGAAACAATCCTCTTCAGTCAAAGACACTTGCTCTCCACAGCACTGTTCTCAGTAGAAACTTGAATTTTCATCACTATCAGCCTCATGCAGCAAGACTTAAAGCATGATAAACACCGCAGGGGTGTTTTAATTAGATTGTAGTTAAAATGCACCAGTAGGAAAGTTTCTGCAGCAGGTGAGGTATATGTGTGCATGTGTAAGAAGCAAACTTCATGGGTGAGAACACTTTTAACTGAACCAGCTGATCCAGACGGGAAAAGTCATTGCAGCTGTATTCAAAGCTGTATTCAGAACTCAATTCCTGTATGTCTTTCTTGCTTCACATGTATTTACTGCAACAGTTAGTTCCTATACACATCTTTCATTTCTTCATATGTCTCTTTCTCGCTATCTTTTCTCCCTCTCCAAATTTTTCTCCCTAGCCCAAAGCCTCTATTTCTGCTGCAAAACAAACATGTTTTGTTTAAGCTGCTCTTCCGTAACACTCTCCGTGTACAGCCTTGTTGGGCAATCAGAACAAAATTCAAAGCCAAGTTGGTGGTGCAGCAGCAATTCTGATGAGCAGCTGAAAAGTTTATTTGTACAAATATTTAATCTAAGCTAGAAAAAAAAGAGGTCTTTCCTTTTCTTCAGCTCTCCTTCTCGCAGTTGTCTAAATTGGGTCTCCTGCTCTTGTTATAGCACAGATGTCTCTCTCACAAAAAGCTGCAGTCTTATACTGTGGACTTTCATTCATCAGGCTCTAAAAGCCAATTCTGACTTCATTATAAACAGCATTACCCTACACCAAGACCCACAAATCGAGGCTGCTTTACATGGAAAAAAGAAAGAAGGAAACATTACTTTTCAGTAAAGCCAAGAGCTTGATGCACACATTAAAATATCCCTGTTCTCATACAAAATTTCACAGGTTTAAAAGTAGCACCTTTGAACAAATCAGAGCAGTTGTTTTCTGCACTTTCAGAACAGACTATTTCATACACATCACTTTATAGTGCTATAGGATTTCTGCTGTACACCATAAGCAGATTAGTCTCAAGATATCTGGTCCACAAGCACAGTTATCCATATTGTTTCTCTCTCACACATGCACTTCGCAACAGGAACTTCACAGTGGTGCTGTAGAACCTGAAGTTATTTTCTCCACTCATGTAGAGCAAATCCATTAGACCACCACCCTTGTTTCCATGACTCCTGTGCCACATTGACTGGGAGTTAAAATTAGTCAACACAACTGAAATCGTAAATAGCAGAGGCAAAAAGAGACAGGAGGATTAGGGTCATTCAGTAAAAAAGGACATGGAAACATTTGCCTGCAAAGACTTTGAGTGTACTGTGTGAATTAACAAAAACAAACAAAAAACCAAACCAAAACACAAAAAGACAGATATCAGGCAACAATATGAGGAAAGAGTAGTTGTGTGTACACATGGCTATTAGATTTAACAGAGGAGAGGTGGGGGTGAAAGAAAACAAAAGAGTCAGGTAAGGAAAGGAGAGCGTGACTAGGTACAAAGCAATGCTGATATCACTCCAGATGTCAAGCCTGGCTGAACCATTAATGCCATCTGCACACTTCAGGTACTGTCTTGGTATATTTAAGTCTACAAAAAAAAAAAAGCCATAATGCCATTTTCAGTTAATTATATTAATGGAGCCCAACTAGTCTGATGTGGCCTCCATATTGGGCCCTGGTGTACTAGAATTTTCTGTGCAGTGGGAGCAGACCAGGCATTTTGTGCCTTTGAGGTGTGAAATCACCTCAGCAGAGATGCTACTCTTGCAGCCATACAAGCTGCCAACGGCTGACCACGGCAGAAAGGCTCTTTAAAGTTCCTTCAGTCTGGCTTAACCTTTTTATTGGTAAAAGTCATATCCCCAACAAGAGGCCCAGCTAGCATGACTTTACAAGGAAAATAAAATATTAATAAGCCCCTAATAAATCCTTGAGGAAGTAATCATTTTTGAAAGGTTTAATTGGGTAACACTGCATTGCCTGATTGGTGACTGTGGTGGACAGGTGAGCTTGGCTCCAGGTTGCCCAGCGCACCTCCCAGTCCAGCCTGACTGGACTACTGCCACCCATCCAGAGCCCAGAGAGAGCAACTTTGCACATTTTCACCAAAAAGGAGAGTATGTTGGTTCTTTGTAAAGGCAGAGCAGCATTGACATGGAGTATCCAATCCAGTACATGGTCTGCAGGGACACAGTTATTTGTCCAAAACCTTGTGAAGGCGTTTGAATAGGCAAAGCCAGTCTGCAATGGCTCAATGCATTGCAGCATGTGGTGATGGTGTTTTTCATCCTGTAGGCCCTCCAATACCCAGTTTACTGTCTCATGAAACCATGACCATAGTCTGGAAGAATCAGAAAAATAAGCCTGGAAGCTGCTGGAGTCATTGTTTGCACACACCAGAAAGGCAGCGCCTGAAAACAATAACTCTGGCTTATTTACCACATCCCATACAAACCCTGGAGTGAATTCTTCTCCTGGGAACTTACAGTTATATCCAAATGTTCAAAACTAATAATAAGTTTACCCTATAATACAATTCTGTTTAGGTGGCATTACCAGGGTTTTAAGAATGTAATGCTGAACCACAGAGAACAAAGACAAAATTGTCAAAGGGACTTCTAATTGAGTGACCAATTTGGACACCAAGGGCTTGAATTTTCCACAGTGCTCAGCACGTCTGCCTGTTCAAAGGGCGGCTTCAAAGCCACTTTTGGTAGTAAGGAGAACACGGCACTTCTGCAAGGCCTCTGGCTCATCACAAGACAAGCTGAAGACAAGGCACACACTTAGCAACTAACAGTGACTTTTGTTTAAGGAGTTAGCACAGCACCGGAGACTAGAACGTGCAGGATTCAGTTTGCCATGGCAACATTCAATTCCCCTAACCAAAAGGGTCTGTGTCTTCCTGAAAGTCCTCAACTTGCTGCAAAATTAAGAAAGCATGTGGTGAGTAAACTGGGTCACAACTCTTACAAGACTAATCATCTTCACTGCACAGGCTGGACTTGTGACAGCAGAGCCATCCTCTGGCCTAAGCCAATGTCTCTCCCTGCAGTGCAAAGAGCAAACATAGGTCCCTATTTACCTTGCTCTCATTATGGAACATCTGAAATGCTCAATTAAAAAAAACTGAGGTAAGTGATGATGTGAACTATCACAATTTTGGTGCTTCAAATTAACCAAAAGATAGATAGCAACTGAAAAGAGGTCTCAAGAGCACCACATGCAGCCATGACTACAACTATTGTAACTAACTCCACGTAGCACATATGTTTGTAAGTATTTCCACATAGTACTGCTGGACCATTTAAATTTTTATATATATATACACACATCCACCCACTTCTGTATATAAAATAAAAAAGGTAACAGAAAGAGTGGACTAAATGCTTTAAAACTGGTATTCAAGAACAACATTTAAAAGAACCTGCCTTGAATCTGCTAAGTCAAAAATTGTTTGAAGTATAATTTACATGATTTACCAGTGGAAGAAGGTTGGTTTCTTTAAAAAAAAAAAAAAAGCAATGCAATAAGTATAAGCAACATGGTAAATCATTACAGATCAACATCAGTACCAGAACTCCCTCTCCCTTTTTTTATATAACAATTCACACAATCGAAAAATTCACTGAGAGAATATTCTAATGAAACCCTGAAAATAGAAGAAATTGAAAAAGAAATTTTTAGGCTACAAAATTAGCCCAGGTACTGAATGCAGCACACAAAAAGTTCTCCTGTGCTTTCATGTTCCCACATTACACCCTAAACTGGAAACAGTTTCTTAAATGTGTGATAGGGAGGAAAGATTAGTGTGGATTACATTAAGGAGGTATGTGATGGGGGGAAAAAAACCCCATAGTATCCAGGCAGATAAATAGCATTAAATGGTCTGCAAGGCTAAAAAAAAGTACTTGAGAAATGTTTAAGAGAAAGGTAAAAAAATGCCACTTATTAGATGCATGGGTGGCCTCTTTCACAAAGAGATTAAAGGGAACAGGATAATTCAGTTTGGAAAGGAGTGAGAGGGAATATGATACAGGTATTATGAAATAACGAATCATGTAGAGATGGCCAAATTGGCAGCTTCTATTCACCCTTCATGTAAATTAAATGAAAACAAGTTTGAAAACACAGAAATAAGTATTTATGCAACATTATCTGAAACACCATTAAGCACTGCACAGTATCTGCTACAATACTTCATTAATCTTCCCTCTCTTTACCCTAAAGGTGTACCTTCAAGAGCAGTTTCAGATAACATTGGAGTTTATGAACCAGGTTTGCATTAATGCAAGTGCTCCTGATTCAGTCCCCATTCTTATTTCCCAAAAATTAAAAAGCACCGTCACACAGATTGGTCCTTAAAGGAGGAACTGCTGTTTTATGCAGCTAATCCCCTTTCCCAGAATCTCCGCGTGGGCACTGTTGGGGCCCCATCCTCCTCAGGCAGACGGGCTACCAGGACACTTCTGCGGCTCGGCATGAGGAAAGGATCACATGCCGGGCTGGCAGATGGGTGTCGTCAAACGTAGTAGGATGCAGCAGCAACACTAGTGTTCATCTGCCTTCTCTTGCATTGAGGCGGCCAGTTTAAGTGGAAACACTTGTCACTGCTTCCACGATCTCATTTGTAGTTTGCCAAAGGGAAGGAAAAAAAAAAAAAGCTATAAAAGCATTACTATCCAGTGAACACCCATTGCCCAACTCTGATTAAACGATAGACTACACAAAAGCAAGGGAGTCAGCAAGTTTTTAAAGAATGTTTGGAAAAGACACTGGGATAAAGGATGATTTTTCTGCTTTACTCACAGCACTACACCAAAATACAATTGGTGCCTTATAGGCAGTTTCAACACTTTCCTGTGGAGGCATCAGGCACCGGTCTCCGTCAAGAAGATGATGGCTCAGCCCCACAGTGAGAGCTGCAGTGTCCTGCTCCAGGCAATGAAAACTAGAACAGAAACGGTTACGTTTTTTTCCTTTCCCCTTCAGCCTTTTGGTCCTCTCAATTTTGCTAACTCCACGTCATTAGAGAAAAAGTATTCTTTTTAATTGCAAAATTTATTAGGGAAAATTATACTTCTCCTGTATGCTTCACTCTCTTCCGTGCATGTGTGCACTTTTAAAAGGTATTCTGTAGCTATTTAAAAGTCTTGATGCCACTTCATACTGTTCTACAAGGCTAGTGCTAGCCTGATATTTTTAGTTTCAGTATAATAATAGTTTGTTCATTTAAAAAATGCCTTCTGTAAAGCTGGAATGCTGCAATTATAACAGATATCTGTCAAACTGAAAAAAAAAAATATTCAATTTTCAGACCATCTTTTGGAACCTATCAACAATTACAAATTCCAAGAACTCTCTCCACAAGAGCACAGACATAATTCAAGAAGAGGCCATATGTATGAAAAGGGTTCCCTCTGGTACAGGTATGAGAGTGCATTACAGAGACAGAGCCAAGTCAGTGCTTGATACCAGGGAATCTTTCCTGGGAAGGTTGTCCCATAATTTAACATAAAGAATTTCCTCTAAGATCTGCTTGTAACAATCCAAAAACGATAGAGGGAATAACAGAGGCAAATCCTGTAAAATGGATTTAATTCACAGATTAGGGCAGATAAAGAGGAAGTATATTAGAACTCAGATGGAGATCACATCTGAAACATCCCCTCTATCGTGCACAAGATGCAAGATGACAAGTTTTCGGGAAAAAGAATTCTTAACAATCACTTCATGAATGCCTTCAATCTCTTTATAACGAGGAAAAACTATAAAAAGATTGAAGCATTTTTTTGGAGTTATACTTATAAGACTCCCCTTTTCCCTTTTTAAAATGGTCATCCATAAGATGCATGCCATGCCTTTGGCTTCACAGCAGTCCTACTAAAATACGGCACTGCTATTGACCAGACACACCAGGTTTGGCCTCTAAACAACAAGGTTCTGAAATACAAGAGACTACTGAAGGGAGGGAATTGTTATCTGCATTTACTGAGGCTTACAGACATATTGTTGCATATTCTCATACAAAGCTTTCCTTTGAGCTATCAGTGCATGTCACTTGCCTCATCTCCCTAGTTATCTTGCTGGCATGACAAAACTCCTGTACCTGAATGCAGAACCACCAGTAGCAGTCTCATAACTCACAGGGCAGCCCAGTTACTTCAGTATTTGCAACAGTTACACCTGAAATTGCAAAAGTCATCCCCACAACGGAGAAAGTTTTTTTCTTAACTCACCTCTCCTGTTTTATATGGCTATTTCCAGGGAGAGGGAAGGAAAGAGGACAACCTTACCTAGTCCCTGCTGTGGGGACCAAGCAACAAAAAAAGTAGGGGAGGTTGTAGGGGGACTCAAGAACTCAAGCTTGGGAGCAAACAGAAGCAAAAGTTACATACACTTTAGGAGTGATCTTGGTAGAACAAGTACCCTGCCTTCAAGTGCTTGAGTTACTTCAGCTGCAGAATTGAACTGAAATAAAGTAAAGGTCTCCATAGTGCTAACATAGAGGTGAGAGCTTTGCAAACAACAACTATGTGCTGTCAAAGCCTTCAGACTGCAAAAACATGAACCTCGGAGCAAAGGGGAAATAGAGGAATTTTGAGTGCAGAAAATTTCTCTAGTAAAACACATTTTCTAGCAGCTACCTAACTATTCAGATAGTAATAAAAATATAAGTATACGTATTTTCAACACTCAAAACCAAGTTATTCAAACCTCCCTTAAAAAGATATTACTTTGAAATTCTGTTAAACACAGATTTACTGAGATCTGAGATTTCCAAGTCTACCTTAAAGAATCCCAGCATTAAGGCCAACTCATGTACTAATCTGAAAGATAAGATTTAAGAGGATGTTTACAAATAGCCACAAACTTCTGAATGCAATTATCTAACACAGAAATTAAGATTGCAAGAAATGCACTATGCTGATACAATTTGACCTATATATGCCCAAACAAAACAATTCAGAGTGTGAATGCTAAGTGCTAACTGACAGCTTAGAGACTATAAATTACTTTCAAGAGTCAATTTTGAAGGAGAGTCGAATGACAAGTAAGATGACTGGAACAATTCAAGGAGAATGGTCATAGCTAAATGAGCTAATTACACCTAAAGTGGAAGAGTGATCTGTTTCCATCCACTTGCATTCAGAGCCCTCTACAAAGAGGTGAAAGAATTTTCTGTTTGCAGTCTTGCAGGATGCATTCAGTCACCAGCAAGTTCTCAACTCTGAAGTTTATTGTTCAGCCTCATCATTAATAAAACTAGAATATGTTTTTCCTTCTTATAAAGGGACAATGAAAGAGATGCAATCACGAAGGAAGAAAGTTTACACCGTTCCACTCACTCTGCAGTAATTATTACTCTGTAGTTGTACAGATCTGAAAACCAAAATACCCTCATACCTCATAAGCATTGGAATTCATAAAGGAAAGGGGGAATACTAAACAACATGGATGATATATGTTTTTGGGTTGTTTATTGTTCCTTTATCCATCATTTATTCAAAAATAATTGCTTGCTTAGAACATCATTAATTGTCTGCTATTCCTCAAACTTACTTATGAAAAGCAGAAGAAATCAAATACAGCACAACAAAGGTCTGCTCTATTCTTACTGGCTTCAGTGGCTCTGCAGGAAAGTTTAGACTCAAGTCCCTGTCTTCTACTTTGTTCCTAAATTTTAAATTCAACTAATCCTTTCTGCTGAACGCACCAGGCTCTAGCAGCTAAAAAAACAGTAGAGCTGTTCTTTGCTAAAGTCATCCGTGTGCCAGCATCTGAGCACTTTCATAACATCAGATGCTAGACTGATACTCCCAGTTTAGAGAAAAACCATCACAAACCTGCTATTTTATAGAAACCTGGACACTTAATTTGGATGCAAACTCTTTCTTATGCTCTGAATCAGGCACTGCAAGTATTTGAATAAGTGACTCTAGTCGTGTTTCACTGTTGTTCCATAAGTAGCTGCACAAGCTGTCCTCTGCTAAAAGTACTTTAACTCTCTACAGCAATAGTCCCCTGAACATTAATCAAAACCATCTCTAGTAGTAATAAATTTAGACTAAAGGTGAAAAATACCACAAAGTATGGAGAAGTTGTATGCCATTTACCAGTTTCACATTTACTGTACAATAAGCTATCTTCCCTTGTCAAAATAACTCCCTCTCCTTAAGCTTAAAATTTAAATTTTTTGACATTTAAAAAGCCAGCACTGTTTAAAATAAGGGAAGTGGGAGTGTAAATCCCCAGTATACGCCTGTATGAATGCACACTTCATTCTGATTTTTCACTGATTCATAGCTAAATACTCAGCCCAACAGAAGGGGAGCTAGATTTTTAGGCACAGAGGGAAAGAGTACTTCAGTGCTTTGCTATTGACATGGAAAGAAAGAGGAGGCGGTGTAAGAGGAACTAAGAAATCTTGGTTATTCGCCTGTTGAATATTTAGGGAGCCACAGCTCTTAAATCCCTGCTCATGGCATCTGGATGAGAATTAAACATGCTACTTGGAGCTGAGCATAGCAAGTAAATGCTGAGAGCAGTAGTAGGAGACTGCTAGAGCAGAGGAAAATTTTATTTCCAACCATTAGCGGCACTCACCTCTTGCATTAGATCAGCAGCTGTGTGTAACAAGTAGCAAAAAACCAGGGTGGCCCAAAGAGCTTGCAGGTGTAGGCAATGGGTATCAAAATAAAGAATAGGTGGCCCAAGTGCTGAAGGAAGTGTAACCCAGTTGGGAGGTTGGGGAGGTCATGAACCCAAGGACCCGGGACCCAGCCATTGCCCGGTCTTCTGGGGATGGAGGTGAAGAGTGAGGCAGGAGTGTTCAGCAGAGATTTCACAGGGAACATGATCTACGCCTTGTACAAAAGGACAATGGTGAAGTCTCCAGCTATCATAGAAGTAATAAGTACTAGAGATGCTTGTAAAATATGAGGGGCATCATAAAAGCTCTCCAAAAGAAATCTGAACAAGAGACTTTAGTGATAAGCAGCATCACAGTCAGGTCAGAGAACGGAGCAGATAGGAACATCAGCATCCCAGGTCAGTGACCACTCAAAAACAGCTTCTGAGTGCAAGGGAACATAGGATGAACATAAATGAGAGGTGGAGACATGCAGTAGCAGAAGCCTCAGTAGTCAACTAATACACTTCCTTACAACCACATACCATCACACACACCCCCTCCCCAATGCTTGGTTTCAGGGAGACGGAAACAGCTTGGCATGCAGAAGCAGTCATATACAAGAGGCCTTGAAGCCAGAAAGCATGAGGCTACACTGATGACATGATTTTCATCAACCAGATACTTCAAAGGAAGAAAATCAAAAGCATGACAGAGACCCTCTAAGAAAGCATAGCAGAGCTGTGCTCAGCATAGAGATGCTCCAAGATGGCCTTCAGATATGAGTCAACTGAATAAAGCTGGGCCTGTTGCACATATTCTACTATAAAGACAGGTTCTTAAGTTATGAATAATGAACACGAGTCACATACAGCACAGCATCCCAGAAGAGATGAGAAATAGTTATAATGCTAAAAAAAACCCACACAAAACCCCAAACCAGAAACTAGAAAGTAAACTTCCCAATAAGCAATGAGAATGTGTCAGGACCTCTAAATAAAACATGGACACTGAATGTGGAGAACAGGCTTCTCCATCAGCACAGCTCCTGGAAGCACTACAAATGGCACCTCTCTGCTGCCTTACTGCTCCAAACCGTAAGGCAGGAGGAGAAGCTGAGGGCATCCCATTTTTTTTACTTTAAAAAAGAAAGTGTTCTACATATTGGGGACCTTTTACCAACATTTAAGGTCTTTTACTTTAGCAAATCTGAGAGGTTCAGACTAAGAGGCTGCCATATTGTCCCCTCCAGGACATCACAACGTCCCTGGCAGCAGGACTGACAACACTAGAAGAATTGCTGCCAGGTACAGAGGCAAGCTTAGAAACCTGAACACCCTTGGCTAGAATTTGAAGTCTAAACACTCTATACCACCCCAAAAATACATACGAGCATTTGGCCATTCTTCCACATAGCAACAGTAAAATCACTCTTCCCTCTGCTTACTTGAGAGCATGCTTAACTTTCAAATCAGCATAAATAGTAAGCTCAGCTATGGCAGAAAAAAAAATTATGGGATGGGGTAACATGGCTGAGTGTGCTGCAACAGCCTGTGGAAAGCAATACCCCATGAGGTCTGGCAGCAGATCAAGGGCAGTCACTTCAGTTGCTTTTCAGATTATATAGCTTTGTAAAATTATTTTGGTAATATTCAGCCTTCTAAAAACCTCTCTATGGAAAGTGGTCTTTTCCAGTCCCTTATTGTTGAGCTCTTACCCACCAGTGCACAATGCACTACTGTAGTTGTGCTGGCTACCATGCCAGCAGCACAGTAGTGGTACATACTGCCGAACCAATGAGACCAGCCCAGAACATGAGGAATGTCTCCCTTTCCAGCCTCCTCTTTAATTTTAGTGCTCACAGAGCTCTGCTGCCAGGGCAGGCCATGCCAGGTCGATATTTGATTTGTAAACAGACACTCCAACATGCTCATCTTAGCTGCAGGCTCCAAGTTATCTGCTGCTATTCCCAACTAGCATGTAGGAAGGTTTCTGCGTGTAACCTTATCCGCAATGGTGGGCCTTCACAAGAAAGAGGCAGATGGTTAAATATATTTTGGTTATTATACTGGTTTTTCCTCAAAGAAGGTGGGGGGGAGAACCCAACCCAGACCTTTCCTTTGTCACCCTTCAGCCTGGGTTCTGGGGTGTTCACGAACAAAAGCGCAATTAAGGCAGAAACACTTTGCCTCTGCACACTAAAACATGCACAGGGTGTGTCCTCTTTATGTTTAATAAAGGCTCTTGTGATTTCCAATATGATAAAGGAATCACCTCAGGGTTAACGCTCTGAAAATATGAATAGAAGGTGACCAGGAAACATACAAGTTTCATTCCTTGCATTGCACCAGTACAATGCAGGGCGCACCTTAACCTCTATCAGCAGTGGCTATCACAGAGCAGCTCCTGCAGTGTACACCAGGAACTACCATAGATAAACTTAACATTTAAAAATTACCTTGGACCCACCTTTTTCTGGCAGCTATTTAGATACAGAGTTTCAGATACCTAATTTCAGTCAACTGGAGTCTTCACAGATTAAACTTATAAAAGTGTTCATTTTATGTTCATTTCTGCATGCTCAGAGACAGACAAGACAGATTTCACTTTTAATTTGCCTGGATTTTTTTTTCTTGACCCTTTCAGAAGAATCATCACAAGAATGGACATCCATAGAGATGTCAGCAACTTATTTCCAGATGAGAAAAACACCAACTGGTTCCACTCTCTTCCATCATTCCCTTGAAGTCACCTCAGTGCTAACTTGTAGTGTTTCTTTTGTTTGTTTTTTCTTCTGTGAGTTTTGCCTAAAACTCAAGGACACAAGTTTTCCTTCAGTACATTTACAAGAAGAGCAGGGGATAGTATATGAACGGATCTAATATGAGATAACCAAGCAGTAACAAGCTCAAAAGGTAGCAGTGGGCTTTCTGGGGGGAATCAGAAATCATTCATTCCTCTGCTCTTCCACCCCACCCCTACCTTTTTTCTTTTTCTTTTTTTTTTTAAGCCAAAAAGCAAAAGTTACCTCAATAAGTTCTTTTTTCCCCCAATATCTCGCCAGAGAAGAAATGTGCACGTGCCACTAACAGAGAACCTAAGTCTCTGAAGAATGATGCCTGTATAAGATTATGTTCCTCACTGTTTGGGCTTTGTTAAAACTCCCATTAAAATCTTCAGTGCTTATGGTATTTTTATACCTTCAGACAAGAAATCAGGAAATAATAACTCAAGAGATCTCCGTCCAAATTCTGGGAAAAGGAAGCCTGATTTATCTGCACTCTGACTGCCTCTGTGACTACATGCTACATAAATAATCAGTCATTAATTTTTAAAAAAGCCAACAAATAAGCATTACCCACTTCTTCTCATCTGTTTCTTGTTATAGTGTAGGTATCAATGCCTTCAGCTGGCTTTTCATCACAGGAGAAATGTTAAAGGTAGGCTTTAACAAGAAGAATATGAAAACAGTGAAGATATTTGTCATATTAACCATGTTAGCACATTCTCCTAGAAACCTCTTACAAAAACATTCAGACTGGTTTTCTGCAGTCGACAGACGTCAGTCTTAGAAAATCCATCCTCAGGACAATTTAAAGAATTTGTTCACAGAAGTGGTCCAGCCCCCCATTTCTCTCTGCACTCCTGCACAGGTCTTCACTACCACTGCTACAGATGTGGATTACAGCTGCTTGTGCTTGAATACGTGCAGCTGACTATATACTTTTTCTAGATGTTTAAAAAGCTTCCTTCCACTGTGTACAAATGAGTATCTACACACACAACACAGTATACATATTCATTCATATCCCTCCCACTTGCAGGATAGCAGGACTCAGCATGGAAGAGCAAGTTGATAAGAGAAGCCACTTCAAGTGTCAAAGTATAGGTTGTGGGATGTGTACACAGTACACACACCTCAAAGAGCCCTGCACAGCAGCAGCATAAGATGAATAATGGTCACTTCACTCACAATTGGTTCATTTAAAAAGTGACATCCCAAAGTCAGGTAGGACATATGGAATATTGTTTACTGAATTCAGCATCTTGTCATAGCATTATGTGTTTATTAGGATAAATTCAGTTCAAGCTGACTTTCTGAAGGTATTCAAAACCAAATACTCCTCAGGCAAAACAGAAAAATATATGACTAGATCTCACATCAACAGTTGAGAGCAAGTCTACCAGTAACAGTTTTAAAACATGACAGAAACACCAAAAATGACTAATTTAGAAAAAGGTGTACAGTAGCCCCATGCACTGGCAGGCTTCTTGTGCATCTTACTGTGAGACAGAAACCCTGAACTCTGAGCCCTGAACCCTGTACATGTACAGACCCTGTACATATGTTCCCTTATCTTAATATTGAGGCTTCTGTGGTGTTTTCCCCACACAGACAAATGGGGACATTGTCCTTCAAAGCGGACAATGTCAATATGGACACACTGAAAGTTACATGCAAAGGTTATTGACTTAAAGTTCAAGTGCTTTCAATAATGACCTTCTGTATCTGCTGAAATTCAGTCAATTCAACCACCACTGTTCATGCCACAGTAGAACTGCAGCTGCAGTCTACAACCTGCTTCATGACAGCACAGCTACCTGGTGTCAAAACCAAGACTGGTCTGATGAATCAGATTCTTGACTGAAGTTGGCTTTGACTTTTGGTGTGGCCCCCAAATTCCAAAACCAGCTATATGAAACACCATTACTAGAGCTATTAAAGGTCTAAACAAGTCATTTTATCCAGCACAAGGTACAATCAGCTACACCTCAGCAATTTCAAGCCAATGTTTGAGTCTGTACCACTGGAATACAGATGACTTTTAGACACTCACCACTACAGACACCCTTCCCATATCACCATAGACTTTATACTGATTAAAACTTCTACCATTTCACAGCAGATAATAAAAGATTTGATGCACTTGAAGACTTTCATCTTCACATAGGGCAGTGAAAATACTTAGTGACCTTAGGTCTTCCTTGGAGGTCAGGTTTTACTTGTCCTGCTGGAGATGCCTTCAAATTGGTCCACATACTTCTTACAATGGCACACAAAGAGTAAACCCAGAGCTCCAGAGGGACTTGGCTAAAGAGACTAATGTGACAGAAGTAGCTGAGAAAAAGATGTTCACCTCAAAGAAGATGGTAGTGTGAAGTAAGGGGAAATACCTACAGCCATTCCACTCAGCACTGGGAAAATATCATCCGTTAAAACTCTTGTCTCTACAAACGTAATTTGATATATCAGTAACTGGTTTAGGGTAAGCCTACATTCATCAAATCATTGAATAAATTTCACTTTTAAATCATCCAAGATACTTCAGAAAGTGAATGTTTAGACTTTGCACTTCATCATTCTCTCTTGCTTTAGAAACAGTACCAAGGTGTTTGCAAGCTCCTTAGTTTCATTCTCAGTTTGAGCCAACTGTCAAAAGCAAGTTATGCAGCATTAAAAGACAGAAATGGGGTTGTAAAGCAAAACATGATTCGTTAATATAAATCTGTACATGAGTGCATGAGCAGAAAACATCAGCATCCACCTATTATACAGTTCACATACCAGGAGAGCAAACATGTACATCTATGAAAACACACCCTTAAAATACTAAATATGTAAGAAAAAAAGCAATATTACAAGAACATACCTTTTCTCCCATTTATTTTTTCCAAATCTACTTCCTATTGTGCTCTTAAATGGAAATGAAGAGCATTGTAGAAGTAGTATCAAGTAGGTGTGCAGCAGTTTGAAGAAAAAGGGAAAACAAAGCTCTAAACCAGGTGAATGCTAAGGTTACATAGAGCTGACCACAGTTGTAAGTAGTAAAGGACAGAGAAGGTTTGGGTTACCAGGTTTGTAGGTTGAAGGGTTTTTGCACTTAATTTTTTGGCCCCCCCCCTCCCTTTTTTAAGATTCTATAAAATGGCAATGAGGATTGACCACAAAAGGCTTAGCATTCGGAGTACTGCAGAACAGGAAGTGTCAACACCTTTACCACTTGTGTCATGAACACAACAGGCAACAACCTGAGTTTGTAACAGAGGTGTACCAAGATACAATAGCACAAACTAAAAAATCCATTAACATTTAACAATAATCAGCTTTGAAAAAATAAAGTTATTATTAAATTTGCTTTAAAAGTTTAAGGCAATCTTGTAATCCCAGTTTTAAAGCTATAAAAAGCTTTAATTGTAATATGCAAGTACACATCACCAGCACATGACCTGCAAGAAGAGCTATGAGAATACCAGGCAGGAAACTATCTTTATGTCTGTCCTTCATCTGCTACACCAGGAGGAAAGAGCAGACAGTCACTCTAAACCTTTCAATTAAACGTTCATTTTCTAACCATTAGAGAGAAGACAAATGGTTCAAGTTCTGGAGTTACCAACTGCAAGCTTAACTAGAACCATAATTACAAAATTCCAAGTGGTAAATTATGCAAGGAGAGGCTGAAATATTCTGTTTTCTCATGTAAGATACAATCACCTCTTCACACTGTCCAATAATAATAAAACTGAATAAATGTTCCATTGTGTATACCTCTAAATTATCCCATGACAAGTATAAGTTGTGCTGTAACAGTGGTTACAAACCACCAATCAGATCAAAAAAAGTGCATAGTTTTTCAACTTAGATGAAAAAATTAGATTCCTTAATCCAGAACAAGTCAGCAGAAAAGCTCAGCACCCCTACCATTCTCAGCAGAGACAGTAAATATTCCAGACCCTCAAAAGGCATCCAATCTTACTTATTTGGCTTTAGGAAACAATCCTTCAGAGCAGGTATATTGGGATTTATTTTTTTCACCTGTCATCTGCTAGATAAAGAAAGCTGCACAGTTCTCTACTAGGCATCACCAAGAAGAATTGTATCTGTGCAACCTTTAAATATGTAGGCAACTATACGAACAGCACTTGTGCACAGCTCCAAGTCTAATAATGAACACGCAGTTGTAAATCTGGTATGAACCAGACCACGTGAGGATATGGCCATCTGTACAACGACTGCAACGCACGTTACTGGTGAAGTGCGTGGTGTTCTTCCCTCATAAAAACACCAGCACAAAACCATATATGTGAAGCACATGCCTGTTTACAACAATAATTCCCCCAGAAAAGCTCAGAAGACCGCAAAGTTGGCAACAAGATAGAGCAGTTCAGCCTCATGCAGCTGTGTGAAGTGTCATGAGAATGAGCTCATGCCCTGCAACGCTTGTCCGTGCCGAGGAGGCTGCACTCACAGCACACACGAGCAAAACCAGACCCCAAGGCTTCTCACTCAGGAACACCTGGTACTGGCTGTGGCAGGTAGAGCTTCATTTTGACCACACACCTCAGAGTAAAGTGGGCACATGAGAAGCAAGAATGTATGCCTTGCAATCAAGAGAGAGGAGAGAGAAAGTCTAAGGTGGGAGTCAGACATGTGCCTGCAGCTTCACCAGCAGCAGCCCATGTTCTCCTGCACGGTGGCTTCATGCTGCAGCTTCAGCCAAGCCGGGGGGTCCCAATGCCAAGAGCCATGGCAGCAGGTGACATTGGGTCAAGAGACTGGCTGGTCCCAAATCTCACCGAGTGAGCTCAGCTGCTGCTTACAAAGCAGCTGTACAGCCACCCCAGCAAGGGTGTCAACCTGTTGGGTCCCAATAGAAGACCCTTCACCCACAGATATTTTTATTTTTTTTTTAAGCTGTGTTTCTTCTCCTTTTAGATTGTTGCTTATGAACTGTGAAAGACTGCAGTGAATTATATATTTTCATGCATCATGAGTCACGTTCCTCCCCTTTTCTTTGTCCCAGCTATACGACATTTCTGCATCTGATTCAAAAATGCAGGGGCATGCATTTCTCTCATACAACAAGGTTTTCAGAATTATTCATGATTTAGAAAGGCACAGCTTAATTTGTACTGCTTTATAGTCTGGTCCCCATCTTTTAATGCTGTGTAACTTGTACTTTATAGTGGCTCAAGCTGGGAAAGAAACTAATCGCAGCTTGCGAACTCTTCAGTTCTGCTTCTAAGGCAATAGAGAGTGATGAAGTACAGAGACTAAACATTCATTTTCTCAAGGATCTCCTATTATTTTAAAGTGAAATTCGCTCAGAAGTTTGATGGATATAAGTGTCAAGGAATTCCATGCAACACTAATGGTTGGTATAAGGCAGGATACAGTGCAACCCCTGAGAGCAATTCTATTTGCAAGGGCAACCCTTTTGGCACAAGTCAGATTATATTTGCAGAGACAAGACTCCCTGCAAATGCTGTTTCCCAGCACTGAACCTGCAACAGCTCTTCCCTCTACCTATTGGGTCTTTCTCCATCACCCTGGTTGCTCTCCATGTGCCACCACTTGAAGAAACACGTGAACTGCTTTAAAGGAATCTACAGTACAAGAGCTCTCCAAAGCCCACAAAACATGACCTCCAAGAAACAAGTAAAAGACAACTAAAACAACTAAAAGACCAGTGACAAGAGAGAAGCCTGAGGGAAGTCTTGAGCCTGTGGATATACATGTGGGAATGGTGAGAGAAGAGGCACAGGAAATTTCTCCACCTCAAGCAGTGGATCTGCTGAGCTATAAGCAGGCTACAACCAAACCAAGGAAACAGGAGGTTGAACAGCAGGGCAATGTGAGAAGGCCGTGAGATTCACCACTGCTCTCCCACCACCAACAACAGCACCAACCTAGCAAAACAAGGCCCTGCCAAAATCAGAGCTTGCTCCCATCTCCCACACTTTCACAGGCATTCCCTGGCCCATGCGTGCTGCTTGCTCAGTCTATCCTGCTCCCCACCCACCGTGTTTCCACTGTCACAAACTTTTCAGGGCTGCCAGACTGACGTGTTTCCTCTCTCTGGGCCAGAGGGTGAACACCAAGTCCTTGCCCACATAGTGACCACCCCCTAGTACTCTCCCCTGCCCAAAGCCTCCCTTTGTGCCATCCTCACCCCACTGCCACACCACATGTCACAGGCATGCATGCTGGGGGCTCGATCTGGGGCAAAACCACCCATTTCTTCTGGGCAGCAGAGATAAAGCCACACAGATTATTGTATGCACTTACCATAAAGGTAAAGCAGGGGGCAAAGGAAGCAAGGAAGGAAGGAAGCTGCATTAAGCTTACAGTTAGTTAAAATAAATCTCTCTTCCCCTCCCCTTCCCCCAGGCCTCACATACCCAGCTCCAAACATCCCCCTTCCTACTCCCAGCACAGACAGTTGCCTCCCAGGTTCAGGTTCCAATGCAGGCTTTGTGTTTCAACCAGTCCCAGACTCTGCTAAGGAGCTGCTTCCTGTACAACCAGGGGAACCACCACATGGTACCACACCACAGCACATGGGTCCAAGGCACAAGTTTTGGGGAATACATCCGAGGGAGGTACGGCAACCTTCACATTGTGCACAGTGTCACACTGATAAAACATGGTGTGAAGTGCTTTAAAGGAGCGTAACTAGTTCAACTTTTTTGGAAGAAAGGTGTGACAAAAGCATAGTCATAAAACCAGACCAGCTTTGGCTAATATAACTGATTATTCTTCTAACAAAGTCTCAACCACATCTGAAGTAGTTTCAGTAATGGTGACGACAACAACCAGCACAAGAGAGTGATGTGACTTCACAAATGAAATAAGTGCTTAAAATACTCAGAAAAGCAAATATCAAAGAAAGAGCACAGATGCCTTAAAAAGACTGAAACCTACCTCTGCTCTCTTCCACTGAGATTATAAAAAGTTACTGAGAGCATTACAAACAGATAGGCTGCCTAACTTTGTTCATATACAGAAAAAATAAATTTGAAAGCTCTAAATATTAGAGTAGAACACAAAAAAAAAAAACCACTCCAGAACATCTGAGTGAAAACGTGCCCATTCAAACACTTGCTTAAATATGGGAGTCACCTTTTAGACAACTAGGAAGCCTGCAAGTTTGTAGCGGTATCAAACTGCCCTATTTTTAGCATTGTGTGTCAAGGGCACATGCTTAGAAAGCACTTTCACTACTTCAGCAGTTTACAGGAAAAACAAAGTAGACAAGCACTTGCTTATTTACAGACAGATGAGCCTAAATCTTGTGTGTGAATAATCACATGGGACTGCTTCGGTTTTACCAGGTGACTCACTGGGGCAGCATCAGGGCTCCTGACACAATCCCTGAGCTGCATGCTATTGGAAGGAAATGGCTGCATAGCAATCAAAATCCTGAAGAGGGGCTAAGCAGTAAACTGAAAGCAAATGGACTACATTAATTTCTTTCAACTTAAAAGTAAATATTTCAGATAGGCAAGAATAATAATGGGTCTGTAAAAAATTAAAAAAAAAAAAATCAACTGTTATCAAAGGCCTTGCATTCCCCAGTGGTTTTCTATTTTAGGTTCTACATATGACTAATTTTCAAACTTTTCAGTACCTCTAGCATCAGCTGTCCAAAAAAAACCCTAGAAAAATCTTTCATCTGTGGATGAAAGCCTGTTCAGAGTCATCTAAAGGAAGCAAGAAGCCTTATCATTTTGGCTACCATTTCTAATGTTATTTAGTACTCCCAAAATTAGACCACAGAGCATAAAGTCACACATTATCTGGTAGCTCTCATTCATTAATAAAAATAGTTATCAGACATCCAAGGTATTAGCAATACATATAACATTTGACCCTCTGCTTTCAATTAATACCTATAACCTGCAACCATCTTTAGCCACTCTCACAGGCAAGTCTGCTGCATTTTTCACTAGCAAGTGTCCTTTATTTGAAATATCATCTAAATAGTTTCAAGTAAATCCCTTACTGTGAGGCACTGGGAAACTCACAAAGTACTCTTACACTTACTAATAAGCTACGCAGTGAGGAAGACAACAGGGACTAGAAAATGCACAGTTCCAGAGAACTGAACATAAATTCCTTCTTCCTCCACTCTAGTGGCACGGGGGTGCCACAGGAGCTGTGCTTAGGCCATCCACAAGCAATTAAAAAAAAAAAAAAATCTTTGGCCAGCAGCAAGATCAGATCACCAAACTCTCATCAGTTGAATCAGATGAATCACGTAAATGAACTGAACAACTATGAAGGACTGAGCTGCCTAAAACATGGCAATAAACACAACAATAAAATAAGATTTTAACAAGACAAAGGTATAAGCCAGACAGCAGCATTCTGCCTAAGGTTACAAAAGTGTTTCCATACACAAAAGTTGTTTTGTTATTTAAAGTTATGTCCATGCCTATCCCACCATAAAACCTTACAATTTAGTAAGTGTGTGATTCACAGCATCCTCAACATGTTTGCAAGGAACAGAAATGCCAGAGCAGGTACTAATTAATAGCTCATTCGGAACACAGAAATCAAGATTAGCTGCCACATGCTCTCCAGAGCTCTAGTGGAAGAAGTCTTTCAGCTGTTGAGGACTGAAGTCAGAAGACAGAAGTTTTAAGAAAAAAAAAAATAACCTAAGTCGCTTTACATGAATTTTCTATTTGCACAGAAAATCTTCAACTGCATCAACTTAATAATCTGTTTTCACTAGTATGACATACTACCTTAAGTTCTGTTTTAGGAAACTTTACACAGGATATTTAAGAGTATCTTTAGTATTTTGTTTTTAAACTCCAGTGGATAATGAAACATTTAAGTGTTGTGTGCTGATCAGCATGGTCCCCAGACTACAGATACAGCAACTACCTGTGACAACTAAATCCGGTGTTATACACACAGAGTTCAGGAAAGAAGACAAAGTCAACTAGCAAACAGGCTGGAAGGCAAGAGTGGATGGTACAAGATGTGGACAGACAATAGCAGTGTTGCTTTAACAGCTTCATATGGGATTGGCTGTTGTGACTGTTCTGCATGCTGCGCTGTTCTTAGGGCAGTAAATAGGGACAGCACAGTGTGTAAAATTACTGTTGCCAACAAAACAAGCAAACAAGCACAACTTTGGGGGGGGAAGTGGGGACATATTTGCATCTCTTTTTGACTGCATTAGTAAATAAGCTGCTGAGCAACATAAATCCCATTAATTTTCCATAGGAACAGATGTTTGCCTAACACTACCTCAGTTTCAACACTTGCTCATAGAGAACATGTCACACAAAACATGCTACTAAAAGAATGAAAGGGGAAAAAAAAAAGAATAAAGTATAAAACAAAAACCAGTTCCAAGTTACAAGATATTTCTGTGTTTGTATAAACGAAGTAGGATGTGGGCCTAACCCCCATACTACACAGCTTCTCTCCCAAGATACCTAAAAGCAATCATACTCCTGTACTACTTGTCAGGTGATCTGAACAAATCACATTCTCACAAACAAGCCCAGCATGGCTGCTTTGGGAGCATCCACCTGGCTGCAGTATAGAGAGCCCAGCTCCAAAGGTTTTTGGACGCCCTACTGCTGAAAACAAATCACTCAGCTAAACCCTACAGTCCAGGGGTGAAAGGTACAGGTAGACTGCCCTCCAAGCATTTACTAACTGTATTGCTGCACATTGACTTAAAAACCTTGATCTCAAGTATGGCACGTGGCTACCTATACCCTTCTTCCCCATCTCTCCCAGTCATGCAAAGCACAAAGAGTCTCACCCCAGGCCACCTTTAACCCTCAGTTCCAACCTCACAGCAGCAAAAGCCTGCCCACACCACCGGCCCTCACCGAGACACGGGTTGGTACCCGGGATCCAAGCTGGCTGCACTCTGTTGTGAAAGGGATCAGGAAAAGTAGGTGAGATTCAGGAAAAGAAGTAGCAGCAAAGGAGAAAAGCAGCAGGAAAGCTTAAAAAAAAAAAAGGGAGGAAAATAGATATATAGCTGCATAAAGTTGAAAGCATCAGGGTTACACTCAGGGTTGTTTTTTATCGCTTTGTCTCAAATTATTAAGTAATTCAAATTCTTAATTCTGAATTAATTTGCCAAAAATGAAAGCAAATATTGTTTTAAACGAACTACCTGTCTCAATACAAAATGCAACAACTTTTTTGCGGCATCCACTAAAACTGTGTCAGACCAAGTGTCCAACAAGTCAACAGCTTGCTTATAAATCATGGTTCAGTGTTTATAATCTAACAGCAGTAAAATATTACACTTATACAAGACAAGTGGTTTTTTATTTTAAAACTGCAGTTAATACTCTAACTCTTCACTGGAAGTGTTCTGAAAGTGTGGTTGCCTTGTTTCAGATGAGCAGAGGGTCTGACAGAAGGTTCCTCCAAAATCATGTACATCTTTTAGATAATGGAAAAGAACTATGGATTTCAAGACCTGATTATACACACACGAAGAGGCAAGGCTGAGAAAAGCAGACTCGTTTAGAACCTCCCACGAGTCACTGAATTTGGAGATCCCGTTACTTTAAGCCCAGCCTAAATGGTTATCTTTAGAATTAAGTTCTGTTAATTGGAAGATGTAAAGGCAACAACATTACTAAGAGACACATTGCTCAAGTGCAGAACCCACCTCCATTAGTTGCTTTTCTTGCATAGACAAGCCTGTGTAGTAATATGCACAGGTAGTGACAATTCTCTGAAATTTAAATACATTGTTTTTTTTAATCTCTGTAACTGATTTCCTATATTGATGCAAATTTTAGGAGATATGCACACTGCTTTTAAGTCCATTACTCTCAGTAAAGTGCTAAATAAAACAGTGATTTATATAACTTATCATAAAAAGAAGCCTCACTCTAAAGAACTAGTATTATAAGAAAAGATGCAGAGCTTTAAGTCTTCTCACGCTTAATGACAGCTAAACATTTTCTTCTTGTTAAGATTACTACCAATGTACAAGTATAAGAATTTTTCTGCATATAATGGCATTGGTCAACCAAGGGTCACTGAGGTAACATACAAGAACTTAAAATTACACTGGTTTTTAATCATGACTTCAATACAGCAACAGGATATGATCTAGTACTGCAACAAGTAGCAAAAGTTACCATAATTTTAATATTAGCTTGATTCTAGCCCTTCCTTAAAGCTGTACATTTGCCCATGCTTAACTTCCCTGACATCGACATTTCCCCATTTATTGCCACTGTGTTAAAGGCAAAAAGAAAACCAGCAAAGTAGGCAATCATGGTTATGTTGTAGAGAACCGATAGGATTCCACTGAAAGTAACTCCCAAAATAACTTTAAAAAAAAACCACACAAAAATAGCTCTCACACAAACAACCAAGTTTCGGTTTTACGATACTGCTTTTAAACCATTAATGAGTCATCACTTAAATCACTAGCTACATTTATAAAGAATTATTCACACAGTAAACTAGACTTCATAAAATGAAACTGTATATATTTCCAATACATCCTATTTTTCTCCTTTAAGCTAATTAGACACACAGGAATTCACTGATTTAAGGGTGTTTTTTTAATTTTATTTTTTTCAGATTCGCATTTTGAAGCACATTTACCACAGAGGTTTTGTTTCACCACATAGCAAGAACTCAATGTCTCCTACTTACTTAGCCTACACAAAATTTTCCTCTTTACCAGAAGAGTTTTCCACCAAAATAAATGAGACCAGAGCAACACAAAATGCAATTAGTGGTAAAGTTTTTGTAGATTGTGTCATGTCATATACTTTCTGTGCCTTCATGGGGCAGTGAAGACTTCACTAGAACAAATTCCAACCTAAGAGTGACTCCTGCAATCACTGCCCACTTTGATTAGTCTTAATCTTAGTGGAAGCACAGCAATTTTCACTGATTGCTTGTTTGAGGGACATACGATTTGCGCAATGTTTATTTTGGGCCATCACTGAGGGAGGGGTGTAGCCAAATGGGCAGCCTCCCAATCCAGATCACACAAAATACAGCATTTGCACTCTAGGAACATCTCAGCCTCAGCCAAACCCAGGGAGCCTGCCAGCGTTGGGAAGGGTTGCACTCATCAAGACCCACCCAGAGGACTCCTGCAAGATGGAAACCACATTTCTACACCCTGGCAAGCCCCAGCAACTGCAGCACAGCTCAGAGAAAGCAGGAGAGGGTGACATCGGTGACCTTTGTAATGAAGTATCAAAGGTTACAAAGTGAAGACCACAGATCTCCCTTAAGTACTGTACACTATGAAGTTGACTCCTCATGAGCGAGAGGGAATGCTACACAACACACTTCGGGAATATTTAAAAAAAAAATTGTATTCCTCACCTAAACCAAGCTAGAAAGTCAAAATGACAAATACCTTTACTTATGGAGGTCTTGCATCCACACACAAACCGAGATTTCACTAAAATCATTGAAGATGCAGGACACACATGAAAGAGCAAGTGCCCTGCTCATTCAAATGTCTCCGATGATCCCAAAAGACTTTGATGTGGATCAGTCCAAGCTGTATGCATCATGGTACCTGCACCCTTCAGAGTGCTGGCTCTGTGGGTTGTATATTTTGGTGATAGAGCATATTCTCACATTACTCCGTGATCATTTTGATGAAGTAATCATTACGAATAAGAAGTAATTTAACATTCAAGTGCACTCCAAAGTTACTGTATATATCCTATACAGTATCCTACACAAGAAAACAGAAAGGAGGAACCTATGCCTTTTTCCCAATTTCCTCTCCAATTTTCTGTCTTCTTGCTCCCAGGAGTAAAGATCATCTCACTGATAAACTGTGAAGGGCTAGGCTGCTTAACAGATTTCACAGATACACAACAGAGGAGACAACAGCTACAATAGCATGGGACAGCAGGAAAGAGCAAAGACCATGTTAATGACCCCCTTATAGCTGTAGCTGGAGTCAAGCAGCAGGATTTCCTTAGACAGCATTGCTACATGTGGATCGCTCTCCAAAGGAAATGAAAAGCATCACTTCTGCAAGACATACTCTCAGATAAGCCAAAGCCACAAAAGCATGCAAGAGGCAGTGATGACATGAATTGAACTGATAAAAAAATATGGGAGAAGATAAATTAATGCACATTAGCACAACAGTTACCTCAGTTCAGGTGACCATCATACCTTGGTAAGAAAAAACACAAGCATCATGACACAGATCACTAGAAATTAGTTACAATCAGCTGACGGGTAGTTAAGCAACAACACAGGCAGTGGGGTGAAAAAAGTGGTTTTATGAACTCAACAAGGTAAGAGAGACCTTAGAAAGTACAAAGAAAGAAAGTGTTACTCCGACTTTTTTTGAACATAAAAGCAAGCTTCAGAACCACAACTAATACCTCTAGAATTTCATTCCAAAAGTGCTATATAAGAACTACATAATCCACAATCAATTCTATATGAAACATTTGTAGTGCTATTAAACTTTATATCTGTTTTCCCCAAATTCAACTAATATTCTTCTAAAACCATAGGGCAGCGCAACTTGATAACAGCGGATAGGGAACTGGGAGATCTAAGCTTATGCATGGTCACATTCCTCCTGTATATTCCATTTGGTAGATTTTTGCATTCTTAGCAGCCACAAACAGTTGATGGGAGCTGAGTATTCTGTAAGGCTATGGCTTTATACACAAGACATCCACAACATAAAGTTTTAATTTAGGATCTTGTGTGCATCTGATACACATGCTGACATTTATCAAAGGTGTAAAGAGTCCTATTGTGGGTTAGCACAGAATATAAGTGCTTTATATTATATGTATTATATTAGGTCAGTACAGTAAAAAACTTCCTTGCAGTTCTGGTTATACAGAAATATATATTTTTTTTATTCAGAAAATTAATTCAATTTTTCCTTAAAATTGAATAGAAGCAGATATTTTAGACAGAATTCATAGACAGTACCCATTAAGTTGTAAGTGAAGAAGTAGTGTATTAATTCTAAGGTAATGTTTGCAACATCACCCATCAGCCTACAGTTATATTGTTTCTATAACTTTAAACTCATTTTCTCACTAGAACAAGAAAAATCAAAGGGATAGAAAACCTACTTATTTTTGTGAAAAAAATACTCACAATTATACAGTTCCAACTAGTTATTCCTCATACTTCCCGAAAAGAATAGGTTTAAGATTTCCCATCCCTTTTCTGCATGTATCTTCAAGCACTGCTGGAATGCTAACTGTCTCTGTATCCTCCAACATTTGACTAGCAAATGATTTGGAAAGAAAAACATCTTTGGCATCAGGATAACACAAAAACTGAAAAAAACCACACACACATTTTCAAAGCTCTTTAGCTCAAACTTATAGAAGACCTTCCCCATAACGACGTAACCAGACCCTGGTCACTGGCAAAGAGGATGAGGATACGATGCCCTCTGCCCCTACCTGTCCTGGTCTTTGATGGAAGCAAAAGCCCCAGGAAAGCTGTGTGTCCTACAAATCCCAGGAGGCCCTCTCGAGCCCAGGGAATACAGCTTAAGGATGTCACCATGTAGCTGCTGTGGCTAGAGTATGGAGGAGAGCAGAGAAAAAAAAAGCAGCTTCCTCCAACAGTTAGTGGAAATGAAAGCAAGACAGGAATTACAGAGCACTCTTATTTGCCAGAAAGGATGGAACCTTGGCTTATAGGCTAGGAGTTTCCTTTTGTGGCAGCAAGTCTCCAGGTATAAAGCCTCACCCAACAGTTTGCAAGCCTTGAAGGAATTATCTAAACTGCCTGCTGAAAATACACTCCAGTGGGCAACAAAGGACTACATGCAGCACCTACAGTTCCTTTTCTACTAAAATCAACATCAGAAAAGTTAGAAAACAGGTAAGATAATGGAAGCTTATTATTTACCTCACATTTTGCTCAGCTCAGAGAAAGAAACCAAACTCATGAATAGCAAATACTTCGCAAGGGAAGAAGACAGGGACTTTCAAGTGAGGGAATAATTAATGGACAACCACAGTTGGTTTGCTAGTTTGGTTTTTTTTCCAAGTAATGCTATGAAAAATCTTATTAGTAGGTTTAAAGACAAGCAGAGAAAAGGTTGGGTTTGTGGGGGCTTTTTAGGTGATTTTTTTTGTTTGTTTATTTGTTTGGGGTTTTTTTTTGGTTGGATTATTTTTGTTGGCAAGGGAATGTCTGGTTTTGGTTTTTAGCTTTTCTTTGCAGAAAAAAATTGGGATTCATCTCATGGCAAAATTTTCTTTTGCTGATTTACAGAAATACCCCTGAACTGTTCATCTGGCATCAGACTAACAGTCTGGGAAGTTCTATTTAAAAGCATTTTTTAAAGTTTAAGTAACAGTGCATGAGATGTTAGAACTCAACTAGACTTTAATTTTCAACCTTTTTATAATCTACATTTTTCTTTTGCCAAGTTTAAGATGTCAAAAAGAAAAGCAGAACTAATATCCAATATCTATAATTAACTTCTTAGGCACAAATTGAATGTGATGGTATCAATGTTCTGAAACCTAGTATTCAAATGATCCCTCGTTTGATTATAAACTTACCATGCCTGAACGAGAAAAAACTCATGAGAAAGTAAGTTGGTACCTTTATGTGCTCCAATTAGATCACAAAAGATAAATACTCTTCAGAAGTGCTTTGACACTTTCAAAATCTTAAAACTCTTCACTTCTACAACTAGAGTATTTGCCATGACCCAAGAAAGTGACAAGGAGCCAAGCCAACATTCTGCAAAAGTCAATAGGATTTTTTAAGGCGTGTGTGTGTGTGTGTGTCCCCAAAAAAGTCTATGATGCCTCCTCTCATGCTTTAGGTACCAGCTTTTATCGTTAATCTTTGAAAGTTTCCCACTGAGACTGAAGGTACCTTCCTCTTATTTGCCAAATAGAAGTTTCTTCTGTCCCAAACCCAACCACATGAATTTGGTTAGAGGCAGAAAGGCAGGAGAGGTCATATTTTCTACAACATACAGAGGAGAAAAGTAGTCAAAGTGCTGCTGGAACGGCTGTTGATCACTTCTGGTTGCATTTACTTCCACTAAAACCAGAAATCCAAAGGGAAAAAGTGTCAAATGTCACTGTAGCATGAAGATTTATCACTTCTCTAGTTACAGTGCAGTCTACAACCTGGTTGCTCCTCAAACACGATTTTCTTTTCTTTTTTTGAGTCAGTACAGAAAACAGCATATTACTTCACTTCCACTCCACCATTTCACACAACCTATACCACCTACTTCTCTGAAAGGGACAAATACTGTTCCAAGTCAGAAGTTCTGTGGTCTTTTCGGTTAAATACTTGATCCAGTGGTGTTTATGTTTATTAAAAATATTTTTTAAAGGTCTTAAAAAATACATGGAGATATACGCATGTTACAGAGTCACATATCTGATCACAGTAGCAGGGTAACACACATACACATGGTGA
This sequence comes from Corapipo altera, assembly GCF_003945725.1. Classification (NCBI taxonomy): domain Eukaryota; kingdom Metazoa; phylum Chordata; class Aves; order Passeriformes; family Pipridae; genus Corapipo; species Corapipo altera. Next base: position 10,879,376 of record NW_020884880.1, read on the forward strand.
CCATTCCTGGTGCAGAGCAGCAGTGCAAGGGATGGGATTCAGGAGCAGCAGGGGAGATTTCCAACAGAAGGGTACCACCTGCACTTCTGTGCTTTACCATCAGAAACCTGCTGCCCCTCCAGCCCAGGACAAACACCTCCTGCCTTGCAGAATCCTGGGGTTAGCTCCAAGCAGCTGTACATCAGCAGCCAGTAGCAGATTTTCAGATTTGCCACTACCCCAGAACAGGAAAGGTCATATAGCCAGACAGATTTGATGTGTTCCCTCCCTGATCTCAAGGTCAGAAGGTCTCTGCATTTCTGGAGCTCCCACCAACTAATAAAACAGCTGGACTCACTGCATCAAAAATACAAGCAAGAGACAGCATTATACCTTCTCTGTCAAGCAGAAGATAGACATTTAACAAGTAACATATAACAGGGCAATGCTTTTAATCCCACAAGCTCAGAAGATAATACCATGTAGAAGAATTAGGAGTAATGCAAAGTAGTCAACGCAATCCAAGGATACTGGAGGCTGCAGGTCTAACATCTTACATGTTGCAGTCTCAATGACCCATGGCTTGCCTCACCTCTGGGAGGCTGCATTACTGCATTGTCTGAATGGTGGAGAAATAATAGCTCCTTCATAATGGAAACATGAAGAACAGAACACAAAGGTGGCCACTAAACGGGTTGGTTATGGGAACAAAACACTTTCATGTTGAAGCAGGCTAATGTATTTCATTACTCAGGTGAGGACACCACTTGAGAGCTCTCCTATTTCACGAAGACATAAGTTACTTCTGTAACATATGGCCACATAAAACAAATCACCAACATGTGCATTTCTACAGGGTCCAAAAGCATCACTGGACACTGGTTTAGACTAAAAGCTGTCACGTAGTAGAGTGGAAGTCATGGGTACTTGTCTCTAACATTTAGCAACAACATCTGATTTATTTTTCCCCCCTCCCCCCAACTCCTGAGTTGGCAAAAGTTCATGTTTTCTTCTGATACCTTTTGTAGTCCTTCCACCCTCCTCCTAGATCCCACAATGGATTTCACAGCCAGTGAGCTCAGATAGCTGAAGGCTGATTCTAGTGGGTGTACATAGCACAGCTAAGAGAAGTTCATATCTGCTATACCGCCATCCACATCTGCTAAAGGTTTTTCTAGTCCTTCACAACTCACTCGAGATCATACAGTTGGAAGAATCATAATCACTAATCTATCATGAAACTCTGCACACTCCCACTACAGCCCCAGACATGAAGCCACTTCAGGTTTTCAGTATTTCCTACCACCACTTCCACTGCACTGTTTCTTCTTTTAAAAACTGTGACATCACCAGGAGGAGATGCCTCCTCAGTATGAAACTCAAACCTACTGATGGATGACACATACTAAATGCTGAACCTTAACAGGAGGCTGAAATGAACGGGCAACAAGAAAGTTTCCTATAAGGGTGCAGTCACTCAAGTACCTAAAGTCATCCCAGCTTGTGATAGCAACCTAAACCAGCAACCATTTGGGTTGCAACAACCAATACCCACAAATCAAATTAGGGGTAAGGAGCTGCCCACACCACCACCTGTAGCAAGAATGCTACAGGTCCACAGAAGTCCTATACTCAAAAAGAACAAACAAACAAAAAATTGCTGTAGTTGGGATGTAACACACATCACTTCACTGTAAGCTCACATGGATGGCTCCTGTAAATTTCTACACTGTAAACATGCAGATAGAGAAGAAGAGATACCAGAAAACAACGTGCCAAGAAAATGAAACATGTGCTGAGAAGGTATGATGCAAGAGTTTTCCAGACCAAAAGCCTGCTGAATCTACACAAGGACACCAGATTGATAACTCAGACCACATTCAAAAGGGCAACAGCTGTTATAGGCAATCATGAAGGCTACAGATCTAATTACACATCCAATGCAACAAAGGGCTGAGGAACACCTTCCTAGAAGCCACTGGTACATCATTATAACCCTCTGTGCTTCAGAGTACATAGTTGAGGTTGGCCTCCTTGTTGGTGCTCATGCTGGCTAACTGAGTTTAGTATGAGAATTAGGTGAGCAAACAAATGAAACTGTTGCATAAATAGTTATCTACTAGTCACATAACAGCCTGATTCTACTACTAAGAGCAACAACAAAAAAAAACCTCAACACCTAATAAAAGGTGTAACCAAGAAATGTTGATTTGGACTATTTTCTTACACATGCATTCAATCCCCTATCAGGCTTTATTATAAAGTGGCTGTTTGCAAGGATAGTTTTAATCTATCTTCCCTTCCCCCTGCAAGGTAATGGTGGGTTACAGTTTTTAGAGTGATTTCCTGTTTGCAATATATTCTAAAAATCCTGCTCATTTGCTTCACTAAAAGGCATATGCTTGGAAGTGGTTTTTATGGCTTTTAGTCATATCACTCCTTTTGATTGCCACCACACTCAGCATCTGAAAATAAGGGAGCTATTTCAAGTTACATTCCCTTCTTTCGCTACTCACATGTACTTGGTTACCAGTTTGGGACACGAGATCAGAGGGAGCTTCAAGCTTTAGAATAACACAAAAACTTCAAAAGCCAAATACATTAACAGAACTTCACTCTCTTCCCCCTGCTCAGCAGATTTGGCTCAGTTGATGTTCATGAACATCCTAAAGATCTGCTACCCATTTTTCATGTCCTCATTGCTGCTTTTTCAGGGTTTCAGCCCAGCAGCCAGCACCTGAACCCCTGCAGCATCCAGGCTCTTGGACTGAGCATTAGCAGACTGGATAAAATGGCAGCATGCAGGTGCAGATTGTGTTGGTATCTCTTGCCTTCCCATAAGCCTGTGGCATTTCTCCCTTGCTTGGTACAACAGCTTTGCTGCTTGCCTTTTGGTCATGTGTCTCTCTGCAGCTGGGCTCATTTTGTTCCTTTCCCGTACTCATCCAAGAAATAACTCAAGATTTTTCTCTATCACTAGATGAAAGCAAGCAAGAGCTGCAAAAAGAGACTCAGATGGGGCCGCAAGTCCTGAACGGTCAAGTTCAAGACAACAACCAAAACAGTCACTGTGGGAGGGAACACACAGGTAATGCAGCAATGTGCTGGTACACATAGAAATGAAGTAGAAGGCTTGTATCAGGAGCAGTACCACAGCAGACTTGCACATTGGAGAGGCAGCCCGAGAGCCAGTTTCTGCCTGGCCACCCACAAGACAAAAGTCCCACACACCTAAAAGCACAGCTGTGAGAAGAGATGTGCTGACTATCATTGCTTTATAGAATCAACTGAACAGGAACTAGCCAGCCCCTCGGAAATAATCACATTTTGTTTCCCTCCCTCCACGCAAGAGCCACTTGCATAAAGTTAGGTCAACACGTGGTATGCATATGATTCAAATGTAACATTTCCTGGCAATCAGCAGCATGCCCAGAGGAGGATCTGCACTACTAATGTCAATTTTTCCCATGGCCATCATAAAAAAGAAAAGTCTACTGATCTCTTGAGACATAAGGAGCAAACCCCGTTCCAGTGACTAGCTTTCCGCTAGTTTTATGGTAGCTCTTTTTTGTTTAAAGGAGCAAAACCCAGGGCATACACAGATACCTCTGACAGCAACTACCTTCATAAAGTGAAATAACCTAAAACAAATGATATAACTATGTGCAGATTTGGGTCCTCAACTCCAAATCAATTAAAACTTCCATGAATGGACAAAGATAATCAAAGAATGGGAAACAGCTTCCAAAAACAACTCAGCAGGCTATAGCTCTTCAGAAAGAAAAAGAAATGGCTGAAGAATAAAGGTCATTAAAATAATAAGGGAAATAGAAAGAGAGAAAAGGTAACAGAGCTATTACTATTCTACTGCTATTCGCTCTTCCAATATAGGAGTTGGGAGGTAGGTGGAAGTTCAAACCATGTGAAATGAGATGGTTTTTCCTGCAACATGCCCTAAAACCATGTCACTTCACTGCAGTATATTGTGGATGCGAGGAGTTTGCATTGGTTCAAGAACATGCCCACAGAAATCCTAGATTGATTTCTGAAATACAAACTCACCATATTTCACAAATACAAACTACTATCAGTAGGCTTCAGGGCTGCAAAATGCCAGAAGCCAGTAGAGTGCTCTGGTATATAGTGAATTATCACAATATCCTTTCCCTTATTCCTGTACCCCTCCCAAGGCACAGCAAAGGTGGCTTACATGACTACATTAACATCTCTTCTGACCCAGTGTTGCTGTTTTTATGTTCTTCATGCATAAACTAAGTGGATTAAGAATCATTGAGGCCACTTGAAGTTAACATTTTTCTATTCCTTTGGCTACCATGAACAAGAGCTCATAACATTTCTCCTTTAGCAGAGTCTGAAGCAGCAGACTCTGCTAGTGATGTCTTCTTTCAAGGCAGGTAACTGAAATTAGTTCAGAACTTCTCCAAGAGCAGACAGAAGTAACTCGTTTCTTAATCACATTTATATCACACTAATTTTGCAATGCTTGAAGGGCATGTTTGTTTATAAAAGCACATAGCTTTACCAGCAGCTTCGTACATGCCAACATAAAAGGTATAGACCTCTAATTTCATCAGGAATTTTTGGGCTGCACTCCCAGCATCTAAAACCAGCACTTCAGCAGAAGACCCAACACCACTACAAACTACTGGTTCCTTATTTCACCCAGAAAAACTAAAATAAGCAAGATTTAGATAACTAGGAAAGAGTAAGTTTCCATATGAAAGACATAGAAAAGCTATGTCAATAGCTTTGACATAGTACATTTCTCTTATCAAAAAAGTATATTATTTCATAGGTCAAAAGCATATTTTGCGATTTTTGTTACAATTTGCTAATCTGAGATGGCAGGTTTTCAGAAGCTACAGTTTTCGCCAAGTAGCCCCTTGGCAGTTTGGTTTTTATGCTATTGGAGTACCACTGGGAAACAAGATCATGCAGAATGAAGAAAGTAGTGTGTGTTGGTGCTACTTATTTTGCTTCTGGGCTGTCTCAATTAAGGGTGGTTTGATCAATGGGTTAATTTATCATTGTGTTTAAGGAAATTTAGCCAGCAACAGCTAAACAGTCTAAGTTCTATCTGCAGAGATGCAATACAATTCCCAGGCATGTTTTCTCTCCTATGCATACAGGTGACAGACTTGCAGAGATTCCACATCTAGCTTAATGTTCAGTAATGATGCTATACTGAATAACAGTCAGGCTCAGGGGATGGTACCCTACCTGGCCACACTTTACCTGGAGGTCAATAACAAGTATTTTGTCCCAGGGCCTGTCCCACTTAACATCTATGTCAACGACCTGAAAGAGTTGTTGCAGTACACTCTCAAGTTTGGGGATGTGACCAAACTGAGGGGAACAGTTAACGTGCCTCACAGGGAGACCTAGGCACAGTTAGCAGCAGTCTGATGAAATTTAACAAGGATAAATGCAAAGTCCTTCACTGGGGAAGAAATAACCCCCTGGACATGAGTGCGGGCTAAGGACTGCCCGGTTGGAGAGCAGCTCTACTGAAAAGACCACACAGAGTGGTGTTGGACAGCAAGTAGAATATGAGCCATGTCTGTGTCTTGGCAGCAAAGAAGGTCAACAACAACCCGGGTTGTATTAACAGAAACACAGGCAATGGATGGAGGAAAGTTAATGGATGTTGAGTTAAAGGGGATAACCAATCACATGTAGATACTTCATCCAGTTCTGATGCCTTCAGTACAAGACACCCATTGAGAACCTGGAATGAAGGGTCACCAAGATGGTTGGAGGCTGGAATACCTCTCTACTGAAGAAAAGGTTGAGGGAAATGGGCCTGGTGAGCCCAAGAATGCACAGCTTTGGGGGGAGCATAGCAGCAGCCTGTCCTAGAGGTCACTGAGAAGACAGACCCAGGTCCTTCCCAGAGGTGTAGGGTGGGAGAACAGGAGACAATAAGCTTAAGTTGATACAACAGATGTTCTCACCAGGTATAAGGTTGCATGACTTGCATTCCTAAAGGTCTCCAAGACTGGCCAAAACTTTAAGCAATGTGGCTTGAATTCAACAGAGTGCTGCTTTGAACAGAAAGTTGGACTGTAGATCCTGAGATCACTTCCAACCTGAATGGTCTTGTATTTCTAAGAAAAAACACATCACAATGCTGGATAAAGAGGCTGCATCATGAATAAAGTGACTCCTTAAGTAAACACCATAGCTAAGGGATGTAACACTTTGTCAACTGAACCCTTGAACAAAGGTTTTCACTGATACCTTTCTAGAATCACAGATAAAAAGTAAGATTTGGTGGGTGGATTCCAAAAAAGTGTTTTGAACTAAGCAAACTCTGTGTGTCTGTTAAGATTTCTCAAGTTTTGTAGTCACTGTTAGTGACAGGGTAAACAAGTAACTATATCATTCTAGGCTTGTGAGCAACACATTGTTTTAACAGTGCCAAGCAACCCCATGATGACAATGGCAAAATTCTTGCACACTAACAGCTGTTATAATTATTAGAATATTTCTGAAAAGTTAAGGGATTACATGTTGTGCTTTCCTTTATCCAGAAGATCAAAAACCAGTAATGAAAACAGACATTTTCCTTATCTCAGGCACGGGACAACGGAACCAATTTGGATGGAGTGAGAAGTTTTTAATCAAACAAGTTGCACTGAAACATTCCTTTTTTTTTTTTTTTAAGACCCTTCCCCTGGGGGTCTCCCACTGAATTTTGAAAGAGAAATAGGGTATAGGGCCATAAATGTAGTCTTCAAAGACAAAGATTCTGTATGTCTTAGTTGGAATGGCCACTTTTAACACTTAAAGCTCACCAGTTCTCTGTGCTTTGAGAATTAGAGCCCATCACAGACAGAAGCAGCTCATACTCCAACACAAATATGTAGACAACACACTGAATCACAAAGCTGTGTGGCTCAGATGAGACAATAGATTGAAAGTCTCAAGTCTAAGTGGAAGCATCTCTCCACTCCTTGTGTGCCCTTTCCACAGCAAGGTTAAACAATATCTCACAAATCATGCCCCAAACTACTCAGTTTGCTTCAGATCATGGTCAAAAAGCTGTGGCATTTCACAGCACCTTCTTCGAAAGTTGCTCAGCCAACCCTCCTGCCTCTGCCATACAACTCGAAGTGGCTGTGTGAACAACCACCCAACAGATTTCCTGCAGCACAGCCCAAAATCATCTACTTCCTCTTCTTTCAACTTACCACCCTGACCACCCAGGAGGAAGAAGGGTAACTTTCACACCTCCAAAGTCTGTCAGTCAAGCCAGCTCTGACCTGGTGAGTCTTCAGATTTCTTTGAAACAGGGTATTAGCATTATGTCTAGCTCCTGTGGTGGGAAGATCACCTTCCGTATCTTCTAGGTGCTTAGCACAACAGAGCCCTGAACTCACCTCTGACTTCTCTATTTGTTGTTTAAGCTACTACAAGTTTCCTAGAGAAAAAAATGTGTTAACTAATGCAACGTTACTTTTCTAAGCCTACAACTATAATAAAAGAACAGCAAAATATCTTCAGTGGGGATTTCTATGATATTAACTCTTACATGGGCAGATATAAGTATCACTATCAACTGCTTTTAGTAAGACCCTGATTTAAATAAACACTGAAGCCCAATTCTTGAAGAAAATTAACTTTGCTCATTAGATTTTTCCCTTTTTTACAAAATCATGACAATTATCAGTAGTGCGGTAACCAACACATTCATATGAATAAATCATTTCAAGTGAGAAATACAGATATTGCATGTTTATCCAAGGACCTTCAGTCCCACACCATCTTTTAAACACCTGCAAGGGGTATTTACTACTTCACATATACCTGTAAATATCATCCCCTATAACTAATCCAGGCAATTAAACCCCAACATAAGCCAGTATGTTGTCTGAAGTACAAAAGTGGGTGGTCTGCCACAGACATGGTCTCTTTCCCATATCAGATTGCCTCACCTGCAGCTAAGCCCAGCAAGATGATGGGAAATATGTGCAGCTCAGGCAAAATAGTTAATTCGGAGTGTGGGTCCAAGGTCAGATAATAGGAAGTAAAGATTATCATCCCCCCCTTTTTTTTTTTTTTTGACAGAAGAGGTGCAAAGGCAGTCCTCTGTGTATAGATCCAAGATCAAGAGGAAGTAGTGCCTTTCTGAGGCTCTGCATTGCCCCAGAGGCTGCTCTACCCTCTATCCTGTAGTTAGGAATGAAAATAAGCACGAGATCAACATTCAAACTTTGTTTGATGTGCATAATTCTTGACAAATCTCTCAAGTTTCTCATTATAACAGAATTAATGGGGGAAGGAAGGGGAATCTTCCTTCAAAAGGCTTTTCATACTGTCCCCTACAACAGACTTCTCAGGTAAACACTGACAACAGTACAACAGCAGGCGAGAAGCTGACTTTGTGACTACTGTAAGGTGGCAGTCATTACCAGCCTACTGTCAAAATAAAGGACTCTATTTCATAGGGTTTGCAGGGACCATCCCATCTAGTGTAGTACCAGCTTTGTGTTTATTAAATTTGAAGATGGCACAAGGTTGAAATGAAGTGACATTATGCCAGAGGACAAGAGCTCAAAGTGATCTTAAACTACAGAAACTACTCTGGCAAAGCCTCATGGGACATCCCCAGGTGACAAACTTAAGAACAATCACTAGCCTAGAAATAAGAGTCCTGAGAAGAGACTGAAAGAACTTAAACTTTCCTCTTAACCCTCCCTAAGCAACACAGGTCTTCAAATATATAAAAGACTGATGCAGAGAACAGAAAAACTTGTTCTCCATTCACCTGCTGAATAGGACAAGTAGTAATTGGCAAAAAGTACAATTTAATGCCTAATGTAGCACACTGTTTTCTGTTTCCTCCTCAAAGATCCCTACCAGATTCCCATACCTAGCAGGCAGTAACAGATTTGTGCATGCTTAGTGTTCTGCTAGCATTTTTATAGCTATACATTATTTTTATAGCACTACATTAAGTTGGGATTCTTGGAGGATGCTTGAGGCAAAAGACTGTATTTCAGTATATTTTAAATGTTTTTACTGTTGATTCACCTTACTTCTAGAATTCTTTTCATTGTTACTCCGGCTCATTTCTGCATTTCCTCTTTACATCTTGGCTTTATGAGAAATAACTATTCTGTATAATCCTAACTTAATTGCAGTAGTTTTATGGTGGGTTTTTTTTTCCTTCCTTAAAACCTACAAGTTCTCCACCTATCTTCTTCATATCCTTGGTATTCTAAAATAAGCTGCATCTTAAGCAGGTACCATTCATCAAGATTAGTTTTTACACTGCATCTCTAGTTTAAAGAACAAACAACCCATCCCACACAGCTTAGCTGTCTTATTCAAAGCAGTGACACAAGTTAGTACAGATCCTCAGGACAAACAGTTATGTGCGCTGTAAGATTTACAAACATTTGCTCACAGAGTCAGTCTCCATTCTTTCAAAGAAACTGAAAGTTTTCTTACAAAATATGCAGATGGGAGAAGATGGTTCAAAGCTTTCTTGCACTGACAAATCTCAACGCAGAAACTGAAGTCACTTTGCAACTCTGATCCAGAAATCCTTTTTCATTACAACTTCTGCCTGGGGAATCTGAAACATCGGAAGTCTCAGCATAACTACGAGACTTCATTTTTCAGTTCCATCAAAAAGTGAGGAAAAGCAAACCCTGTTTAGCAACATCCTTTTGCCATTGGAAGAGCTAAAACAGACCTTCCTTCCCACATGTTTCTGTCCCCGAAAGCAACCTGCAAGTCTCACAGCAAAGCTAGGAATACACATTCACAGCATTTTTCTTGCTTTCTTTCCTCACACAACAGGTTCACACTTCACAGGCTGGGTTTTTAGTCTACCTTTTTTGTTACCAAGTTCATCAACACTATCTGTTTATCTGCTCCATCCAAACCAAGAAGGAAATAAGCCTACAGAAGATAAGTAGGAACTCTTCAACAGCTACCTTCCTGCTGAGCCAGCAAGTGCCATTTTTGGCACCATCTGTGTCCTGGAAGTCTGTTCTCTAGTGTTTTATTCACTAAAGATGGAAAAAATATTTGGAAAGAAAATTTCTTGAAGCATCTTCTAAACTGTAGATGCTAGTTTTAAAACGTTTTAAAAGAAAGAAAAGAAAAGGGGGTGGTATTGCACACCACAGTTCCTTCTCAGAGAACTCAACTCAAACCCCCATCGTGTTAAATCAGAAACAAACTCTAGGTACTTCAGTTTTAAATCACCACATCTACATCTCTTTCCAGAAGGCATATAATTTTGTCTTGCAAATAAACCTCCAGTGCTGAATACACACAAGCTAAGTGAGAGAGTACTTGCCATTACAAATTAGGAGTCAAATCAGTATCTTACAGACTGCAGTTCAGGAAAGAATAATACAGATCTATTTACTTTCCTGCAGTGACCATAGAGCCAGGGTAGTAGTTTCCAATGAGAAAGAGTTGAGACTGGTATATGTGGAGAACGGAAAAAGGTGGTGTGCCAAATTCTTCACTAGTCATGATTCTTAGGATCAGTCTGGACTTTGTATTTGACAAGTAAGGAGAGAAACAGGGGGGAAAAAGTTATAACCACATACTATCACTAAAAATGATGCACTAACTGAAGGTTTGCCTCACAAAAGACTTTGTAACAAGATAAAATGATTTATTTAAAAAATAAAATCTGATCATGCATGTGTTCTCCAAATTACTAAACTGATACAATAACCTCTATAGGCAAATTATATGTAAGCAAAACAAAAGGGAGAAGATGCACACCAGAAGTGATGGTGTTTTTATGGAACATGGTCACTGACTGATCCAGAGTCCTCAAACACAGACTGTCCAGTGAGGGAAGAGGGAAGATGCAAATGACCTCCTGGATAAGTAGAGAACATGATCCTGGATAATCTCCTACCAGTCCAGACTCGAAATGCAGTCTGAGGTAAGTTCTAAATTTTCTTAGTTCAGACAGAGTTGCCACCTTCCCTCCACCTCCTAGCTGGGCAAGGAGCACAAGAGTACCCACAACACACACATACAGGAACCTGTAGAACCTTGCCAAAAATCTTGTGAAGTTCAAATTAATCACCAGACAAGTTTTGTACAAACCTAACCTTGAATGACTTGGAATAAATTAGAATTTTATCTTTTACAGTTGCATTTTTCAAGTGAGCTCTTCAGAATAGCAACCTTGTGGTTTTGTTTCAAAGTAGTAACTCAGCAGATTACAGCAGGTCATTATCTGCCTCTTTTTTCACCACTTAAACCTGAATATGATCTAAAAAGGTTATCTTACCTTTTTTACTTATACCATGATGGTCTAATAAGGACACAGTGAGGTCTTATATTACACAGAGGAAACAACTACAAGTACAATTACTATGGCTGATTGTAAGAGTCAGTATTTTGTTCAGTAACTTCAACCTATGTGAAGGAGAACACTAATTGGAATATTTTTCTCAAAAAAAAAAGGCAACCAGAAAAGCAAATAGCTAATCTGAATTTATGTATCCGGTTCATGAAACGTCTTGCTAATAAATGCTTGTTACTCTGTGGTCATTTACATCACTGTTTCCCAATCTATATGGAATAACTATGGGTCAAGTGTCCTACCACATGAGTTTTCAGAATACCCAGTTACTTCCAAGGGGAAGTCAAAGACTCCTTATCACTAAAGTTCAATGTTTTCTCTCTTCTGTGCTACTAAAGGCATTAGATTTTATTAAATAGGCATGCATGTCTCTTAGAAAGATAAGAGGGTACACCAGTGGAATAGTTTCAAGGTTTTCACCAGAAACTGATTTACTCCAGCATTTCATGAATCTCAAAAGACAGCTTCCACCTGCATGGAGAACAAAGGACCTGTATTAATAATGGGGCACCTTCGTCAGCTGATGGATCTCAAAACATTCTCAATTCAAATTAAGCTTCAATATTCCCTGAAAGCTTTTCTGGTTTTGAAAACCAGGAGGCAGAACTGCTATCTGTGGTGCTCAGAAGCGGGAGCTACTACCGAGTTGTTACACTTCACACGACAAGCACTTCAGCTACGTTCCTGTGGGACCAGCATATCCCATCCCTACCACACTTCCAGACCTGCTTTCTCCAAACCTGACAAGTTGCACTTGAGAACATTACAGATGCCTTCCTTATTATAAGAGTGCTTTGTGGGTGGAGTTTTTTTATAAGCCAAGGACCATCTCTGTGCAGAGATGCTCACTGGGTCCCAGTACCACATGGCTCAAGGCATGCAGGTACCACTCTGTGACACACTGGTAACAAGAACAGCTGTGAAGCACTGAACTAGAGGCATGCACACTGACTGCTAGGGACATTCCTGTGGGCTTCCCACATAAAAAGCTTGTTTCTATAAACAACAAAATCAAAGCAAGGTAATTACTTCGACTTTTGCAAAGAATGACACTGACACTGAAAGAGTGGCTATACCAAGGGAAGAAACTTAACAAGAACAATAATCTTCACATATCTCTATGTCACAGTACAAGGAAAGGTGTTGCAGGGTACTAAGTGTGTTTTGTATTTCAATATTGAACATACATGAGGGCCAGTGGATTAGCTAACACAGGGACCTCTTTCATTTGCATTTGTTGTTCTTTGGTTTCGTTTTAAGGATTTCACACCCATTAGAAGTCAGTCCTGATTCAAGGAATTAACAAAAGTGATGAGGCAAGAAAATTGGCACAGAGGGACTATAAGACACAATTTAAGTAAAATCACTCCAGCTGACACACATGCACACTAACACATCATCCCCTCAGAAAATATTCTGCAAGAACACTGCTTCAATATAAATACCTCTCTGTATGTATAAACTTCTACTCTCCCTACCAAGAATTGTTTTAAGGAAGAATCAAAAGCTTTCTTACAGAGCTCAAAGGAAGTTTTTTCCAGGATTTTTAGCATCAACAAAAGATACCAGAGCCCAAGGTAAACTGACAGAAGACAATTCCCTGATGAATTTAATCACCAGTTGTTGTATTTTATCATCAGCACTGTTTTGCAAGTACACAAAGCTTACCTGCTTAAGTGCAGAAGTGCCGGACCACCAGCACTTACAAAGAAAAACTTTAGGAAGTTAGTGGACAAACTGTACTTGGCAAGCAGCCCTGATGTTGCAAGAGAATCCAAAAGTATTGTAGAAGTTTTCAGGTCTCTAAATTTTGTACTCAAAGGATCAGGTCTGTGCAAGTAACTTGAGGACATCTAGGCAAGATTGAGATTATGTTAATTGGGACAATTTTAACTCTTCCTTGGGAGCTTTAGGAAAATACAGTGTTTTAAAAAGGTAGGTAAAGAGAACATCTGTCTGAGACCCGATGTCAACACAGAAACTGCAGCAATAGAGAAGAGGGAAGTAATTTTAAAAAATCAGGAAATAGATAGGAAACAGAGTAGATATCTGTAATACACAAGCAAAATTAGCTACAAATGTGTAATGAGGCATAAGCAGGTAGAAGCATTTTTAAGTACTCTGTTTAACAGTGCTTACATCCCTGTTTATTCACATCTCTGAATTGTATATCTCTGCTCTGATACTGTTCCTACACAAAATCCTCAGAGGAATTTGGTACCAAAAAATAAGTTAATCTTCAAATTAGTCACCCTCAACTGTTTCTGTAACTACTCTTCCCAGAAGCTTGACCAAAAAAAACTTATGGATTTGAAATAAGGGTATCGGGTGGATACTGTTCAGCTGAGGGGTACACAAGGTCTGGGAAGTGCAGAGGAAAAGCTTATATAGACAGCAGACACCAGAAAGGCAGGCTGAAGCAATGAGAGGCAATGTGTGCTGGTACCTTACAGAAACCCTGTAGTTTGACAGCCTAGGTTAAAGAGACCAATGCCTCCATTTTTCTTAAAGCTAAGAAGCAATCAAGTAGTGCAAACAAAGAAGTTGCTGCAGATGGAAAGTTAAATGAAGGCAGACCAAACCTCCTGGAGAACTGCTACCAGAGCTATATCCTCAAACCCTCTGCCCTCTAATCTCCCTCAGGCAAAAGAATAACTTATCACTAGTAAAACAACATTTTGAACACACATACAAGGCAGAAAAAAGAAAACAAATCTGTTCTTACGGTAGTCCATCCACTGTAAAAATTAGAACGCTATTTGTGAAGTGCAGGAAGTATACACTATACTGATGATAGCCAATAACCATAATAACATGAATAAACAATTTGCCAAAATGCCACCACTATAGAGAAGCTAAGAAAATACAAAACCCCACCACTCAAAAAAAAAAAAAAAAAGATCAGCATTACGTTTCTGCTTCTGTAAAGGTTTGGCCAAGTATTTAAATATGAACTTATTTTAAGTTTATTGAACTCATACACCAGACACCAGGTCCAAAACAGACAAGCTTTCAGTCAAAGAGAGTGACTGCATCAGGAAGTCAGCATTCACCAAAGAATCCATTTCAACATTTTTTATGGTTAGCTGGGAGAGCAGAAATGAAGGCAGTTATCTGAATTGCTTAGAAGGCTCTATTGTTCCCTCTTCCAAAGGATTTTTCCCCAGAACAGAATGGGTGGTGTGTGCAAAGCAAGTAAAAGGTGGGGGAAGGGGAAAAGTCCTGTGGATAAAGAGAGAAACACAAACAGTTTTTAAGCAAAGATATAATTTTTTTAAAGTAACTTCCTACCTCCCACTGCAAGTGAGGCGGGATATTCCTGATCTGAAGCTTCCGACTCCTGTAGATAAATTAAAGAAAATAGCATTTAAAAAAAACCCAACAAAACAAAACAAAAAAACGGAAAGAAAACATCATTGCAAGATAGACTATACATAGCAGTGTCATACATTTAAGCATCTCTCATACCAAGAGGGGCAAAACCAAATACACAACTCAAAAAAACCCAACAGATCGCCGAGGGGGGAATGTCAGGTCAAAACCATTTCAAGTCTAAAGAGCTGTTACAGAAATACTTGTTACACATTTGACAGCTGTTACATTTCATGAAGTCTCCACTTTTCTTGTAGACTATTTCTATTTCTGCTTTAAGGCCTTCAGTATCTAATTCTCTCTGTTATAAATGGGTGTGATAATCCCATATATTTGTACTGGGTTCTCCTTCACACACTTTAAGGATTTTTTGTTGTTATTTTGTTTTGTGAATCCACCAGGAAAATACTTCAGGATTTTACGTTCCTTCAAGATAGGGAATACAAATTTGAATTAATACATTTGCTTTGATATTACATTAATGAAAAGTTTAATGATGGACTATTTTCCAACGCTGACATGACTAAAGTTCTTCCTCCCTGACTGGGAGGAGAGGGTAAGAGTCTAGTGAATTGTTTGTATTTTCACCCCAAATTTACATCGGTTTTCATTTATCTAGTAAACAAAACATTCACTTTGAAGTGCTACTGCAAAGCCTGGCAGTGTGCTGGCAGTCTTCACAGCCAAGTCCTTTGTCTCGTCCCTTCCCCCAAAGTGAGAGAACAAATAAATGCCAGAGATGCCACAACCCCCCTGGGATTTACAAGAATGTGTAGAGTAACACAGTTTTCGGCTGGGCTCAGGTAGGGTGAGCTAGTAGGGTCAGCCTGCCCATCCTGGGAAGCTCTGGGGACAGGAGAGGGGACAAAGAGCTGTCTAGTTTAGAAGGTCTCAGTTACATTTTGGTTCACTAAAGCAGCTAAAACAAGTGTCTTGGGTCCAAACAATTTTACTTCACATTTTAATTGCTCAATACTGACCTCTCACAGAAAAAAAATGCTTTACACTTTAAGGGTTTTTTATAACAGTTAAACTTGTACAGGCCAGTTAAGTCTTGCAGCAAAACAAGTTTTAGAGGTGTTCCCGTCTAGCAGTAAAATCAAAAGCTTTCCTTTTCCCCTCAAAACCTTTTAAAATACACTCCTTTTGCTAATACCACCACCTACCCAGGCCTGCAGTGAGTGTTTTACATCTTGAAATGCTCTTCTCAACAGGCTTTGTCCAAGGCACAGCCGGAGGTCATAGCACAAAGCCACCTTGCCCAAACAGCTCCTCATGTGGCAGTGTCAACCCCCAACACTACAGTAACCATGAGATCAAGCGACATGTGTGCTTTTTTTGCCAGAAAAGATGAACAGGTCTTGGTTGCTCAGCATTTCTCAGCTGTTTTTACTCTCTCTCAAGCAAATAGGAGTACATTTCATCATTTGATCATATAAATAGGCAAGGAAGGGAGAACAACAAAGCCAAACCACACACAACCCTATTTAAGGTTTCATTTTCAAAAAAGCAAGGGAAGTCAGGAGCTGCTTCACTGAGAGCAGAAAATTCCTTGAAGTCTGCAAAGTTTTCCTTAAACTCAGCTAGCAATAATGCTACAAAACAGTTGCCCTAAAGTAGTGATATACTGCTCTGAAATATCAAAATAATCTCACACAGCAACCTGAAACTTGGAAGTTGGGTCCTAAAGTAGAACATAAAAGGGGATGTTCATTCAATATTAGAAATACTGGGAAATTTTAATACAGCAAAACCCCAAACCACAAAACTGGTAGCTAACATGCTATTCAATGTGCTTCAAACTGTGTTGTGCCATTACTCTCTCACACTTGTAGATTCAAATTGAAATTCATGAGTTTCACAGCAAGGAGTGCCACTCACAGAAGGATCCAAGCCCAATAGCCCTGCCCACCATGACAGGAACAAGAGGTCTCACCCCAGCTCCACATCAAGTTTGACCACAAATGCTCACACTGAGCTGTGTATATCCACTGGTGAAAAGGGAGGGCAGAAAAGTCCTTTCCAGAAGCACTTAGGTAGGTTTTCCTTCTGAAATGAAACGTGAAGTGATAGTTGTGTGAAACCTGTGTGTCTTCTCTACTGTCCAACACCTGAAAGGTGGACCAAAAAAGCCATCTCTACTTTTATTCATCTATTATTGAGGACTAACACAAGGTTTGGAGGTGTTTTTTTTCCTTCCCATGTGACTTCAAGGATCTGAAAAGTTTGATGCAATTTAGAACTTCTGCCAGCCATTTGTAGCACAGAAATAACTTGGACATCCTAAAAAGGAGGACTAAGGGAGACGAGCAAGGAAGAAATGCCACCTTAAAATTACCAGTTCCTCTACCACATTCATAAACAGTCAAAGGAAATGGCAAGCCAAGTACAAAACGGGTACAGTCCTGCTGTGCACCTCAATTTATGGCAATAGTGAGACACCTATTGTACAAAACTGAAAGGTCACTTCAAAAATACAAGAATAGTTATACCCACCATTTAATTTGGAACTGTTTATACCTTCATCAGTTTCTTGGTTGCAAGTAATTTTAACTTGTCACCCAGTGTACAACTTTGAAATCTGGTGTTTACTGATGCATGTAAGAATTTATTCTTTTACATTATTTCTGTATTACAATTAGCAATAGGGAGAAAAATGTAACTGAATAGAGCTTTGCCTGGCCAAGAGAGGAACCACATAGAACCAGTGTAAGATAAAAGATCATATACAGCTTTGAGATTTCCCCGTTTCAGTTACTATTAGCCCCTGTTAAAAAGGCATCTAAATATATCCCTTAAAATTACCTAGAAATACACAAAGCTTGTAACCCCTTTCCCCCTCTGCCCTTCTCCACACACAGAAAGAATAACTAGAAATGACCAAAGCGGTTTTTTGTTCCCAGGACCAGAACGAGCACTGAACAAGCAGCGAGCAGATGGAGACAGAATCTCCCATGTGCTGCGATAACCTGCAGCTCCTCCTCAGAGATCGCTCCCTCCCGTTCTTTTCCTGCACTTTGGCAGCCCCGTACATCTCCTCGCTGCAAGGCAGCACGAGTGACTTTGCAAGCACTCTCTCTATTGCTTGCATGTGAGCACACGGAAAATCAACTCTCAACTCCAGGAAAAATCCCAAACCAAACGCGAGTGTATAGCAACGAGTAAGGAACAAAGCTGGGTCCTGACTGAGTTTACCAGAGCAGCAACAGCTTCCACGAGGATGGGTTCTGATTTCAGAAAGCACACTTTTGCACAGGGTCAAAACTCCACACAATAGATGGGGAAAGGAAAGAGAAAAGTATGGAAGCATCTTCCTGGAAATACACTACCATCTCAGACACTGTCAGCTCTTTTAGGATGCTTTCCATCTTCCTCATGACACGGTTTTCTTTAGCTAAGTATGGCATATGCAAAGATCCTACAGTTATTGCAACCCAGGCAGCAGACCCTACAGAGGGCTTTGTTATGTTCTGTTTTGAAGTAATCTCAAGTTTTGTTACTCTACAACTACTTGCAGTCACACTGAGTGCATTAAAACAAGAAACAGTCCTCTCTCATCCCCTGACAGTATTTTATTACAATAGCTGCATTTAAAACATAGCTCACCTAGTCTTAATAAATCGTTAATAAAACACTACCAGCATCTCTCAGTGTGACTCACATAAGCCTTGTGTATGCAGTTTTTCCAGTTTAAGCAGATTTCTTAGTTCTTTTCTCCTATTCTAAATAGGCATTGCAAATAGATGTCAACTGAAAAAAAGCACAAGTTAGGTTTGTGCTCTGTATCATATGAAGGCTTTTGAAAGCTACCTATGTTCACAGCATGTGAACAGGTGTTCCCATTCGTTTCTCTTTTTCAAAGAGACCCAAAACACCTTTAATTAGGCAAGAAGAAAACAGACTTCTCTGGTTTCTGTGCAAGGTTAGTCCATAAGCAATTGTTTGGCAATAATTTACTTTTCTTAAGAGGAATTGCACACATTCTAATTTGAGAAATTGCACATATCATAATTCTTCTTTTCAGGTACTATCCAGGTAACAGGATTCAGTCACTTTGAGCCACTGCTGAGGACCATATGCCAACGTATTTATTCTGGGGATGTTGAGACATGGAGCCTTGTGTTTGGGGGACATGAATATCTCTACAACACTGAGAACATGTAAAACAAAAAGCCGCTCTTGTGCCCCTTCACAAGGAAAGCAGCATATTTGTGCCACGTGTGCACAGAGACAGAAGGAGCAAAGTACCATAAAGATGGATAATTTACTAAAAGCCATCTTAGTGATCTCAGAAGGGGTAATCTCTCTTACATAAATACAGAGAACAAACATATGCACAGGGACACCAAGTGCTCCCAACCCACAAGAACCCTCTACACACATGAAACAATACTAGACATGTCTTAGGAAAAAGGTGGTGGGAGAAAGGAAGAAAAGCCATAATTTTAGCATTTTCTTTCTTTTATATATACTTTCTTTCTCTGCCCTTCACTATATGCATCACTTTTTTCCTTCACCATATCAAGTTCCTCTTGAGTTAAAACTGTCTCAAAATTGTCTATTTTTGCATCCTTGTATTAAATAAAATCTCACTATACACTTTCACTAATAGAATCTCACTGTATGCTTTATACGACATTTAGCAAAGGCAAACCACATCAGATCCACACATGTCCTTAAGGGAAAACAATTTTAAATAACAGAGGATAGACAATTTTAAAGCAAAGAACAACAAAGTATCATGCTTCTTCTCACAGCCCAAAATTTTTTCTATCTCATAGGTGTGTCAAAATTTGACTATTTCAGAGTGAATCATAAACAAGTGACTGCACTTCCACACAGTTGTAACTACACTCATACGAGACCCTTCTCACCATCCTTCTCCACCAGAGACCTGCTGCCTCCTGCTCCTCAATTCGCATTTCTCAACAATAACAACAGTTAATAGACCCTTACTTCAGCAGCCATACAAACTACACACAACCTTAATGCCTTAAACCCACAAAGCACAAATGTACTCCTTTTAAACAAGAGCCTATGGAAAAAGAGTTAAATATGTTTGAAAGAAGATCAAGTGAACATTGACAATGTTAGTTCATTCAACTGTTTGAACTCAATACCTACGGGACAGAAAGTAAATGGTCTCCCTTTTCCACTCTAAGGAACGTGCAAAGAGCAAGTGCTTATTCATTTCATCCATTCTCGGTAGGTACTGCTATGCTGGTTACCTGGAAAAAGTCTTGGGACCTCACACCAATGGCACAGATGCAGAGTATGCCAATACCCACCAGCACCCAGTGCTGGTACTCCCCAGCACTGTGTCCCAGCTCTGACAGCTACATGTGATGCCGCTGCAAACCCACTCACTGGAACAACCATTTTTCTCCCTGAGCTACAAAGAGCTGCATGAAGACAAAAATAGTCAATTCTCAGGCTTACTTCACTGACAACCCAAACTGAACATAGACAGCTGGAGATGAAATATTAAAAAATACCACCACACAGCAAAAAAACCCTTCTGTGAATTGTGGCTAATGCCACACGGTAAGAAATAAGTTCTGTATAAAAAGTCCTGACAGGAACAGCCATAGAGGCAAAGTTAGCAACTCCTATAGCGAAATGGAAAACTGTTGGCAACCAACTGATTTTATAAGGGAAAGGGAAGAGGTGTCTTATTGTTTACTCTGCAGCCAGTAAAATAAAAACAGGCAAGAAAAAACCCACACAAAAGCTACCCCCCCCCAAAGAGTTCATTAGTTTCTCCCCCTCAGGTTGCTTCAAGTAGCTGATGTTTGGTCACAACAGAGTGAATCAGTGTTTTTAATGGTCTTCTAGTAGGAAGAAAAAACGGGCAGGTTTACAGGACAAAATAAAGAATCTTTAACTCTCAATTCATATCAGTGTGATTAGGGGGAAAAGCAGCAGTCATTTTTTTAGTTACAGGGTGAGGGAAGGGGGTTCTTATTTTCTTCATGGTAAACGGAGGTGACAATACAGATTGAGCCACTGGAGTGACCCGTCCTGCAAGACGTGCTGCAGTCTCTGCTGCCTGCCCCCTGACTTCACACTAAAACTCCATGGGTTTAAGCAGCCATTTAACTGTTTTTAAGGTGTTCACATTTGGTTCCTGAAAGTACCTAACAAACAGCAATAAGTCCATTGACTGAAAGCTGGCTGACCAGAAGCATTGACTGAGGAGAGACCTCATTGCAGTTTACAACTTCCTTGTGAGGGGAAGAGGAGGGGCAAGCACCGATCTCTGTGGTGACCAGCAACAGGACCCAAGGAAATGGCCTGAAGTTTTGTTAGGGGAGGTTTAAGTTTCCAGCTACCAGAGGATAGCTGGAAACTGGAACAGGCTCCCCAGGGAAGTGGTCACAACACCAAGCCTGACAGAGTTCAAGAAGAATTTGGACAATACTCTCAAGGCGCACTGTGTGACTTTTGGGAATGGTCCTGCCCAGGATTACGAGTTGGACTCGATCTTTGTGGGTCCCTTCCAACTCAGCATATTCTGTGAAATTAAGCCTATTGAATGCTCATTCTAAGCTATCTTTTTATATATAAAATTTTATATGCAATTATATATCTCAATTTGCTTTTTCCTAACAAATAGTTCTGATAAATAGAAAACCAAAGGGTCACACTTCTTACGTAAAAAGAAGGTATTCTGAATTTCTTTTAAAAAACAACTCAGTTTCAGTTAAGTGAAAAACAGAAGTGTTTATATCATTCCTATTAAAAGGTAATTAATTTCTAGTATATTACAAGGTACACTGATGACAGTGACTATATTTTATCAAGTCAAGCCATTAGCTTGTGAAACAGATAGTTCGCCTTGATGAACTTACCTTACAGAAGAAAGGAGAATGGTTTCAAATACTGATTTGTTAGGAAGCATCACCACTTTTTATTTCTACACATTGATCTGGACAGCAGAATACTTGAAGAGGAAATGCTATTGCTCCAATTTCAGACCCAATTCAGCAATTCAAGTAGACAAAGCCTGGCTAAGCCACAGGCAAACTGCAGCAATACTTCTCTTTGTGTTGAGAAATCCTAGACCCAGATTTAAAAGCATTCTGTACTACCACTCAGAGTAAGGATTTTCCGTAAAATTTAGACAAAGATAATTTTTTTCTCAAAGTTCATGCAAGACCTAACAGTTGGCTCCTAACTACACTGTTTCCCTTTCATCTTGCGCACACAAACCCACCAAAGCAGCCGCTTTGGAGAGGTGCATTATCTCAGCATTCAGGATGAAAATACTACTCTTGGATTACCTCACAGATCCCTCTGTGCTGATGATCAAATTTCCTACCAGTGCCTGTGAAACATCAAGTTTATTTACTATTTTTCACCAGGATGAAAAATCAAACAGCTGTCCATGGGGCCAGTACAACCACCCAGTTCTGTTCCCTAAAGACACCACCCAAATGACCGGGCACTGAGCTGCACTCTCCTTGCAGGATTAACTTGAATACCCTGAAAGAGACTGTGCATTTGTGGACAGACTGATAGTTCAAGAAGCACAACCAGAAGACTTACACTGACACATCCAAGTTCTCATGTTTATGTGGATTAGCTGGATAGTAGGCTTTCACCTGTTACCATTTGCTTTAGAATTTTAGCTCGACAATTCTTCACGTGACTAATTAGACTAAAAGCTTATATTCATTATTTGTAAATTCCCTTGAGTGGACCATAAAGGCATTTTAAGAAGAAAATTCTAAAGATTCTGCCATTACCATATTAATGTTGAACTCCTTGTTTTAAAAACCCTTTCATTTTCCAGGTGTTGCTAATGAGAGAAGGCTGTTAAGTTTTTTTTAAATTAAAGAGTTAAGTATTACTTTAAATTTAATAGGAAGTTCTAGTGTCCTTTAGAAAAATGGGTCTATCTTTGCGCCTTGTGGCATTTAAAGCCTCTTCCCCTATGCCAAAGCTCTTTGGAGAAACTGAATTATTTTCAATTGGGTTTTGATTCCTTTCCCTCTGTTTGATGTGGGGTGGGAGGTATATGTGTGTTTTTTCTAAATGCTCCATTTTCTCTTTCCCTCCTCCTCTGAGCAGGGGTCTCTTCCTTAAACAACTGTACTACAGAGCTGATTTTGTTGACCAAATTTTTTCAAGCTATGGTCACTTGCCATTTATTCTCTCACCCTACCACTAACTTGCAAATTAACTGGAATGTGGATAACAGTAAAAACACTCAAGAGGTATATGAAAGACTGAAAATAACACTTTTAAAAGCAAAAGTACTTCTAAGCATGGAAAAAAAAAAGTCTACTTAATATCCTAATCAGTATGAACTACTAATCCTTTAATGATGGGGCACACTCATCTTTTATTTCTCCTCCTCACCCCTCCCTTCCTTCAGCCACCAAAAGAGCTAAAGGCTTCTCCTCTCCCATTACCTGTTTTCTTAGTGTCCACAGGGGCTGCTGCTTGAAGCAATACTCCCATTATGGACTAACTGTGAAACTTTACATCAGCTGTAAGAAGCAGCTCCAGACTGAAACTTGCATACGATGTGCCCCTCCAATACATGACCAATGTAGGGGCTGGGGAGCAGCAGATTAAAGAAAAAAAATAAATCCTTTTCTGTTCTCTCTCCTTTTTCTTTCTTTTTTTTTTTTTTTTTAATTTCCAGGGAATTCAGCTTCTTTTAAAGAGCCCAAGGAGGAGAAAGAAATGGTGTGGATTAGGATACTTCACTACCATTTCTGAAGTAAAAGAGGATACCAAGACAACAATAATTAAAAAGCCAACAAGGTACTTTGTTCTAAGCAGCTGCTGGATACACCCTCACAGTGTATCTTCTCTACTACCATCTCTTACTCCACAGAATTTTACAAACCAGCTAGAAACCCGATGGAAATAAGTGACACAGATATCATGTACTATGTAAAATTTTGGCAACTTTTTTTGGTATGGGAGGTATGGCGCTAGATTAGATCTCATCTAACAATAACTCAGTGATTCACCCTTCTCAGACTGAAATGTCTAAATAAAATTAGCAGCACTCGTAGACAAACTCAGTAGCCACCATGCTGCTGAGACCAACTGCTCAACCACGAGCCTTGTGTTTGCAGAGAACATCGGAAATGCTTTCCAGATTCCTTACACCACAGCAACAGACAGGGAGTCAAACCTATTTTAGTCTCTTTCAGGTCATGTTCAAGTGAAGCTAAGGTTGTTCATACTCAATATGAGTTCACTGTATGCTCCAAATTAAACAAATTCAGTTCTGGTTTGGGGGGTTAGAGGGGAAGCAAAAGAGCAACAGTTGCTCTTCCTTTACAGTGTGTAGTTGCAAGACCTCTGTTACACAGTCTCAGCAAGCAGGGAACCTCCCTTTGCTACTTTTTTTTTTTTTGCCATTAAATATCCAATTTAAAACATTCAGGTTGGGAACAAGCTACTTCAGAATTTAAACTGAGCATGACATTAGTTCAGGGACTCATCCCACTTCTCCACTGCCTTGCTGTTTCACCCCACACACAGACTTTTAAAAAGACAAGACTGTTCGCTGCCTCTCTCAGGCTACTTTACAAAAACTGCACAAATTGATGTCCAGTTCCTAAAATTATCTCAGTAAATGAAGATTCCCATGGGGTTTAAAAAATGAAAACAATAAAACACTCATGCTGCTGAAAACACCATCTAATTTCAAAAAGCTTACATGCTATAAGTAGAATAAATGAAAAATCTTTGTTGCTCTGATTTTAAGTGTATATGTACACTTTAGCTACCAGACAGGCTCTCTTAACATTTGCAAGACTCTTCGATGATATAAAAAAACATTAACAGGGGTAACCTACTTCATTTAGGCAATTGTCTATACAACAATATCTAAAAACATGAATAATCCTGGTGCTTAAAAGAGCTAGATAAACTAAAAGTAGAATTAAGACGAGCACAGAGTAAATCAACACTTTCAAATGTACAGCCACAGTTTCCAGGCTCTTTCCAGTGTGCAGAGCCACTCAAAGAATGTAGAGTGTGCATGTGCACGTGCATGCATGGCTTTCACTCTGCATCCATCCTGACTGAAACTTCCATTTTTTTTTACTGTTTTTCATAAATATGTATATTACTCAATTTTGCAAGAGGACATCTTATACTGACATGACAATTGAACATTTGAAAGATATACTATGTTCCTCATCTGATGTTCCAGGGAAGCCTAACAAAGACCTCCAGTTAACTTGCTCACATGACAATTTCTTTTTAATTAAAAAATATTTTATACCTTTCAATCTCAAGACAAATCAAGAAAAATTTTAAAAATACTGGAAAGACAAATAATTTCTTTCAAGTCTTCTAGACCACACTAACAGGTATAAAGTAGAATACTTTGCCAGTTTTACAGCAGAGCTATTAAGTCCACTGTACATTTCCTATTATCTTTGCTTTAAAATAAATAATTTCTTCCATCTCAACAGCTTCAGTACAATAAACCTTACACAAGTTTAAAATAGAACAGAAACTTTCAAAGTATAAATTGATGCACACTAGAGCTAAGACTGCACAGATACCAATTTTCACTTTGATGCTCTAGTAATTATTTCACTAGTACACTTTGTTGAACTAATTGAATACCAACAAGAAGAAAGAGCACTCAAGTGCTGGCCCTTACTAATGGCAATTCCACGTGGCCTTAAACTGATTAAGTGACCTAAATCAGATGAGATATAACACCTTCACCGGAGCAGTGCTAGAACATGTGGGGTTTGTACTGTCACCACCAAATAATTTCCCTTCCTTTCTCTTGCCCTATCAAAATCCAAGTCACTGAATGTGAACACTCTGCTGTTTGGCTTTGTCATTTTTACTCTGAACATCACTAGATGCAGAAATTTTTAAAAAGCGACATTGCTTTTTCTGTACTTAAGTTACTCGCAAAGAGAAACAAATTCAGTTTATGGTTTCCAGACATTATTTTCATTTCTTTTTACTAATTTTCTCTGAAGAATTCTCTCCTCAAAATTAAATCGTACTTAATTACACAAAAACTTGTGTTGAGAGAACATTTCATAGCTGTACTTTCAGCTAGAAGTTATCTGTTATTTAGAAGACCTGCACATTCTCCTCTCAAAAAATGTTATCCCTTTAAAGTATACAATGAAGTATAGAATGCACCCTCTTTCAGCTGGTATGCAAAACTAAGTACTATCCACATTTTGCACACGTTTTCTGCTTTAAGGTTTAATCTAAAGACTGGTTACTGAAAAAATTTAGCTTTTTGATTTGTTTTAAAAAGTTAAATTTATAAAGTATTTAAAAACAACTAAGCAAAGTTGTCTTTTTTTTTTTTTTTTAGAGCAACAATTTTGGCCAGGGTAAGTAAATCTATACTTGTAATCCACATGCACAGCAAATAATTTATACTGGCATAGTTAAAGCATCACAGTTTGTGTGTAAAGAGTCTTTTGCAATTTTTTATATTTACTTAATAGAAATACTGTTAATTATATCTTTCATTAAACTTCATTTTTAAGAATTACCAAAACAATCCTCTGTGCTTTTGTCATAGCAGCTTTGATTAGCGCACACAGGCTTATATAGTATAATATATGAAAGCAATGCCTGAGCTTTCATACCAGGGCTTGATTAAAGCCTTAGAGTATCATTTCATTCTGTTCAACTGGAAAAGTCAACAACTAAAATGCAATTGTTCACTGACTTAAAATTATGCAATATTTCAATTCTACAATTTCTTTCAAAGGCAAGTTATGCTGAAAAATTGCTTGCATATAAGAGGTGTAAGTATTTTCCTTAGCAACCCTTACAGTTAATATTTAATAATTTCCCCTACTTTAGTAATACTATTAAAAAATCTACCCTGACTTTAAGTAGTGACATATAAAGCAATTATAGGATAGACACTATCACCTTTTAAGTAACTCCATTATTTTTAATTTCTTTTTCACAGAAAGTAGAATATAGAGCATGTATTGAGGATGAAGATCACAGCAATCATTAACTTTTTCACGGTCACTGTAGATTTGAATACACTGCCATGACCAGAGAACAAAAAATAGAGTTTACATTTCTGCACTGGTAACCACACTCTTTACGTAGCATTTAACATTGACACTATTTTAGTTCACTTTGTATTAAATTGAGCAAAATTGTAAGTTTGGATCAGGTAGTTTCAATGCAGAGAAAAGTCCTATATCATGCTACAGCTAACCAGTTGAAATGTAAGTACAATACAAGTTAATCATCATTAATGTCAAGATTATTTGCATTTAGTGACTTGGAATTTTCAAAGGCATAACACTTTGCTGTGTATTTAAATCCAAATTAGAAACAAAGTTCATATCAATGAAGATGATAATTTTGACCAAGTTTAATAAATTATTTAGCAGATAATTACTTCAAATTTAGTTGTATACAGATGTTCAAGCTTATTATCACATCAAGGCAGTAATTACTATCTTATTTTTACAATCATACAGTACTGATTCATAAACAGAGATACTTAAATTAGGTGGTACTTACCCCCACTAGTAGATCAAGTTGCTCTTACCTGAGAGCACAGCTTAAGTATAGTTTAAACACACCTTTCAAAGCTTTTAAATTCAACTGTTCCATCTGTATACAGATATGACCAACAACTGAGGATTTACGAACATTTTAAAAAAGAGCTGAAGAAAACTAAAATAGCAAGTCAAAAAAAAAAGCTTAAGGGTCTACAATGTTATAAGATTCACCCACAGATATAATTCATCCTGCTTTAGGGGTTACTAACCATTTTTTGCTAGAACTACTAAGTATATCTTCTTCACTCATCTACTCCATGATCATTCCCCAAAATTTCAACTTATTTCAAACAGCTTCATGCCTAGTACTGGACCATACTATGAAACACAACTACCAGTAACAACCAGAAGTGGAGTTACCAAAAGCCTCAAAACAAAGCATCACTCCCTCCCTCTCCTCCCCCAAACCTCAAAGACACGCTTTAATAGTTTGTAACCACGTGCGTTATCCACAGAGTGCAAGGAAAGTTCACAGAGCTGAATGTTACAAGGAAAAGAAACAGGTCAGGACACCTGCTCAGCCCCCCCAAACTAGGACAAGCCCTCCTCATATAGCCCCATTCTCACCAGGCAGGGCATGCATCAAGCCATCTCCAGAAAATTATCACTGCTCAAATGCCATTTCTTCCTCTGGAATTTACAGGCTTTCATCATGGTGAAACATGGCTAAGTTTTGGACAGATTTTTTCATGCTCCGCCTTTCCCCCCCCCCCCCTTCTACCTCCCTTTTCTTCCCCCCAGAATGATACATCCAGTGACACAAGTTAGAACTATGTCTAAGAGAGGCTTTCTGCAATACAAAACCACACATGGCTTCCACCAGCCCTCTCTAGCTAAAAAGATAGCTTCAACTTTCATTTAAAAAGCCATTTTTTGAAGCCCTGCAGCACAAAACACAGCACTGCTATACAGCAGGAGACTGACCTAATCACACGTGTGGTGCTGGATCTGAACTGTCCTTCATGCATTCAAAAGTAGCATTTTCAAGTTAAGATGCTGAACCTAACGTATGCAAAACCAGTAACAGTCACACTAAGTGAACTGTGTGGATCAGGTGATGTGAGCCCAAGGGCCAGGAAGAAAAGCAATGTACATAAGCTTATTATTTGCCACAGAGGCAGCAAAATCCAACCATGGCAAATGAATGCAATTTTGTGATTTTAGCAAAGCTAGTCAAATGCAAAGGTATCTTGAACTCAATCTGAAATCTCGATGGGCTCTAGAAATTATAATGACAAATTTTCCAACTGTTTTCCCAAGATTACTTTCAAGGAGCAACGGGTAGTTTCAACTATATATAGCTTAAGTACATTCTACATACCTAAAAACATAATTTTGCTCATGCTTTGAGTTTAATTGAACAATTGTCATAAAGCCCAGTTGTACAAAGGGTGTGTACACCACAACTTTAGAGACGCTTA
Organism: Corapipo altera; assembly: GCF_003945725.1. NCBI lineage: Eukaryota > Metazoa > Chordata > Aves > Passeriformes > Pipridae > Corapipo > Corapipo altera. Next base: position 10,908,070 of record NW_020884880.1, read on the forward strand.
CCATTCTATGTTAAACGCAGAATTGGGGTATAATTACATGTTAACAGTCACTTCTTGCTTAAGAGAGTAGCCAGGATAGAAGAAGGTGTAGAAATCACATTATTCATAAAATTTCTCTCTCAACCGCATTGGAAAAAACTGAAAACTTCTAAATAGAGGTATATAACTCACTCTAAGCAAATATAATAAGCAGTAACCCAGAGTAAGTTATCAAATAGAACAAGACTTCACTAGTTGTTATTAGGGCTCAGATCATCACTGAGGAAAAAAAAATCCCTTATTTCTTAATAAATAAAGGATCTCCTACTTTTTGACTACTATAACTTTATATGGGGGATTTTTTGGGGGGTGGGTTGTTTTTAAATAAAATACTTAAGCAGAATAAGCACTCTAGTACATCTTCAAATTAACTAGTATTAGCAGTATAAGAACAATTTTACACCACTGTTACTGGGCTGCAGAATTGAACTCTGAATGAGAGCACACAGAATTAAAAAAAAAAAAAAAAATAAGAGCTGTCCATTTCTCATTTATTTTGTTCAGGGTACAAAGGAGTTGCACGTTACTCAGAAGTATCCTACAATAAAAGTTTCTGTGGAGGTAGAAAGTTCATACAGTCAGGTAACAAACAAGTACTGACATACTCCAGCACTTCTCTTGGGTCAACAGTAGTGCCTCCTGATTAGCAACGGCAGTTTTTAGTGCTTTTTAGTTAGCATAACACCAAGTTATGCTGCTGCCCACCACCACCTAGAACTTCCTAAATAACTGAGCTTCTATTAACACAAACCTCACTGTGTAAGAACTCTTGTTGACCAGCACCCACTGTGATCGATACCACTGAGAGACACTTAGCATCGAACCCCTCTCACTTGACCCTGGTAAATAGCTCCCTCTGCACATCAGATCAATGGTTTTCCACAAAGAAAAATGTGGTTCATTTAGGGATCCTGTTCCCTTGGTAGGAAAGACCCATGTCCTCTTTGTGGCACAGCAGGACACATCTCTAACAGACCAACACCTCAAAGGCAAGGGGAACCTGTGCAAGGTGGTGTACAGTTCGCAAAGTCATCTGAAAAATTATTTCTAAATTAGCAACAATATTCCAAGACAGGAAAATTCTATTTTTTTTTTCTAACCACTACCTGCTTAAGTTTGCCACAAAACTTTCACCAGAAAATCATTTAAAGCATGTGTATCAGAATTTTAATTCATATAAGGAAAAAGATAAGGTTTACATTATAAATGTAATCTACTGTCATGGATTAAACTGCTACCTAAATTCCTCTAACATCCCACAGATTATGTTTTTCAAGTGTAGTCCTAAAGAGACACTGTTTTCAAACTTTTACTCTAGATGTAAGAGGAAAAATTCAACTGTTCTCCCATGATAACCAGGAAGCCACCATCACACAAAGCGTCTCCCCTATGCGTATAAACTAAATAATCCACTCTATCATTAAAACTAAATTTCTAGACGATCTGTTCTGTAACTGCTTTAAAATTACTGTTGTTTAAAAAAAAAAATTTAAAAAGCAAACATAAAACTTGTGTCTTTTGCCTTTGCTAGATTATATATACGTTTTCCTTGTCAAAGCTAGAGCAGTTTCGCCAACTCTGTTTCCGAAGAGTTTTCCCAAGAGTCTCCCTACAGTACGCTTAGGATTCCCTCAGATGGCAGGGAACAAGGGGCTGAGAGTCTGCAGGATCAGACCCTAGGATGAAAGCTGCTTGGACCAATTGCACAGTACAACTCACTCAAGGTGGGGATTCCCCCACCCCTCCCCTTTCTCATAGCTAGCTCTCCCACCCTGTTTATTCCTAGAATATCAGTCTCACCTTGACCCATGCACGTTAGATATATAATGAATAATTTCAAACCCAAACATAACAACCTTTTTACTCCATCTATAACTGCTCTTTAACATGAAATTTCAGGAAAATAATTAACTGTAAACCCAACTAATAACTTAAGTTTATTATTATTTTCCAACAAATTTTTGTTCACACAGACTAGAGTTCCCTTTATCAGGAGTTTTGATTTCTGCACTACAATATTTACAGCTCCATTAAGATGAAGCAAGTTCCATTTTTTAAGGAAAACCTACAGGACCTGTACATTTAACACGTAAAAATAAAAGACAGTTTACCAAAACAATAAAGCACAGCTATTTTTAAAGAGGAAAAATGTATTGGACACATGGTGTAGACTACATATTTTAAAATACCATTCCTAAAGTTCAGCTGAGCATGAAAGTTAATCTTTCAAAAGTGAACATTCAGCTTCAGTTGTGTTCAAGGGTAGTGGTACTAGCAAAAAAAAAACCAAAACAAAAACAAAACAAAAAAACACCAACCAAAAAAAAACCTCCAACCTTACTATTTTTATAAATTCTCCAGATAACTTTAGCTGGTCTCTTCTCAAACCACAAATTACTTTATGGTATTACAATCTTTTAAAATGCATATGTGGATATATATACACAAACACACACACAAGGGACACACATATACATACACATTTCTCTTTGAAACACTTCTGACTGGTGAGACATAATGCAGAGGCTAGTCACAAAATAATCAAGACAGCAAAAAAAATTAAAATGGAGTAATTCCCTTCCCAGCAGAAGACCTTTCATTTCAAGATAGTTTCATTTTTGTACTTAGTGCCATACCCAAGAAAAGCCAGATCCCCCTGAATAATTGTTTTATCTGTGCTCTTATCCAAATTTTGACTTAAAAGTACAGAATACTTGATTTTACCTGTTAGTGTCACTTTTCCATCCATTCAGATTTGCAATAAGACAGTTTGAGTTGATGCTGATTCCACTGCACCATGAAGAGGCAGGCAATAGAGGAGGCACATTGCTGCTAAGGTTACATTGCACAGGAGATAGTTTTATACTACAGGTTTCTCTTGTGCCAACTGCCATGATAATACTCTTCAGCAAATAAGAATATTATAATTTTTAATTTTGAAATTTTAATGCACTTTCAGAAAAAAAGTTGAATGCACAACCCTTTTTGGTGCCACTCTTTTACTGTCATTACACATACAGTATTTTAACATTTACTAGGGTCAATATTAGGGTAATGCACTTCATTTGCTAAGTATCCCACTACAAACATCAAGATTTCCTTCCCTGTTAAATAGATGCATCTTTCAACACACACTCACAAACCAATCAGAATTACAGAATATTCTGACTTAGAAGGGACCCACAAGGATTATCAAGTCCACCTCTTAAATGAGTGGCCCGTATATTGCAGATCTGGAAAGAAGAAAAGCCAGGAAGCAATCAAAATTGTAATTTTTTGTTAGTTACCTGAAGTGTGCCCAAACATACAGGAGCTCTTGTTACCACACAGAAATTTTTCAAAGCCAAATTACATATTCCAGTTGATGAGAAGGAACAACTGCCATTGAAGTATCCAGGTGGATAAACATGCCCAGACAGGCTGGGTAGCACCAATGAGGACTGGGCTTACTGATCTCAGCATAACCCAAACATGAACACCTGGGGAGATTTTTAGGTTGGCGGATTCAATTATATTTTCTTTATTTGGGCAGCAAATATAACACACAGCAAAGATGCAGGATGAAAGGGTATATAAGTGCATACACTTGACATGTGCAGGGGAAAAAAAAAAAAAGAATTATGGAAGCCCAAGACTAAAACTACAAAATAATACACAAGTATTTCTGATTATGTCACATTTTTAGACAAAATAAGGGGAAGTTATGTCTTGTCTTAGCTTTCAACAGTAATTAGCATATAACCTAATATAATTCAATATTCTGCATCATTAGAGATGAAGAATGGACTGATGTGGAGATAAACACCTTGTGTATGAAAACAAAGTGAGAGAACCCGCATTGAAAGAGAACAGTCTTGAATAACTCTGGAAATACATAAAGCACCTCAGTATTGCTAAGTGTATTAAACCTATTCAAACTCTTCAACCCATCCCTATCTATATATAAAACACGAAGAGTTATTGTCCATACTTAGATTTTAGAGCATTTAATTTTGCACATGTTCTCCCCCTATTTACTGATTCTGAATAATCAGATTTCAACAATACATTTTAGTCTTAAATTACAGGAAAAAAAGTTCTACATCAATATTACCCTTTGCCTGTCTCACTGGGCTCACGTAAGGATGAAATCACCAGAAGAGAAAATGTCTTTACATGTGGTCCTTGGCACTATATATTTTTTACCAAAATCCCAGGAGGATAAAATCTTAAATTGTAAGATGATATTAAGGAGAAGAACAGGTTTAAGGAGCAAAGAATCTTTTTTGTGAAGTTCCCTGAAGGACTACCCCTATCCATAGTTAAGTATTAGGTGTATTTTAATTCTGGGTCCTTCTCTCACAGCCATTGTGGGAAGCTTCACATTTTCTGTTGGGCAGGCAAATCTCAGACCATTTAAGAATTTTTCATCAAAACTAAGTATTTGAAGTCCACCCACTAGCTAGCCAGAAGCCATAAAAGGACTCCAGCACTGTAGAGTCCTATACTCTGCACTTAAAAGAGCAACTGAAATGAACACAGCCCCATTTTACAAAAATACCACCTTCAAGGTTTCAAAAAATGTGGAAAATGTTATTACCCCATGCTTTAAGGGGGGAAAAAAAAGGGGAGAAATAAAAAAAATCTTAAATATTTCCTGATTATATTTTTACTACCCTTGAATTACACTTCCAAAATGTTATTTTTTATTCCACCCCTTGAAAATTTACCATATCTATGCACAATTTAAGGTCCACTACAAGTATGCTCTCAGGGTACCTTCCATAAAAGGAAGGAAGCAAAATGAGAACAGGACTAACCCTTCAGGATATGCATTTAGAGCTGTGTTTCATGTGTTCCAGCTGATTTTTAAGAACTGCAACAAGAAGGGATTTTTTTTTTTTATTAATGATCAAACAGTACAAGGAGTAATAAAAATTAAAATTCCAACAATGTAGCAGTTAACATGGTTAGTGAAGAATTATCTGTTCTTGCCATAACAACTCATCTGTATAGGAATCACCACAATTAGTGTTTCCACTTTAATTGTAAGCTTTCACAGATCAAACGAAAAAATTTTCTGTTCGCATCTGCAAAAATAAATGGGGAAACACAGAATAAAAACCTTAAATCACTAGGTGAAGTTTTGGTCCTTCGCTCTCGAAAAATATTCTAAGTTTGGGCACAGAAAAGAGAACGAATATGGCTAATAAATTACATTTCCTATCATGTGTCCTTACTTTGAGCATGTTTCTCCCCACTTGATATTTACAGAAGCAAAACTACAAATCAATGCCTCTAAATTATTTTTTTTTATGAACTGTGACCATTGCACACACCACATCTACCTTAGCATCACCAAACCATTTCCCACCGCCTTGTGCACGCAAGATACAAACCCTCATTATACTGAAAATCACCAACACAATCCAGTTTCCATCCACTGCTCACCCCTGGAACAGAGATGGCTGCAAGAGGGGGATTTGAGACCTATTTTCCTTAAATCAGCCTTCAGACACCTCCGCATCAGAGACGAAGCACAGTTGGAAAGTTTTTGCTCTCCCCATAGCAGCATTACCTACAGGGTACACCTTTGTTACCTGGTTCTTCTGCTCCCTTCCCAAACAGACTCCCCAGAAGAGACATAGTGAATTTATTTTCTCAACAAAGAGCCCTCGAGGTGGGGAAGAAAAATAATTAGCCTTCTAATTGGAAAAACACCTCGTCATTACCACAACTGAGGTGTTTGTGAGCGTTTTAGGTACCTGAAGGCCCCAGTAGCAGGCATAGGGGACCAGGTCTGGGTGGGAAGCCCACCTGGACATGGAAGCCAGAGCCAGAGGGTGTGCCTGGGGCAGCCTCCAGGTGCCCAGAGTTAGCGCCTGCCCTCCCCCCTCATTGCGCACAAGTGACATCAGGGCCATTTGAATAATCAGATTGCAGCCTACATCGCCTTGTGAGATACCAGCTGCTCCTGGATTGCAGCGAGGTAGTACCCAAAGCCTTGCACCACAAGTTCCACGTACGCCATGGGCTGCCAACATCCTCCCGCACTGCTCCTTTGCAAGGAGAAAACTCATCTAAGTAGTCAATGTGACTAACAGTGCCCTGCCTTCCCTCTCAGAGCGCAACTAGCAGTCAAAATCATTACAATGCCTCCTCTAACTTCTGCATGAAGTGACCTAAACCTTTAAATATTGCAATAGCCTTCCTCCACACTGAGGGGTCTGAATGCAGAAATGCTGCATTCCTTTGGCATTCCCTTGAGATTTCAATAGTAAGGCAGGAATCTACTCCGAGCTTATTTAATACTTCACACCTCCCCCAAAATAATTCCCCACCCTTCCATCAAGGAAACCTTGACCAGGCCCCTTCTTTCAACCACAGCATATCCCCTTGTCTGTTTTTAAATGCTTCCAGGGGGGCAGGGAGGAAGAAAGCCACACACAGGCTCTCTCCTTCCTTCCACAGCAGGTAGGCAGGCAATTTTCAAACCTGGGTGTGCCCACTTCAAATCAGAAGATCCAGCAAGGGCTGGAATGCAGTGACTACTGGGCCCAAAAATTTCGCCCTGAATAACAAGCCAGGCACACTCCACATCTTCTAGATTCAGCTCAACTTTATGGCAACCCTAGCTGACACCACCTCTTGACCTCCCTTTATGCGACAAGGATGTGGATTACCAAACCCTTACCCTTTCCTCCTGTGCACCTCAGGTATCTTTCTACAGAGATGGCTACAAACTACCTTTGTGAGCAATAATGTACACGCTCTGATTAAAAAAACCAAACCTAACCAAAAAAAACCCAGAAACTCTTCTAATTATCACATGTTTAAGGAGGCTGTGAGGAGGGGAGCTAGGACTCTCCATGAAGCAGCCTCACAGCAGCAGAGGTCAATACAATGTATTGAATAATTTCAGTGCACTACAAAACAACTTTTGCTCTTATGAAGTAATCATTTGATCAAACTATTAATCGTACACTCATGCTGAAAGACAGACTTGACACATCCAGGTTTTTTTTTTTTTAAATGGCGTCACTTCTCTAACCGTATCTCGCACGCTGGAGTGCACAGGGCTCTCTGGAAAGCACTCCCTGGCCTTGCAGCATGAAAACACACTGGGTGGGCCTGCTGGACAACATCCCCCACCCCAGCTACATCTCCACCTTTCCCTTGTGTAAAAATAAGTTACTTTGAAAGCACCTTATTAACCAGTTTCGCCAACAATACTCAACAGTTGAAAACTATCCTTTTACATGTAACTAGTAACTAACTCTAAATATGCGCCCAGTAAGCAATGTTTAGGAAAACAAGGAAAAAAAATCTCCAACTTTTTGACCCCCCTCAAAAAAGAAAAATATTAGATAACTATAAAAGGAACCAGAGAGTCACTTCTACATATGGAGGCCACTGAATGAATTTTAAGTGGCTTTCTATATTAGATTTTGGGAGAAGGGGAGCGGAAACAAAGGGGAAGGAAGTGCAGTTATGAGAAATGCAATTTAATTTTCTGTTAAACAGCAGTCTAAATCTGAACTCTATCTAATACATTCCAACATGATACTGCACAGTAAAACAGTGTTTCAACAAATAAGGGCTTTGGGAGAAGCAACACGGGTATGCTGATACAGTTACATTTGCAATTTTTTCAATATGTATATATGTAGGCAATGTATGCCTACAAAAGTGCTTAAGTTCAGTACAGAATTATTTTCAACAAGTTACAGGCAGATAAATGTTTCTGATAATTGCTAATTCACAGACAAATAGGAGGACATGCTACCCAACACAAAGAATGGACTTTTACACCATTTCAGCTGACAGCTGAAAGAAGAGGAAAATACTTGTAAAGACATTAAACAATGATTAAAAAAAAAGTTGGGGCAGAACCAGTGATTTTAAATTTATATTTATATGAGTGTAATGAATTTCTTTTCAACAGCATAAATAGACTGCTGCTTGTGCAAGCTTAAGATTAATAAGCATGACAGTAAATTTATTTGAGACTAACAGGAAATTATCAATTCTTATATGGCTTATGGAATTTTCTTCTTAAATCTAAAAATATATTTCATCTACAACAATTTTGTATACAAAATATCTGAAATACGGGCTATTATAAATCCAAACCATATACCTTGCATATTAAATGAGAGAGAGCACATACAGCACATTAATTTCCAATGAAAAGTATCAAATAAATAAAACCATAAAGATTCACATGCTATGAATTAGTCTAGAGAGAGTTTGCCCCCTCCCTTAACTAGAGTAAAAATCCTCCATACTTTCTCAAGTGAAGCTCTCCTCTAACACTATTTAGTGATCAAACTTCTAAATCTCAAAATACAATGCCCATCAAGACAGCTTAATCATTTTTTCCAATCAACTATCTTAAAAACACTGTAGTTCTAAAAAATAATTCTGAAATAGTAGAAGCCCCTTTTAATAAAGTTACACAGACAGACATATTTCCCAGATTGAATAATGGAGTACAGGACCAAGCACGTGGAAAGTTTGATCTTTTTTTTTTTACTCTCTAGTGCACGGCAGGTTTTCTGTAACCTAAATATTTGTGAAAGCAGGCTGAATTGCTATAGGCAGCATAAAAATACTACCCTGCTTTATTCCAAATATTGCTTCTTTACACGAGGCCCAACAAAATTACTGCCTCACAAAAATCAGAGGTATGTTTAGAAATTAAGGATGCATAAATCCTGTCCTCACTGGGAAGGAGTCATTCTCCTGCTGTTTCTATAGACCAGCTCAAAATAGCGATGATAAAATCCTCTCAAATACAGATGAGACTTCTACTACATGCCTATAAAATGCTGCAGACTCCAACACGGCAGGATCAAAAAAATATATACACCAGTATATTTACAAGGTGCTTTCTGTTGCTGAAGCAGAGCTCACATGCTTGCCCGTTATACAGTTCACAACACCACATTTCATTTCCTGCTAGCACAGATTTTAACTCTTCTCACAGAACTTTAAATTTTACCATCTTCACAATCATTTGTCATCAGACCATAATAACCTGCCTCTCCCACAAAAAGGCGCTTTTATTATTTTTTTTTTAAATAAATTAAATAGTACCACTGCTGCCTGGCCAAGACACTACATTAGAAATACATGGGGTGATACTAGAAAACCTCTCGGACAGCACTGAGTGCACGCCTGTGGTTTTAAGAAAGCGGTCCATTTATCTACAGGGAAGAGAAACACAAACCTAAGCATTTTTCAAATTGTTTCTCACTGGGTAACTAAGAGCAAGGGGCAGGGGGGTTGGAAATAAAAATAAATTACCTTTGTCTTTTCGGGACCGAATGTTCAACTTCTATGAGTTTCCCATGCAGCTCCACTTTACCTGCCGAGATAAACAGAAAGGGGAAAATATTCGAGCGCGGCTGTGCGTCCCCGTCTCTTGGAGCGGGCTCGCAGGGGTGCGAGGCAGGGAACGGGAGCGCAACACGTTAGCCCATTCATCGGCAGCCCGGGCACCGCCGGAGCGGGGTCGCGGCGCCCGGCAAGGAGACACATCCCGGCGCCCGGGGCCGCGCCGCTGGCGGGGGGAAACCGCGCTGCCCTCGGCGGGGCCCCTTCCCCCGCCCCGCACTGCAAACAGCCGGCGAAACGCCGTGTGTGGGAGCCGGGCTCTGCCCCGTCTCGGGGAGGGGGAGCAGGGTCTCCGCCGCCCCCCGCGCTGCCAACTTCGGGTGGTTTTCAGCTCGGAAGCGGGCGGGAAGGGAGCCGAGAGGAGGCGCGGAGCGCAGCCCGAGCTCATCTCCTCCGAGGCAGCCTCTCCCGGCAGACCTGAGCCCATCTCCTGCGAGGCAGCCTCTCCCGGCAGACCTCCGCAGACCCGCTTCACGCGAAAATATTTTTTTTTTTTTTTTTTTAAAGCACACAAAAACAGGATGTCGGGGCCAGGAGCCGGCGCTGCTGGAGGCGGTGATGGGTGCGTGAGAGCAGCGAAGAGAAACCGAAATAAATAGCCGGGCAGCGCGGAGCGGGGGGGCAGGCAGGGCTCCCCCCACCAAGTTTGGAGCAATTCGGCGGCTCGCCCCCAGGCCCGCGGCCTACGCCAAACCGAGGGGAACCTCAGCCCGCTCTGGAGGGAGGCGGCCCCTCCGAGGGGCCGCGGGGGAGTCCAGCTGTGCCCGGGGGGCGTGTGTGTGCAGCCGCTGCTCCGCGCAGGGCTCCGCGCCCGCAGCCCGCCTCCGCCTCACTGCACTCACCGCCCCCCCCCCCCCCCCCCCCCCTCCCCCAGATGCAGCGAGGGCCCCCGGCCGGGCAGGGCTGGCCGTGGGGCTTGGAAAAACATGGGAGCTGCCGCGCCGCGGGTCTGTGGGCCCAGGCTCCCGCCCCTCCCCGGCCCCACTCCCCGGCCACTCCCGGGGGGCCGCCGCAGCGCAAGCCCCGCGCAAAGTCTCCGCGGGAAGGCCGGGCGGCTCCGGCCGCGCTCGGAAAACAACAGTTCGCCCCTCACCTGGAGGCGGAAGGGGCAGGGACCCTCCCCAACATCCCCCCCAGCCCGGCGGCGGGTCCTAGCCCGCCGCTGCAGCCGCTCCGCCGCCGCGGAGGAAGGCGGGCGGCGGGAGCCGTCGGGGCTGCGGAGAGAGGGTGGGGGGGTGGAAGGAGCCGCTCACCTGAAAGTGCTTCGATGGCCTTCATAGCCCAGCTCTCGTCGGGGCAGTCCACGAAGGCGTACCCCGTCTTCACCAGGAATTGGCCCGAGAAGGGGATCTTGGAGTCCTTAAAGAGACTTTCCAGGTCGAGGGGGCTGACGTTCTCGCCGAGGTTGCCGATGTAGAGCTTGTTCATCTTCCTGGCGGCTCGGGGAGGCGCGCACCGCGGGCTGCAACCCTCGTCTTGCGAGAGGAGGTGGGGAGGAAGGGGGAAATAAAACAAAATGCGATGGAGGAAGGAGAGAGAGAGAGGGAGAGAGAGAGAGGACAGGGAGAGGAAGGAAAAAAAAAATCAGATCTGCAGCTTGTGTCCCTCCCTCTCCCTCTCAAGGGGTAAAAAAAAAAAAAAAAAAAAAAAAAAAAAAAAAAAAAAAAAAAAAAAAGCGTAGCCAAACGGGAGCCCTAAGTGCCTGCCGTGCTACCCGGGCGCATGGGGGGCGCGGGGGAAACACCCAACGCCGGGGCCGCGGATGGCGGGCTGAGGAGAGGAAAAGGAGGAGGGGAGGGGAAAAAAAACTACTTTTTTTGTCTTGCCCCCGAACCCCTTTGGCAGCAGCAGGCGGACTATGAAAATGTCACACTACGTGCATGCAGGCGCCGCCTCTCCGTATAAAAAAAAAAAAAAAAAGAGAGAGAGAGAAGGGGAGGGGGGGAGGGAAGGGCGGAGGGAGAGAGAAAAAAATTACTTGAATATTCCGGCTTTTTGAATGAGCCACGTGTTCAAACTACAAATCAACTTCTCACGTGAGGAATCCCAGCTCTTCAATTAGCGAGTGGATAGGGCGCACACACACTCACGGAGGAGGGCTGGGGTGAAGGACGGGGAGAGGGGTGGGGGGAGGCTGGACAGGACAAGTTTAGAGAGGGCCGGAGGGCGGGGGAAGGGGAAACCGGAGTTGGGTGGGCTCCGGTCTGCGCCGCCTCTGCCCTTCCGCCGGGGGAGACCGCTCCGAGCGCCCCCTCCGCCCAAAAACGGCTGGGCGGCCGCACCTCCCCCCGTGCGAGCGGGGTGTGATCCCAGGGAGGGAGGGGAAAAGGCACCGCAATGCCCGCCCCCCCCGCCCCGCTCCTCCCCCGCCGTGCCAGGCGGTGGGGATTATTCATCGGGGTCGTGCCTGGGCGATCCCGCTCCCCGGCACTATGGGTTGGGGGGGAGGAGGAAGAGGGGGAGGAAAAAGAGGGGGTGCGAGCGTGGGGGGAGGCGGCGGGGGAGAGAGAGCGGGATCCGCTCCCGCGCAGCGCCGCCGCGGCTGCGTGCTGGGGGGCTGCGGGGCGGGGGCGGGGGTCCCTGTAGCCCCGGAGGAGCCCCATATGGTAATGATCCCGCATTACTCGCGGTGCCCCTTGTACTGAGCCTTACGGAAAGGAGGAGAAAGAGGGGGAGAGGGAAAAAAAAAAAAAGACAAAGGGGTGGAGGAGAGTTGGGGGATGATGAAGAAGAGGAGAGTCCTAGGGC